>NC_091252.1:88113106-88416136 GCF_042477335.2 Ovis canadensis
ATACCATCTGATAAAATGAAAAGTTAGAGGCTTCCTTTGGGCCATGCATGTATAACATTATGTGATTCCTATCAAATTTGAAACTGTATAAGTGCATGTTGATTCTTAGAAGGAGAAAGAAACACTGATTTTGCCATCTTATTTGGCACCTTAATTTGTGTATGGCTCTTGGATACTTCAGATTTTAATAAATGCTAGTTAATTTTATGCAAATAGCCAGTGAAAGCCTTTAATGAAAAGACTCTAAAGCTAACTAAGCTTTATAGATGTTAGCTAAATTTATGGATTAATCAGGTATAAAAGAACAGGACTTTGAAAATGAAATACTATTTTGTTGGAACCTTCCATTGAGGCTTCTAAATAGGATTAGCTATATTTGGGCCTTTTTTGGATTTGTGGTTGCTTAAAGACTGGAGATTACCTTTAATTTGAGAATTCATTTTCATGCCTTAAAAATATGAATAATTGGCTAAATGCTCATATGTGAGATAAAAAATGTTAAGTGCTTATTTCTTACCTTTCACTACTTTCCATACTTGAGTTTTTGCTTGACCTCATCAGAGTCTTCTTGATTTTAATCATTTCCCCCCTGCCCCAGAGTACTGTGTATATCTTATTGAGCTCATTTATTTAAAAAAAAATCATAAAATAAGAGTTGATATGTAATTTAAAGTTTTCTGGTTATGACTTAAATCCTGCAGCTCACTTCATGTATTTGTCCTCTTGCACTTCACATTCTGTGCAAGAGGAACTTTTGGGTTGATTTGGTCATAGGTACACAGAGTTCTTCAGTCTCTTCAGCAAAGACACTGTATGTTTCATCAATATAGTTGGTGTGAGTATTAAATGAACTTGGTTTCTGTAAGATTTTTCTCTTGCATTATTTTCACAGGCTCGAATAATAACCTTTAAACAGAAGTTTCTTCTTGAAGCAACTTAAATAAGTTGCTTTAAGAACACACCTTGACCAAATTATACTCATTAGGGAACAAACATTTTTGTTTTTCTATTTTCTGATGTAAGTTGAAGACTGACAAATAGTGGTTAATGGTGTTTGGTTAAGAAAATTTTGTTTTAAATGTATAGCTCAAAGTCATACTTATTAATTGTTTCTTGTTGCCAATTTGTCAAGTCTAAATTTTAATGTAGTTTAGGCAGGAGAAAACCCAGCTTTGTCACAAAAGGTTGGCATTACAACCATGATTCTATTGTACCTCTATTGTAATTCTTGTTAAGGGATGAATTTGATTGTACACATCCAGCATGTTTTGTCTATTAAACATGTTAGTTCAAGAACTTCATTTGGCTTTATAAAGATACGCATCTATGATGGCTGGCCAATCCAAACATAAGATTTAACCAAGTGACTTCTAACCCAATTCAGTTCTCCCATCTTCTGGCTTGCAAAACATCTGGCTTTGGGGAGAGAAACTGAATCAAAGTAATTTTTTTATTCAGATGATTGTTGACTGTTTTCTTCTGAGGGTTAATATAAACTTATTTTTAAGAGTTAAAATAAGTCAACATGTCCTGCACAAACATCATAGGAGATGAAACACTAAGAGTTTCTTTGATGTGTCAGACGAATATTAGAGTTTTAATATTTTAAACTTTTACTTAGAGTTTACATCTGCCCAGGTAAATTTTATTTCTAGATCTATTATTTCTTCAATTTGTCCCTGTTAATAGGGAAGATTCTAAAGATAATAACTGTGCGTGGGTATTTGAGACAGTGTGTGGTCTTACTGAAGTTAAGAAACTTCAACTCTGTTGACTAGTTTGTTGTTTCGTATTATGCAATAGAGGAATGCACATGTTAATTTAATCTGAAACTTGTTTATACAATGGCTTTTATAATGTATATCTAAAGGCAGAGAATCAAGTTTTATGAGACCAGTTTCTCTTGTCGATTCCCCACTCCACCCTACTCTAATTGGACTGACCCTTAAATTAAATAAAGGACAAAGAGGTCTGTAGTTTCACTACATGTTCTGGCTTACCCTTAGTAAATGAGAAAATAGAAACTTAAAACAGAGAATCTGAATTAGAAGTTCACATATACACTTACCTTTTTTGTGAATGGAAAACATTTTAAAACTGTACATATCATCTTTTTAGTCTAAATTCAGGTTGTTTTCCAAAGAGGTAAAAGAATTTAGACTTACATAAAAGGGCTTCTTTATAAAACTATGCTAATGATACTTTTTGATTTGTAAAATTTAATATTCTGCACATTATCAACCAGACTTCTTTTGATGGGTAGAAGAATGGAGGTGACTTCCAAATCTTAGAGCAGAAACTTCATGTGGCCAGTTGGATATCTTTCCCCAAAACTCAGAGAAGAGGACTGGAGTGGCAGTTTAAGTCTGTGAGTCAGACTTTAAGTCTTCAGACTTTAAGTCTGAAGCCCCAGCCTGGGAGGTAAAGAGTGCTGGGAGCATTTTGTGTTACAAAAGCCGAGGGGAGCGCATATTTTAAGAGGAAGGAGGAGCTGTCAAATGCTTCTGATGGGTCAAGCATGAAGTGGGCTGAAAGTGGCTGTTGAACTCAGCCACATGGATGGTTTCTAGGAAGCTACATTTGTGGAGCAAAAGACCTCTGGTGTAGACATCTGTGAGGAGCTGAGCTTAGAAGGAGGGGCAGGATATCTGATTAAAGCTGGCCAGTGTTGTGGGTTAAGGGGAACATTTTTGTGGGACAGACCTGCCTGATGTGATAAAAGTCAATGAGAAAGGAGCCTTTGAGTGAGAGAGATTCAGTAAACAAGAGAGAAAAGAAAGGATTTAGAGTGAAATAACAGCAGCAACAACAACTAAATATACATTCAGTGTTTGCCAGACCCAGGGCATTGGGCTAAAAATTAACTATGACATGTGTTCTCATAGTATGTATCTTACGTTATAATGTATATGATGTTATATAGTGGGTGCCGTTGTGTTTTCTAGATTAGAGTGGGGAAGTGTGATTTAGGGATGTTAACTAACCTGTTCAGTGTCCTTCAGCTAGTAAGTGATGGACAAATTTATTAAAGGATGAACTTGGCCACTGCCCCAGTCTACCATCCCTGACTTAAATTTAGATGTTCTGTGCTGCATTTGGAGAGCTGTTTAAAGAATCTTTAAATTATATTTTAACAAAGAGCATTTAGAAACTCTGTCTGAAGTTCTAACGACTTTATTGGGACAACAATTTTGATAAGTGGCCTGAGTCAAAAAAACCACCCAAACAAACTGTTGTTTATCTACTAAGAAAGCTTAACTTTATGAATATATATAAAACATTATGCCCCCAAATATAGGCTATGTGAACCAAAGTGAATTTTCACAAAGAACTCTCAAAGCAAGTGGGAGAGGCGGAAATTCAGTGTAGGAGAGGTTTGTTTTGTTTTGTTTTGTTTTAACACTTCAAGAAGGACACAAAAAGGACAGTGGGTTGAGGTAGCAAGATGGGAAAGTCAAGTAAATGATGATGGAAAACCTCCTCTAGACAGCTTCCCTGTAGATTCCCTATAGATTCAGACCAGCTAAATTTCCTGAAATAATACTAATTCTGTCCTCTTGCTTTTCATAGGACATAATGACTACATGTGTCCGGCCACCAACCAGTGCACAATTGATAAAAACAGAAGGAAGAGCTGTCAGGCCTGTCGGCTACGCAAGTGCTATGAAGTGGGCATGATGAAAGGGGGTAGGTACCTTGGGCCCAGGGCACCCACCTTCCCACCCGCCATGATGTCCTTGTCCATCACCCACCCCTGGCTGTTTCCATTCTGGCAACTGTGGGAGTGGAGTGATTTCTCTTCTAATTAATTTTTTACTATTCTTATTTTTCTTTGCAAAGAAACTATTTTACAACACATTTTCTTAAAAAAATTAGAAATTTGAGCATGCCATTTTGTGTTTCATATTTTTAATATAAATAATGATGTTTAAAATCAAAGATGTGTGGGAGGTGGTGGTGGAAGGAAAGGAAAACTGCTCAATGAGTTATGCTAGAAATATTTTTCAGTTACTGTTTTATATTGCTAATGCTAGATCATGATATCTGGGAAGACACCTTCACTTCGTTGAGACTTGTGTATGTAAAAGCTAAAGAGCTAATTTATAATCTTTCAATCCCTTCATATTCCTTAGGAAATTTGAATTTCAATTGACAGGCAGCTTTCTCCTTTAGAAGTTGAGTTAGCCAGCTGTTCCCATGATCTCAGTGTCTAGCGTGGTGCTGGGGACAGTGCAGTGATTTCCAAGCACCAACCATCACGAGGTGGCTGGGACTTGGGCTCATGTGCTTGCATCTCTGTGGCTGTGAGTATGTGTATGTATGGCTTTCTGTCTTCTCATGTATCTGGTCTTCCAGTTTTCCCATACAGGAATCCAGTGTCTTGTTCTGGGGGTATTAGGTGCTCTATAAATAGGGTTGCCTCATTGATCTCCTTGTATTCTTTGGAATCTACTTTTGAAGAGCACTTTTAGTCTTGAATAGCCTTCAAAATACCGGGAGAGAACAAAGAGGAAATGTGTAAATAAAGGAATGGGCGCATCCAGTGTTTTAGGGTAATATAAGGCTTCTCAGGTGGTGCTGGTGGTAAAGAACCCACCTGCCAATAAAGGAGATGTAAGAGACATGGGTTCAATCCCTGGGTGGGGAAGATCCCCTGAAGGAGGAAACGGCGACCCATTCCAGTATTCTTGCCTGGAGAATCCCATGGATAGAGGAGCCTGGCGGGCTACGGTCCATGGGGTCGCAAAGAGTCGGACACAACTGAGCGACTTAGCACAGCATGCACAAAGAAGAGAGACAGACCCATGATGGTGCTGCCTGCTGAGCATAATGGGGAAAAGCCTTCCAGAGAGGAGGCTTGAGATTAGTTAAGAAGAGCAAAGTTGCCATGACAAAGATTAGTGACTGTGTAAATAGAGGGCAGCTAACCTTTAACTCATTAACACTTGCACAAAGTGGGAGGCAGAGGAAAAACCAGCATCATGCTTGATGATTAGATAATGGAGCTTATAGGCAAAGATTCCTTAGTTAGCAGTCATAAATAAACCTACTGGGTTGAGATTTTTGAATACAACATTTGGCATAAATTCTCTTGATGAACAGATGAAATGTTGAATTTACACATTGTGTGAGCTATGACTATATGTCTTGAGAGTCTGAAAAAGCAACTTTAATTCAAAGGGTAATTAATTCCAAGAATTTAACAGTCACATTCAGAAAATGACACTTTGAGTCATAAAGGGATTAAATATTTAAGGAATTCATCTTTCTTTGTACTGTTGGAGAGTTAGTCAGGCTTAATTAAACTCACAAAAAGCTTCTTAAGGTAACTTGCTAAGTGACAGGAATATAACAGCTACATGTAAAAAGTTTAATTTGAAAGAGTGAGTCCAAGCTTGATATTCTTCTTTGGCAATTACAGGTAGATTAAGCCCAGCCTCTTAAATTCTCTCTAAAAGCTGGAATAATCAACTTGTAAATAGGTCCAAGACATTTTTTTTTTCTTTGAGGGTACCCATACATTGACCCCACTTCATAGAAACAATTCTGTTTTTCCTAATTAACATCCAGATACAGTCTGACTGCATAAATATAAATTATTCATACTCATTTTTAATCTAACAAAAAATTTAACATGCAAAGACATAATAAAAATCTCCCCACTGTTTTCAGATGGGACTTTGGATAATTACTGCACATAACCAATCTAAGTGTACATGCATATTCTTGTACATGTATATTTATGGCTGCAAAATACATACCTGTGTTAGTCTGCTACTGTATTAGTTTTCTGAACCTGCTGTAACAAAATCTGTAGACTGGTGGCTTAAACGTAGAAATTGATATCTCATGGCTCTGAAGACTGGAAGTCTAAGATCAAGCTGTTAGCAGGTTCAGTTTCACCCTAGACCTTTCCCCTAAGTTGAAGATGGTCCCCTTCTCTCTCTGCTCTCACATCGCCTTTTTTCTCTGTGTGTGCATCCCTGGTGTGTGTGTGTGTGTGTGTGTGCGTGCGCACGCGCGCATTTGTGTGTGTGTGTGTGTGTGTGTGTGTGTTTTCTCTTCTTTGAAGGACACCAGTCATGTTGGATTACGACCCCATCCTTAGGGCCTCTTTTAATCTTTATTACATCTTTAAAGAGCCTATATCCAAATTTAGTACTGTTTTGAAGTACTAGGGTTAAGGCTTCAATTTGATGTTTTTGAGGAGACACAATTCAGTCCATAACAATTTCCCATAAGATTCCTTAGCAGTTGTTAGTAGCCGTCTGCATAAAATGAAAACATGTGTCTTTCTGGCAGTTTATACACGTGTATAAGTTTTACGGCAAGCTTTAAAATTGTAAAACTATAGGCTGTGAGAACATCTCATTTTAATTATGTGTATAATGCTTGCCATAAAGCAATGTAATTTATATTACATTTAAATTGTGGGATAGCACACATAACCTTATAACACCTTGTGTAACAACTCCCCAAATCCCACCCAATAAAGACTTAATTTACAGCTGGAAGTACAGTTATAACCAACTATAAAATCAGAAATTACTTGTAAAGAACAGCTGTGGCTAAATAAATCTTTACAATGTTTTCCTACCAGTTTCACAAGAATCCAGTTTCTGAACAAGGCTAGAGACCAATTATAATATTGAATCTCTACATATGAAATAAAATGTTTCATTTCAGATAAAAGAGAGAGAACCACAAACTTACCCCTTATTTTTAGAGCAAGGCTGAATATGTTTATTAAAGTATTCTAGAGATCCAAAAGAGTGCATGGTTTATCTACACAAAGAAATTATTTTAATCTCTTATGATGCCTGCTATACCCTGAAAATCCCAACATCATTGTTAGATGTGGTCCTGAGGCAAAATGGTTCAGTAGGATGCAGGATGTAAGACATGCTTTAGGGGATGCTCTTGCTCATCTTAGTACCAGTGCTGGTTTCCTCATTTTCCTGCCTAGCTTGCATTTTCCTTTTCATCTGTCTCCCTCCTCTTCAACCTTAAGTGGCAGATTTAAACATCTGTTCCTTAGGGAGAGCCTCTCTGTTGCCTTGGGCTTCCCTTGTGGCTCAGCTAGTAAAGAATCCACCTGCAATGCAGGAGACCTGGATTCGATCCCTGGGTTGGGAAGATCCCCTGGAGCAGGGAAAGGCTACCCACTCCAGTATTCTGGCCTGGAGAATTCCATGGACTGGATAGTCCATGGGGTCTCAAAGAGTTGGACACGACTGAGCGACTTTCACTTTCTTTTCTTCCCCTGTTGCCTCACTCTACATTAGCCCCTTGTGTTCTCCCTTTCATAGCGGATAACTCTTCCCTGCGTTCTCATTACTGTTATTGTTTATCGCTCAACATCTGTCCATGAACTCCACAGCGGTGAGGGTTCCTCTCTCTGTCCTGTTTACTGATTAGCACTAAGCAAGTCACACAGTGAGTGTTCAAGAATTTCCTTCCCCATGAATTAATGGCATAGTTCATTTAAATAGTTATTTGTTTAGGACTGCTCAGGGGTGAGCTACTACAGAGAGTGCAGACATGAATAAACACCCAGTCCCTTGTATCAGTATCCTCACTATACAAAGAGGACGTTTGCTCATCAAGTGACAAATAAAAGTCCTTAAGACAAGTTAAGACCAAGATGGAAGACAGGATGAGAATGGAAGACCATTGGTCAGTGGAAGCTCAGAGCTTTGGCCAGTCACTACTGGGTTTAGTTCAACCCAGAGTGTTACTCAGACCATCTGACTTCCAAAGTGTATATTATTATCCAAGAATGAGGCATTTCTATCTTGGGTTGATGAAAGGGAAAAACTTCAGAGATGGAATTCTTGGTCCAAATACTGGCTTCTCCTCAGACTTGCTGAGCAATCCTGTTACAGTCATTTTTATTGAGTTTCATTATCCTCAGATGTAAAATAAAAATAAACAATTTGTACTTAACAAGTTTCTTGTAAAGATCACAACTCATGTGAAGTACTTATTAAAGTACCACACAAGTGTTAGTGGTTACAGGCAGCCCTCGGAGATATTGCAGGCTTGGTTCCAGACCGCTACGATGAGGTAAATATCGCAAGAAAGTGAATCACAGAAAAAAACTTTTTTGGTTTCCCAGTGCATGTAAAAGATACGTCTATGCTACACTGTACTCTATTAGGTGTGTAATAGTATTTTGTCTAAAATAATGTGCATACCTAGTTAAGAAATGTTTGTTGTTTAGTTACTAAGTTGCATCTGACTCTTCTGCAACCTTATAGACTGTAGCCCGACGAAGACTGTAGCCTGACGAAGACTGTAGCCTGACTGTAGACGAAGGCTTCTTCGTCCTTGGGATTTCCCAGGCAGGAATACTGGAGTGGGTTGCCATTTCCTTGTCCAGGGGATCTTCCTGGCCAAGATGTCTACTCCATGTTTCCTGTATTGCAGGTGGATTCTTTGCCCACTGAGTCACCTGGAAAGCCCAATTAAGAAATACATTAGTGCTAAGAAAAAACAAAACAAAACAAAACAAAGCTAACCATCCACTGAGCCTTTCAGTTCAGTTCAGTTCAGTTCAGTCACTCAGTCATGTCCGACTCTTTGTGACCCCATGGACTGCAGCACACCAGGCTTCCCTGTCCACCACCAATTCCCAGAGCTTGCTCGAACTCATGTCCATCAAGTTGGTGATGCTATCCAACTGTTTCATCCTCTGTCATTTCCTTCTCCTGCCTTCAGTCTTTCCTAGCTCAGGGTCTCTTCCAATGAGTCATTTCTTCACATCAGGTGGCCAAAGTATTGGAGCTTCAGCTTCAGCATTAGTCCTGCCAATGAATATTTAGGACTGATTTCCTTTAGGATGGACTGGTTGGATCTGGTGGTCCAAGGGACTCTCAGGAGTCTTCTCCAAGACCACAGTTCAAAAGCATCAATTCTTCAGTGCTCAATTTTCTTTATGGTCCAACTCTCACATCCATATATGACTATTAGAAAAACCATAGCTTTGACTAGATGGACCTTTGTTGGCAAGGCAATGTCTCTGTTTTTCATTGCTGTCTAGGTTGGTCATAGCTTTTCTTCCAAGGAGCCAGCATCTTTTAATTTTGTGGCTGCAGTCACCATCTTCAGTGATGATGCTCTCACTGTTCCCACTGTTTCCCCATCCATTTGCCATGAAGTGATGGGGCCACATGCCATGATCTTAGTTTTCTGAATGTTGAGTTTTAAGCCAACTTTTTCACTCTCCTCTTTCACTTTCATCAAGAAGCTCTTTAGTTCCTCTTCACTTTCTGCCATAAGGGTGGTGTCATCTGCATATCTGAGGCTATTGATATTTCTCTCAGCAATCTTAATTCCAGTTTGTGCTTCATCCAGCCCAGCATTTCATTTGATGTACTCTGCATATAAGTTAAATAAGCAAGGTGACAATATACAGCCTTGAAGTACTCCTTTCCTAAATGGGAACCAGTCTTTTGTTCCATGTCTGGTTCTAACTGTTGCTTCTTGACCTGCATACAGATTTCTCAGGAGGCTGGTTGGTGGTCTGGTATTTCCATCACTTTCAGAATTTTCCAGTTTGTTGTGATCCACACAGTCAAAGGCTTTGGCATAGTCAATAAAGCAGAAGTAGATGTTTTTCTAGAACTCTCTTGGCAATTTGATCTGAGTCTTCAGTGAGCCATAAAAGTAACATCGAAGATCACTGATTATAGTTTACCATAACAAATATAATATTAAAGAAAAAGCTTGAAATATTGTGAAAATTACCAAAAAGGAACACAGAGACAGAAAGTGAGTAAATACTGTTGAAAAATGGCACTAATAGACTTGCTTGTGTTGCCACAAGTCTTTAACTTGTGAAAAATACAGTATCTTCAAAGTACAGCAAGATGAAGTATGCCTGTATATCTTCCATCCTGAAAATAATCCCTATCACTGATGTGTTTTTTTTTAGGGGGCTGGGCAGGGAGGAAGAGAATGGCAATTTTATCACTAGTACTAGGTATAAATATCTAATTCTTTTGTAGAAAGTCGCACCCTAGCTAAGCTACATCTGCTTTTTCTTTTTGACTTTTTGGTGTCGTATGCTGAGTATATCTTCATGAATGGGATTTGTTTTTTTTTTTTTTTTTCTAATTTTTATTTTTACTTTATTTTACTTTACAATACTGGATTTGTTTTTTTCCTATCATTTTATGATGCCATAGATTTACACAAACTAAAATTCCTCACATAGACTCAGAAGTGTGTTGGTGGAAAGGTTTTCATTTTTTAGATGAGGAAATTGGCATCCGAACTTAATTGATGTGCAAAACTCATGCACTGCCCATCCTGGTTGTACTTCCTTTTTATATATTAAGAAGAAATTTAAGATAAAGTAATAATTGTCACTACTATTTACTTTAGTGACCATGTTGCAGTTTAATTTCGAGAAATACTCCCAAACAATAAATAAATTTAACTAACAGTACAGTTTTAAAGTGAGGAAATAAGATACTAATAATATAGATGGAGAAATGTACGTTATGTGTTTCAAATAACTGAGATGCGGAATGAAGAGCTGGAAAATAAAATGTTTCCTGTTTTTCTGAGCTTAATAATTATAGTCCTGAGTAACTATAATTAGTTTCATTGATAGGATGGGCTTCCAGTCCAGAAAATTAGGTTTCTTTTGATCCTACACTGGCTATTTTTCTTTACCAAAATAGTCAAGTGTTTATTAAAGTTAAGGACCAGAGAACCAAATCACTGAATTAAAAATGTAAATGTGAATTTCTTCCCAGGGATAGTCCAACAATTCTTGTGAGAACTGTAGCTGCATGTGAATCCAAGCTCTTTCAGAAGGCAGGGTTGAGAATTCATGTTTAGGAATTGATTTAAGAAAATGTTAAGGGAAAGCTAATTGCTCTTGACCAAAGAGATTCTGGTTGTTTTAAGAAGCAACTTAGATATTTACGATATTAAAAATATCTTTTACTACTTTATATTATGAATAATTAATTCATGCAAAACTTCTTCCTTATTATCCTTTTTCATTTTTAAACAAAGACATACACTGAATCACATATACGACCTTTAGTTCAGTTCAGTTCAGTCGCTCAGTCATGTCCGATTCTTTGCAACCCCATGAATCGCAGCATGCCAGGCCTCCCTGTCCATCACCAATTCCCGGAGTTCACTCAAACTCATGTCCATCGAGTCAGTGATGCTATCCAGCCATCTCATCCTCTGTCATCCCCTTCTCCTCTTGCCCCCAATTCCTCCCAGCATCAGTGTCTTTTCCAAAGAGTCAGTTCTTCACATCAGGTGGCCAAAGTATTGGAGGTCAGCTTCAGCATCAGTCTTTCCAATGAACACCCAGGACTGATCTCCTTTAGAATGGCCTGGTTGGATCTCCTTGCAGTCCAAGAGACTCTCAAGAGTCTTCTCCAACACCACAGTTCAAAAGAATCAATTCTTCGGCACTCAGCTTTCTTCACAGTCCAGCTCTCACATCCATACATGACTACTGGAAAAACCATAGCCTTGACTAGACGGACCTTTTTTGGCAAAGTAATGTCTCTGCTTTTGAATATGCTATCTAGGTTGATCATAACTTTCCTTCCAAGCAGTAAGCGTCTTTTAATTTCATGGCTGCAATCACCATCTGCAGTGATTTGGGAGCCCAAAAAGATAAAGTCTGACACTGTTTCCACTGTTTCCCCATCTATTTGCCATGAAGTGATGGGACCAGATGCCATGATCTTCGTTTTCTGAATGTTGCGCTTTAAGCCAACTTTTTCACTCTCTTCTTTCACTTTCATTAAGAGGCTTTTTAGTTCCTCTTCACTTTCTGCCATAAGGGTGGTGTCATCTGCATATCTGAGGTGATTGATATTTCTCCCAGCAATCTTGATTCCAGCTTGTGCTTCTTCCAGCCCAGCATTTCTCATGATGTACTCTGCAGATAAGTTAAATAAGCAGGGTGACAATTTACAGCCTTGACGTACTCCTTTTCCTATTTGGAACCAGTCTGTTGTTCCATGTCCAGTTCTAACCGTTGCTTCCTGACCTGCATACAGATTTCTCAAGAGGCAGGTCAGGTGGTCTGGTATTCCCATCTCTTCCAGAATTTTCCACAGTTTTTTGTGATCCACACAGTCAAATGCTTTGGCATAGTCAAGAAAGCAGAAATAGATGTTTTTCTGGAACTCTCTTGCTTTTTCCATGATCCAGCAGATGTTGGCAATTTGATCTCTGGTTCCTCTGCCTTTTCTGAAACCAGCTTGAACATCTGGAAGTTCACGGTACATGTCCTGCTGAAGCCTGGCTTAGAGATGAATAAATTCAGGTGAATGAAACAATATAGCAGGCAGCTCAGTGTTTCTGTCCTTCAGATCTTTTAATGTGGACTGAGCAACTTTCTTAAAAATTTGGCAGAATATGATGGGATCATCTCAGTTCAAGGACTATTTCCCTACTGATTAATGATTTCTTCCATCAGAGTTACCAATGAGTTTCAAGTTGTTAAATCCAGCAGTCAATTCCTAGTCCTCCTCTTGATAGATTAGCAGCATTGCACACAGTAGATAATTCTCTCCTTAATGTGCTGATTTTACTTACCTCTCAGGACAATGTACTTTTTTCCCCGCTCTTACCCGATTTGTCTCTTTCTCTAGATCTTCTCTGAGTTTTTCTCATCTTCTTTCCCGACTCTTAATATTGGAGTGGCCTGGGGTTCAGTCTGGGGAACCCTTCTGTTCTCTGTTTGTTCTCACTCCATTTTAGTATTCCCTAGTTCCATGGCTCTGAATACCATGTATATGCTGACTGCCCAGTTTATAGGCTTCCCAGGTGGTGCTAGTGGTAAAGAATCTGCCTGCCAGTTCAGGAGACGTAAAAGACATAAGTTAGATCCCTGGGTTGAAAGATTCCCTGGAGGTGGGCAGTATTCTTGCCTGGAGAATCCCATGGTGAGAGGAGCCTGGAGGCTTACAGGCCATAGGTCGCAAAGAGTCAGACACGACTGAAGTGACTTAGCATGCGCATGTGTCCAGTTTATACCTTTAGCTGACTTTCTCCCAAGTTTGTGACTTCTATATACAATTCCTCGTGTGTGTTCCTCACTTGGGTGTCTAATGAATACCTCAAACTCAATTTGTTCAAACCTGAATTTCTTGTCTTTATCCTTCAATGTGCTTTATCTGTGATCTTTAATCCTAGCTGATAATTTCATCTTTTGAATTGTTCAGACCCCCAAAACTGAATTATCCTCAACTCTTTTCTTTCTCCCATACATCACATTCGGGAAGTTCTGGTGGCTCTGCCTTCAGATATTTTCGGACTCTGACCCCTTCTCCCCGCCTTTATTGTTGCCACTCTGGTCTGAAATAACATCATCTTTCTCTCACTTTATTGCTGAAGTCCTACTTGCTTTTTTCCTTGCTTCCCTGTAGTCTTTCCCCTGCGAAAGGTATTTAAAAATGGAAAATAAAGCACTTGTCAAAACCCTGCATTGCTTCCCGGTTCACTCAGCTGATGCCATTACAGTGGCCAGAAGACCCTGCCTCCTCCCTCTTCTTACTTCTTTTACCTCTTTTCCTATTACTCTCTGTCCTGCCTCCTCCACTCCAACCATGTGGGCATTCTAAAATGCCAGGTGCACTTCTGTCTTGAAGCATTTACTCTAACTTTTCCTTCTCCCTGGAATGCCATGCCCCCAAATATTTGTGGACCTAACTCTGTAACCTCTCTCAAATTCTGCTGCATTATCAATTTATCAGTGAGGTTTATCCTGACCATTGTATTGATAGTTTGCTTCATCCACACATCCCGCAGTTCTCTCAGTTTTCCCGTGTTGCCATCCTGCATCTCCACCTTTTAATATATTGCATAATTAATTTCAGATGATTTATGATTTGGTATCTGTCTCTCTAAAACGTAGGCTCCAGATGGGAGCTTACAAACAAATAAAACCTGCCTGTTTGTTCACTGATGACCTTTCAAACGCTTGGGTCAGTGCCTGCATCTAATAGACAATCAAGAAATAGTTGTAGCATACACGACTTAATAGAGTGAATGAGCACAACCAAAAGTGCATTGTTAAGTGTTGAGCTGTGAATAGGTTGAGTGTCAAGAGTCCTGTTTTTCTAATTAAGAACATATGCTTGGAAATTAAAACCTGTATAGCAGTTAGCTTTTACTGCATAGCAGAACCTCACCTCAACACCTCAGTGGCAATACAACAAGAAGCGTCTCTTACTCACATGTCAAGGAGATGGCCTAGATGCTGGCATTGGCTGGGTTCCCTCCGAGGCCTGGCGGTCAGCTGGCTGTTCTGGCTGGAGCACCTGGGATGACTCAGTTTTGCTTCACTTGTCTCCCATTCTCCAGCAGGCTTGTCCGGGCATGTTCTCATGGTAGGTCTGAGGCATGGAAGAGAACAAGCCCCACACTGCAAGCCCATTCCAAGCTTTTGTTTGCATTATCCATTGATGTCCAAGGCCCCAAGCCAGTCAGATGGCTGGGTCTTTGGCTTCGTGAGAGAGACTTTCAGAGTTGTGTGGCAAAGGCTACAAAATTGGAACCATTTTTGTAATCTTACCACAATCAGAAATATGAACTTTTCAGATTTTGGACTCAAAAATAGAGACTCACGAACTCTTACACGTGGACGGGACCTATGGTCCATTTATTCTTCTTCCATACTCAGTGTAGGAACCCCCATCTAGCATTGCTGATGGCTGTGTTGGGGTGCTGAATGCAGATGTCAATTTTGTGTTCACACCCCATATACATGATGAGTGGACACAATAGGGCAAAAAAAAAAAACAACAAAAAAAACAAAAAAAACCACACAGGAGTAGATATGAGCCAGTAATTCTGGAAAAATAGGGGCTTGTTTTATATATGCCATATTTTAGTAATTCATTTAGATGTAGGTTTGGACTTCCCTAGTAGCTCAAATGGTAAAGAATCTGCCTGCAATGCAAGAGACGTGGGTTCGATCCCCTGGAGAAGGAAATGGCAACCCACTCCAGTGTTCTCCTCTGGAAAATTCTGTGAACAGAAGAGGCTGGCGGGCTATCATCCTTGGTGTCACAAAGAATCAGACAAGACTGAGCAACTAACACTTTCACTTTTGTTTTTAAAGGACAGAAAGAGGGATCTTCATTTACCTTTTCAAGGATAACCATGTCTCACCTTGAATGAGACATAATTCAAAGACATGCTGACAGATATTTACAAAAATTCCAGAACTGGGTCTTTCTTATATATTCCTATAATTTGCTTTTGCAAAAGCAAATTATTCTTGAGATGATGTAAGGACCCTTTCTGTGGATAGAACTTATAAAATGCAGAACTTTGGGGGCAGTAATTGTATGAATAAATTGCTACTTTTTAAGTTCTGTAAACCTAAAACCTCATAAATGTTCATGTGTTCACTTTTTATTTCAGTGATTGTGATTAGGATAATAAATGATGCTTAGGGCTAAAAGAACTTAAAGATCACCTAGTCCATCTCTTTGTTTTTCAGCTCATTGTTCTTACCCAAGTTACACAGCTAGGTAGCTGCTCAGACTGGAAGCCAGGACTCCTGACACCTAGTTCTTGGCTCTTTTCATAGTCTAGCACTACCTCGCTGACTTGGAGGACTTAGAGTGTCATGAGAAATAGACACGTGCATGAGTAAGATACTAATATCACACAGACCAAAATTATGACTTAGGAAACCTTACTGTGGGCCTCAAATCCTGTTCTTCTTCAACAAAAATATTAACACATTTGGCTTAATTGCACAACAGAAGCGCCAAAATAAATTTATATGGAGAGTGTGCTGTTTTATTTTAAAAAGAATTACTTAATATTTAATTACTTCCTATTGCTTAATATAATTTAAAAAGAACATTTTCTCCTTCAGGCCAAGGGTTTTCACTGTTTTGAGATAACAATGGCAATATTTGTTGAAAGCCCATCTGTTTTCTTTTTTTAAATATTTAGACTATTCTAGTATAAAAAATGGTAACTTTGCCAAGTAAAAAGGAGAGCTGGCTAAGGGTCCAGTCTGAACCTGGCTCTTTCAAGGACTCTTGGGCAGATCATGTAATTTTTCTGAACTCAATTTTCACTTGTGAAAAATAGGAGCTTAGCACTGAGCACTAGAGCATCTTTTGAATCTTAAATTTTATATTTTATGAAGAGAGAGTCAGAATCTAAAGCTAAAGTTATGTATATGAGTGTCCCATTATGAAGAACATATTGGTAAGTAACTATCAATATTTATATTTCAAGCTAAATTTTCAAAGTAGCTAATGACTGGAAAAACCTGTTGAATTGGACAAAGCTATTCTCTTCATTGATTAGCGTGAAAAGTGAATGTCTTCGGAGTGAAGAGCGTCACCAAAATGAGTTTGATGTTCATAGTGATAGGCACAGATGGCTATAACATCACTACATCAAACAGATCAAGAATAAAGTTTGTTGAGATAGATAGGGCTTTGAGAAGATAACTAAGCTCTTTTTTTGGTATTCAGTTCAGTTCAGTCGCTCAGTCATGTCTGATTCTTTGTGACCCCATGGACTACAGCATGCCAGGCCTCTCTATCATCAACTCCCAGAGTTTACCCAAAATCATGTCCATTGAGTCGGTGATGCCATCCAACCATCTCATCCTCTGTTGTCCCCTTCTCCTCCTGCCCTCAATCTTTCCCCCAGCATCAGGGTCTTTTCAAATAAGTCAGCTCTTTGCATCAGGTGCTCAAAGTATTGGAGTTTCAGCTTCAACATCAGTCCTTCCAAAGAGCACTCAGGACTGATCTCTAGAGATGTATCAATTGTAGTTGGGTTTCCCAGGTGACGCTAGTGGTAAAGAATCTGCCTGCCAATGCAGAGGTGGGTTCAATCCTTGGGTTGGGCAGATCCCCTGGAGAAGAGAATGGCAACTCAGTCCCATGGACAAAGGAGCCTGGTGGGCTATAGTCCATGGGGTCACAAAGAGTCAGACATGACTGAGCAACTGAACAACAACAGCAAAGTTATGCTTAAGATTTGAGTCCCAAGAGCAGGTGAAACTTCACAGTGTCTGCTTTGTGGAACAGAGAAAGGAAGAGGCCGAAAAGATAGTGTTTTGAGAAGTTCCTGATTAGATACCAGACAAATGAGTCTGGTGATTTTGGCTTGAAAACTTATCCAGTCGGTATGAACCAACATACATGAGATGAGATGTCTTAGAAATCTTGAAAATATATGCCAGCCCTAAAAGATATTTAAAGGCAAAGTGATGAGACACGTGGAAAGAAAGGTTCTGGTTACACCTGGAGACAACACATGGTTTAATTTGAGCTTGACTGAGCAAATAAAAGTAGTGAGAAATATGGAAATTATACTTAGGGATTTGTATCTTTAAAAGTTTGCTTAAGACTAGTTACTATTATATTTATTTTATATTAAATTTTTGGCAGTCTTAGAAAATTTTATATAACAAATGTCAGGCCAACTTCAAACTTCTTGCCTAAATCATTTAAAATAAGGGTAACCTTTATGGAGCATTTACTATGTGGAGGTGTTTGGAGACACAAGGGTAAAACATGATCACTGAACAGTGTCTAGAAACCTTGTGATTCAAAGAGACCTTTCACTTAAAAGGTGACCAACCCCCTTCCTTCCCTCAAAAGACCTGAGATTTAAGTTGGCCTAAATATTCCTGCTGTCTCAGTTTATCCACCAGTTCCGACCTTAGTGATATCTATTATACTTTGTACTCCCAGGAATCAAGCTCGTTTGCTGGCTGACCTTTCGTATTTTGTGGTTTCAACTTCTGGCTGATATTCATGGGGATATGTCCTATTGCCAAGCTAAGTCCTGTCCATCCTAGATTTATTTCCATCTCTCTGTGGGTCTCAGTCTCACAGAAAACATTCCTGTATGAATCCATTAACTGCATCATCAGGCTCTCCCAAGATCAAAGGCATGAATTATATTTTGGTGAGTAAAAGTTGGTACATGAAAGTTAGCTTTTACTTTTCATATATGATGTAGTATGATGTTTATGTCTTTAGCTTTCAGAATCAGTCTCCCTGGCTTCAAAATTTAGCTCTGCCTAGAAATGAATGAACATGAATGAGATACTTAACCTCTCCAGACCTCAGTGGACCATAATAATACCTACCTAATATGGTTGTGCAAGAATTAATCTGTAGTTTTTATTATTGTATTTGGCCCGTAGTGAGCTCTCCATATAAGTTGGTTGCAACAATAATAAGAGTACAGTCAAAGTCAGGAGTTTTCACCATGAATTGCTGTTATAATGATGAGCTGCACTTCTTGGAAAAGATCAATAAAAAATGCTGGAGAATCAAGAAGGGCTTCATGCCCAACATGCAGGTTGAAGGAGTTTGCTATGTGAATGATGCTTTGGAAAAATTAATGTTTGAAGGATTAAGGAATGCCTGTCAAGATGGTGGTGTTGGTACCTTTCTGCCAGCCATGAAACAAATTGGCACCGTGGCCGCCCCGCCTGGGATTGTTCATCGATCCGTTGGTCTTCCTGATGTCCATTCAGCTTAGGGTTTGCTGTTGGGAATAAGGCAGCCTTTGATATGAATGACCCTGAAGCAGTGGTATCTCGAGATGGTGTCGGATTTGACGTTAACTGTGGTGTCTGCTTGCTGAGAACCAATTTAGATGAAAGTGATGTTCAGCCTGTGAAGGAGCAACTTGTCTAAGCTATATCTGACCACAGTCCTGTTGGAGTGGGGTCAAAAGGTGTCATCTCAATGAATGCCAAAGACTTGGAGGAAGCCTTGGTATAGACTAATTCCTGAGAGAAGGCTATGTCTGGGCAGAGGACAAGGAGTATTGTGAGGAGTACAGAAGGATGCTGCAAGCTGACCCCAGTAAAGTCTCAGCGAGGGCTAAGAAGAGAAGCCTTCCCCAGCTGGGGACTCTGGGAGCAGGCAACCACTATGTAGAAATCCAACTTGTTGCTGGGATTTTCAGTGAGTCTGTTGCTAAGAAAATGAGCATCAGCCGTAAGAAACAGATGTGTGTGATGATCAAAAGTGAGAGCAGAAGCTTGGGACACTAAGCCACAGATGCTCTCACACAGCTATGGAAAAAGCTATGAAGAGAGACAGGATTATAGTCAATGATGATCAGTTGGCTTGTGCTCGAATTACTTCCCCGAAGGGTCAGGACTACCTGAAGGCAATGGCAGCAGCTGAGAAAGAAAATCAGTCCTGCATGTTCATTGGAAAGACTGATGCTGAAGCTGAAGCTCCAATACTTTGGCCACCTGGTGCGAAGAGCTGACTCCTTAGAAAAGACCCTGATACTGGGAAAGATTGAAGGCAGGAAGAGAAGGGAATGACCGAGAATGAGATGGCTGGATGGCATCACCAACTCAATGGACAAGAGTTTAAGAAAGCTCTGGGAGGTGGTGATGGGCAGGGAAGCCTGGCATGCTGCAGTCCATGGGCAAAGAGTTAGATACAACTGAGCAACTGAACTGAACTGAGAACTATGCCTGGGTCAACTGCTCTTCCATGACCTTCTTAACCCATCAGGCTTTTGTCAAGGTCTTCAATGCAACCCCTGACGACTTGAACCTACATGTGATCTATGATGTTTCTCACAGTATTGCCAAAGTAGAACAATGTAGTGGATGGGAAGGAGCGGACTCTGTTAGTACCCAGGAAGGGGTCCACCTAAGCCTTCCCTCCTCACCATCCCCTCACTGCAGTTGATCACCAGCTCACTGGACAACCAGTGCTCATTGGGGGCACCATGGGAACCTGTAGCCGTGTTCTTACTGGCACTGAGCAGGCCATGACTGAGACCTTTGGAACAACTTGTCATGGAGCGGGCCTTGCATTGTCTCAAGCAAAGTCAAGACATAATTTAGATTTCCAGGATGTTCTACACAAATTGGCAGACGTGGGAATTGCAATCCAAGTTGGCTTGCCCAGGCTGGTCATTGAAGAGGCACCTGAGTTCTCTACAAGCGTGACGAATGTGATGAACACCTGCCATGATCCTGGAGTCAACAAGAAGGCCATTAATCTGAGGCCAATTGCCGTTATCAAAGGACAGAATGCTGACTGCTGCCACCGAACACTGCTGATGCTCACTGAAGTGGAAATGGACGAAAACACCCCTCAGACATCAGACTCGAGACCTGACAGGCTCCAGGGTGTGGTGCTCTAGCTGCCTGTTTCAGAATGGCTGGTGGGGCAGCTTCCAATTCTGGAGTCAGTGTTGCAAACTTTTCTTCTGGAAGGAGTCATGTTGCCCCCATTTGGAAAGGAAGGCGTATGCTTCCTCTCTGATTATCCCACAGATTTTTAGGAAAATCTGTTAGTGGGTGGGGCTAAGTCAAAAGATTGCCTTACTCAGTCACACAAGTCTTTCTTCATCAGAATGAAATTCTTTACATCAACCTCTTTTTCCAGCCTGAGAGGTGTTGTGAAGGCCATTCCATTAAATAGGAAGGCTTTGGAATGTTTCTTTTTTCCCTCCATTTGTCACTTTGTTCACTTATCCGCTCTTTTATCCCCTTGCCCTGCACTGAGCAAACCCCTAAAAACCATTCTTATTTGGTGCATACCTATGATTCAAAGCAGGTTGTTGAACAGATGGATAACTCTACAAGTTATAGAGGGGGGATGTGCGTGGAGGTGTAGGGATGGGTACCCAAAAGAGAAAATCACTCTTCATAGACTTGTTACCTTTGTCTTTCTAAATAGAAGGCAGAGTTTTGACTTACCTGTAACAATGGCATCAGCTGGTGTCTGTCATTAATTAGGCCTGGTCAGGGAGACTTTTCTTGAAAAATAGCTCGCATGACTGCATCAGAGAACCCCCACAAAATACTGAGTATCTTTACATTTGTGATTGACATTATTATAAAACATCAAATGGCCACAACTGTGATGCTAATGGTTAATCTGTGTTGACAGGCTGACTAGTCTTGTGCTTCCTAATCAGATGAGGTGCTGTGTACTGTGACGCCCGAAGATGCTAAAGTTATAGGCTACTAAGTCCACAATTGAGTCCAAACACTAAAACAGAAAAACCTAATAAAGTTGTAATACATTGTCTATAGTGAAGCGAAGTCGCTCAGTCGTGTCCGACTCTTTGCGACCCCATGGACTGTAGCCTACTACACTCCTCCATCCATGGGATTTTGCAGGCAAGAGTACTGGAGTGGGTTGCCATTTTCTTCTCCAGAGGATCTTCCTGATCCAGGGATCGAACCCAGGTCTCCCGCACTGTAGGCAGACGCTTTACCGTTTGAGCCACCAGGGAAGTCCACATTGTCCGTATGTCATCCTTTATATTTTATTGCTTAGGACAGTTAGTATTTCTACTTGATTCACTTTGGTCAGTGGTCCTGTTTTCTGATTTTCTCCCTGGTTGCTTTCAGAGATGTACCTTAAAGATATTCTTTTCTAACACTTACACCTCAAAGCCTGGCGTGCTGAAGTCCATGCGGTTGCAAAGAGCCAGACTTGACTGACCGACTGAACTGAACTGATCTCTTAACTTATAATAAACCTCCCTTCCCCACTGGAGTATCTTCTAAATGCAGAGTATCTTCTAGAGGCTGGAATAAAGCTGACTTCCTCTGAAAAAATGTGATGTGAAATAGCATGGTTTTACTCTGAAAACTTGGTGACTTTAATGATTTTGATGGTAGAGTTTGAAAGTTATCAACAAGTTAGTACTATTAATGCAATAATTTATAATTATTAATTGTATAGTGTATAATTATGCCTCTGGGTTGGACCAGTGACCATTGTGCACAGATGACTTAAGGATGCAGGTTATCTGTGAACACTGGAGGGCATTTAAGATGAGAAACAGGCTTCTAGCAGGTGCTAGGTTCTCTAGAGATGAGGCAACACTGAGTGTCTGTGTGGACTCTATCTAACTGGGCTTTCCCAGTGATGTCATTTAGCAAACTCCACTGCCAAAACTGTGATGTCAGTGTAAGAAATGCTGTCAATCATCCTAGGTACATATGTTACGTCCTATTTGATGCTTTGAAAGTCACTCTTTGGGGAGGGGAGAAGGGAGCAAATGAGGAAGAGAAATAAAGAGGAATGGTTTGTGCCATGGTGTTTCTGTATTATAAGCTTTTCTTATATGTAGCATTTCTCCCAAACTTGGCCCTCTTAATGACCTTGGGAAGTAATGGTTAATATTTTGAGTTCAAAAAGAAAACTGCAAACATTGTTTTCCTTGTTCTAAAGATGTTATTTTCCCATTTGAAGCAAAAAGCCATTTTAAAATGAATGTTCAAATGAAGTTGAAAAGATAAAGAGTACACTCAATTTTTGCCTTGTTTACTTAACCTAATCTCCATATAAAATGCAATTCCACCATATTATTATAATTAATTAAGAATTATTTAGTAATCAATTATTCTGTATTTAGTTCAGTTTGGAAAATCAGTGATATGTAAAATGTAGTTGCGTCACCCCAAGGAACCTGTAATTTAACCTCCTGTCCACCTTGGCATTTAGAGTCCTTATCTTCTCAGTTCAGTTCAGTTGTTCAGTCATGTTCAACTCTTTGTGACCCTAAGGACTGCAGCACCAACTCCTAGAGCTTGCTCAAACTCATGTCCATCAAGTCGGTAATGCCATCCAGCCATCTCAACCTCTTGTCATCCCCTTCTCCTCCTGCCTTCAATCTTTCCCAGCATCAGGGTTTTTTCAAATGAGTCAGTTCATTGAATCAGGTGGCCAAAGTATCGGAGTGTCAGCTTCAGCATCAGTCCTTCCAATAAATATTCAGGACTGATTTCCTTTAGGATTACTTCTTTGATCTCCTTGCAGTCCAAGGGACTTTCAAGAGTCCTCTCCAACACCACAGTTCAAAAGCATCAGTTCTTTGGCTCTCAGCTTTCTTTATGGTCCAACTCTCACATCCATACATGACCACTGGAAAAACCATAGCTTTGACTATACGGACCTTTGTTGGTAAAGTCATGTCTCTACTTTTTAATATGCTGTCTAGGTTTGTCATAGCTTTTCTTCCAAGGAGCAAGCGTCTTTTAATTTCATGACTGCAGTCACCATCTTTAGTGACTCTGGAGCCCAAGTGAATAAAGTCTGTCCCTGTTTCCATTGTTTCCCCATATGTTTGTCTTGAAGTGATGGGACCAGATGCCATGATCTTTGTTTTTTGAATGCTGAGTTTTAAGCCAGCTTTTTCACTCTCCTCTTTCAGTTTCATCAAGAGGTTGTTTAGAGGTTCTTTAGTTCCCCTTAGCTTACTGCCATAAGGGTTACCTTCTGAATCACGTCTATTTTTTAAAATTTATTTTAATGTATTTCTTGGCGAATAATTGCTCTACAATGCTGTGTTTTTTCTGCCTTACGACAATATGAATTAGCCATAAATATACATATGTCCCCTCCTTTTGAGCCTCTATCCCACCCGCCCCATCCCACCCCTCGGGACATCACAGAGCACTGAGCTGAGCCCCTAGTGTTATATAGCAACTTCCTGCTGGCTGTCTGTTTTACAGTAATTTATATATTTCAATGCTATTTTCCCAGTTTGTTCCATCCTCTCCTTCCCCCACTGTGTCCGTAAGTCTGTTCTCTATGTCTGCCTTGCAAATAGATTCATCAGGACCGTTTTTCTAATTTCCTGTGATTATACGATAGTTGTTTTTCTCTTCCTGACTTACTTCTCTCTAACAGGCTCTGTGTTCGTCCACCTGTGATCTGCTGTCAGAATTCTGGTGTTAATCCAGGTATTGAACATCTTGAACCTTGCCAGTCTAAGGACAAGCTGAATACAGTGGTGGGCAGTCAGTTCCAACTGCAGGAGACCGGTTTCTGCCATCTTGGCACTTGACTGCTGCTTGACTTTAACATATGTTTACTTCATTGTCTGCCTTCTGCCTCCTCACTTTCATTTTGACTCTTTGGCATGATCCCATCTACATAAAGCTTTGATTTTTGACTACTAGGTTGTTTATCTGACTGATCGTTTCTCAGTGTTTGAATCATGTCTAGACTTTGCTGTTGCTTACCATGGTTATGCATACCACTCAGCTCTGGCCTCAATTCTGTCTTGGAATCTTCTCCCAAGTGGCAGACTGTCCATGCCCCTTAGCTTCGGACCCTTTTTGATTGTGCCATCTCCCAGCAGCCAGCCAGCTGCCTGGCACTGCACTTAATGTATCTTTGTTGATTAAACACTTAATTGAATAGGATATAGATTTCATCTTCTAGGTGCCATGTTGAGTTGAGCCAAGTTAGTGACTTTAGTATTTTATTTTAAAAATATGTTCATCTCATATCTATGTGTGTGCTTAGTCACTCAGTTGTGTCCAACTCTTGTGACCCCAGAGACTGTAACCTGCCAGGCTCCTCTATCCATGAGCTTCTCCAGGCAAGAACACTGGAGTGGATTGCCATTTCCTTCCCCAAGAGATCTTCCCAACCCAGGAATCTAATCCTGGTCTCCTGCATTGCAGGCATATCTATGCAGTTGGCTTTTTAATTTCTGGGAGCAGAGACTGTCATATTCTTGTTTTATTCATAGCACAGTGATATCTTATAAATAGTTGTTATTGATGGTGGGTTTAATGATAATGGAGAAAGGAGGAGAGGTGGTCTATCTTAGTGTTTAGGTAAGTCATTCTCTGGGCATTACTCTGTTGTTCAGATCCTTAAGCATGACTGAAGTAACACCACTAATCATAAGGACCTCTCCTTCCCCTTCTCTCTCTCTCCCTCTTTTTGCCTAGTGCACAGACCTGTGGAAAATTATTATGTAATTTTAGGCATAAAAAATAATGACACCAAATACTATTTATTTGAAATTCGGTGGAAGTAAGAAATAGATTTAAAGGCCTAGATCTGATAGATACATTGCCTGATGAACTATGGACTGAGGTTTGTGACATTGTACAGGAGACAGGGATCAAGACCATCCCCATGGAAAAGAAATGCAAAAAAGCAAAATGGCTGTCTGGGGAGGCCTTACAAATAGCTGTGAAAAGAAGAGAAGCGAAAAGCAAAGGAGAAAAGGAAAGATATAAGGATCTGAATGCAGAGCTCCAAAGAATAGCAAGAAGAGATAAGAAAGCCTTCTTTAGCGATAAATGCAAAGAAATAGAGGAACAGAACAGAAAGGGAGAAACTAGAGGTCTCTTCAAGGAAATTAGAGATACCAAGGGAACATTTCATGCAAAGATGGGCTCGATAAAGGACAGAAATGGTGTAGACCTAACAGAAGCAGAAGATATTAAGAAGAGGTGGCAAGAATACACAGAAGAACTGTACGAAAAAGATCTTCACGATCCAGATAATCATGATGGTGTGATCATTCATCTAGAGCCAGACATCCTGGAATGTGAAGTCAAGTGGGCCTGAGAAAGTATCACTATGAACAAAGCTAGTGGAGGTGATGGAATTCCAGTAGAGCTATTTCAAATCCTGAGAGATGATGCTGTGAAAGTGCTTCACTCAATATGCCAGCAAATTTGGAAAACTCAGCAGTGGCCACAGGACTGGAAAAGGTCAGTTTTCATTCCAATCTCGAAGAAAGGCAATGCCAGAGAATGCTCAAACTACCGCACAATTGCACTCATCTCACATGCTAGTAAAGTCATGCTCAAAATTCTCCAAGCCAGGCTTCAGCAATACGTGAACCGTGAACTTCCTGATGTTCAAGCTGGTTTTAGAAAAGGCAGAGGAACCAGAGATCAAATTGCCAACATCTGCTGGAGCATGGAAAAAGCAAGAGAGTTCCAGAAAAACATCTATTTCTGCTTTCTTGACTATGCCAAAGCCTTTGACTGTGTGGATCACAATAAACTGTGGAAAATTCTGAAAGAGATGGGAATACCAGACCACCTGACCTGCCTCTTGAGAAATCTGTATGCAGGCCAGGAAGCAACAGTTAGAACTGGACATGGAACAACAGACTGGTTCCAAATAGGAAAAGGAGTACGTCAAGGCTGTATATTGTCATCCTGCTTATTTAACTTCTGTGCAGAGTACATCATGAGAAACGCTGGACTGGAAGAAACACAATCTGGAATCAAGATTGCCGGGAGAATATCAATCACCTCAGATATGCAGATGACACCACCCTTACGGCAGAAAGTGAAGAGGAACTAAAAAGCCTCTTGATGAAAGAGGAGAGTGAAAAAGTTGACTTAAAGCTCAACATTCAGAAAATGAAGATCATGGCATCCGGTCCCATCACTCCATGGGAAATGGGGAAACAGTGGAAACAGTGTCAGACTTTATTTTGGGGGGCTCCAGAATCACTGCAGATGGTGATTGTAGCCATGAAATTAAAAGACACTTACTCCTTGTAAGAAAAGTTATGACCAACCTAGATAGCATATTCAAAAGCAGAGATATTACTTTGCCAACTAAGGTCTGTCTAGTCAAGGCTATGGTTTTTCCTGTAGTCATGTATGGATGTGAGAGTTGAACTATGAAGAAGGCTGAGCACCGAAGAATTGATGCTTTTGAACTGTGGTGTTGGAGAAGACTCTTGAGAGTCCCTTGGACTGCAAGGAGATCCAACCAGTCCATTCTGAAGGAGTTCAACCCTGGGATTTCTTTGGAAGGAATGATGCTAAAGCTGAAACTCCAGTACTTTGGCCACCTCATGGGGAGTTGACTCATTGGAAAAGACTTTGATGCTGGGAGCGATTGGGGGCAGGAGGAGAAGGGGACGACAGAGGATGAGATGGCTGGATGCTATCACCGACTCGATAGACATGAGTGTGAGTGAACTCCGGGAATTGTTGATGGAGAGGGAGGCCTGGCGTGCTGCAATTCATGGGGTCGCAAAGAGTCGGACACGACTGAGCGACTGAACTGAACAGAACTGATCATGACAAATATATAAAACTATACCTTGATTAAGTCAAAGAAAAGAAATATTTAGGAAGTAAAAAGAAACCATTTCCAAGTTTATTAAGTTACGATTTCCTCACTGTGGGATTATTTTGGTCGTATTCAGTATCACAGGTATGAACTATTTTGTTACTTGTTAAAACTTTTCATTGTTGTTGTTTAGTCCCTAAGTCGTGACCCCATAGACTGTAGCCCACCAGGCTCCTCTGTCTGTGGGAATTCCCAGGGAAGAATATTGGAGTGGATTGCCGTTTCCTTCTCCAGGGGATCTTCCCAACCCAGGAGTTGAACCCATGTCTTCTGCATTGCAAGCCAATTCTTTACCGATGAGGCACCAGGAAACTTTTTATAGATATTTGTCTTGAGAAGTTCTAGGTATAGCATCTTTACTGTTGGATAATCCCTGTTTTTCCTTTAGCCAATACTTTTATGTTCATTATTTTGTTCCTTGGGGATTCAAAGTATACATTTTGCTATACATGGGAATTTTCTATAAAATATTAGTTGTAGTTTGTTGGTTTCATAATGAGTTTTCCAGGTATTCTTTCTTGTGGGCAGATGTTAACTATATTTAAAACAAACAAACAAACAAACAAGCAAAAATGACCAGACTGTATTTATGCACATTTTTATTGTCTCCCTCTCTCTTTCTCTTTCTCAATATGGTTTCAATTCATTAAATGAAAGATTTCTTTAAAAATAAGTTTTAAGCATTTTCCTTAATAATAATTAATTTTGGAATAACTTAGCTATGTTTGCTCCAGGGCTTCAGTTCACCACTTATTTACTCCAACCCTTCCCAAAATTACATGTTGCACATGTGGAACTGATTCCCTTCACATGGATGTGCTGTTTACTCCCAAAGCAATGTCAGTTTTTGACTTTTAGTAATGGTAATGGGTCAGAAAAGTGCCCATCCACGCCCGTCAGATAATCGACATTTTTGAAATGTAAGCCATTGGGAAGGCAGGGAAATAAGTACTCAGTGACTTTTTAATTTAAATTAAGAGAAAAATTAGAGAATCATCCGATACAAAGATGGGCTTCCCTGATAGCTAGTTGGTAAAGAATTCGTCTGCAATGCAGGAGACCCTGATTCGATTCCTGGGTCGGGAAGATCCCCTGGAGAAGGGAAAGGCTACTCACTCCAGTATTCTTGGGCTTCCCTGGTAGCTCAGCTGGTAAAGAATCTGCCTGCAATGTAGGAGACTGGGTTCGATCCCTGGGTTGGGAAGATCTCCTGGAGAAGGGAAAGGCTACCCACTCCGATATTCTGGCCTGGAAGTCCATGGGGTCACAAAGAGTCGGACCCAACTGAATGACTGTCACTTTCACTGATACAAAGACAAATAAGACAAACCAAACACGTAAACTCTAGTAAGATAAATTTCAAAAATACTAAGGATATTAAAAGAATAAAATTCAGTCAGTCCTTTGTATCATGGATTCAACCAACTGTGGATGAAAAATATTTGGGAAAAAAAATTCAGAAATTTCCAAAAAGCCAAAAGTAAGAATACAATTTTACTTTGTTTGCATTTGGATAATCACATTGTCCCAGAGCTACTAACTGAATAATACATTATTTCCCCATTGATTTGTAAAGCTGCTTCCTTTTTATATGAAGATCCTGCTCTGATTCTGAGAATCTGATTCTGAGCTCTCTTTGCTATTTCTTTCCTCTGTTTGTCAATAAAACCATAGTTTTGATTTCTATAACTTTATAACTGTTTTCACTTTTTGATTCTTGTTAAAGAAACTTTGTTCTACTTCAAAACTGTTTTGGCTATTTATGGCCACTTTTGCTTCCAAAGGAATTTTAAAATCAATTGCATAATCATAAATTAATTTAGGGAATTTTGACATCTTTATGAAATCTTCTCACCCATTGACGTATAATTCTCTGTTATTTTAGATACTTTAAAATGATTTTTGATAAAATTTTAAAATTCTCTCCAAAAGATCTTACAGATTAAAAAAATTTACTTCTAGCTATTCCATGCTAGTTATATTTTAAAGATGTATCTTTTTTAAAAATTTGCTTTATCTTATTGTTTTAGACATGCAATTTTTAAAATATTTGCAAATTCAGTGTTGCATTGCTTATTCATGTAAAGTTTTCTCATGTTATTAAGTATTCTTCAACATAAGATTTTTGGGATCTCTGCATTAATATTCCAAAGTAGATATGCTATAATTTAATTATTTCCCTGATTATCGGTGTTTACATTGTTTCTAACATGTGCAATTTTAAACAAGACTATGAACAACTTTCTTGATAAGTCTTTGCATCCCACAATATTTATTTAGGATTCATTCCTAGAACTCAAATTGCTGAGTTAAAAGGTAAGCTCTTTTCCTTTGACTTTTGATATAGTTAAAATCATCCAGCAGTGTCGATTCAGAAGTCATAATATCACATAAAAGAACATGGTACGAATTACAAAATAAAATATGTTTCTCGATGTGGACTATGTCATGAAGAGAGCAGATTATAAATGGTATTTAAGTATTTTATTTTACTTGTGCTTATATTGAGCAATAAAAAGGAGAGTAAATAAGTGAATGAATACATGATTCTGGAAGGGGACTCAACAAGAAGCTAGTAAGAGTTAGCCTTGGGTAAGGGAATTTGCATGGTTTTTATTTTCTACTTTTTTCTTCTTTCTTCTTTTCAACAATGCACATGAATTATTTATAAATAAAAAAATTTTGAACTTTGATATCTTTATGTAGGTTTAGTGGAATAATATTTCTCCTTCATTTCTTTAATATTTAGGAAACTTTCTTCATGGAAATTTTTTTTTCTTCATGGCAATTTTTTAAATGTGTTTCTTTTGCTCTTTTAAGAATGAGGTTGACCAGCTGTATTACTATAACAACTGTGTACATTATGATCATTGTCTTTAGTTGCTAAATTTCACAATGATAATCATTTTATTCCCCATTAGACACTTAACTATATTTTAAGCGAGCTCAGAAATATCATGGAATGAATTCATTCAACATCAGCATTATAATACTGAAATGTCAATGACCAATGACTGTTTTGTATGTGTATATTAATATGCTTCTTGGTTATAAAGGTAGCCACTATTGCAAGTGAAAAGAATACATGAAATCCACTACTGCCTACTCTTTCCCCCTCTTTGCTTAAAACTGAAGCACAGATGACTAGTGTGATTCACTCATGAGGTACTTCATAAAGCTGTAGAGAAGTAAGTTAATTTTTCCATTCCTTATCAGAATGTTTTCAATCCCTCTTGAAGGTAAACAACACAAAGAGATTTCGTGAACAATAAAAGCTTTCCAAACAATTGAGAAGAAAGTTGTTCTGAGACAATAGCATGTGCCCCATCCTTTTATTTGAATTTGTTTTCTTAAGGCAATTACTGGCAGTTTGATGATTTTATGTTGAAAGTTATATTTTTCTCAGCAAGGCATCGCAGTAGCTCGGGTTTTCTTTCAGAGAGATTTGTAACTGACACATTATAGTTCATTCTGATTGCTTTCTCCACGTTCGCTCAGCAGCACACCCCATTCTGAAATATTATTCAGCAATGCTGAAATATTTTTATTTGGGCCCCTTCTGCAGTCAAGGTAATTCACCCCATCTTCAAAGAATAAAATGGAAAAAGGCAACCCAATCTCTGTGACCTTAAACTTTCACTGAAACTTAAGAGACTGGTTAGCTCAGCTGAGGAGAGCTTGGTGCTAATGACACCAAGGTCGTGGGCTTGATCCCATTACGGGGTGGTGAAACTCAAAAGCTCCATTGCCTTGACACAGACTCCTTGGGGCTTCTGCTAGCCATTCAGAGTGGGGCAAAGGAGTATGGATTTTTTTTAAATTAATCATGTCATAATTTTTTTTTAAGTCCCTCAGTTGTGTCCAACTCTTTGCGACCCCATGGACTATACAGTTCATGGAATTCTCCAGGCCTGAATACTGGAATGGGTAGCCTTTCCCTTCATGACTTAGGGAGTCTCCAACTTGAAGCTGGTTGTGGGATCAGGGAAGAGGGCTATCTGAGGCTGGAAGATAGGACCTAGAGTGCCTTGGGCTAGCGCACAGTGGAGGGTGAGAAAAGCTACATAGGTTTCAGGAAGTGGGTGTCAGTCCAGGCACTGTATTTAGTGGGTGAAGCAAAGAAAAGTGAGTTCAGCCACCAGGAGTGTTTTCAGATGGTGTCATTACATAAGCTGGTGTCAGGTCTCTGCCTGTAAGGAAGATAGCCATGGCAAGCAAGGGCCAAGGTCCGTGCTGGAAGATGCGCGGGCAGGTGTCATAAATGGCTCCCCAGCCACCACTGAGTTCAGGGATTAGACTCACTTCTGAAATGCTTGGGCAGAAGCCTGACGTCTAGAATGTGATCAATCAAGCCATCAGGGAGTGATGTAAGTGAAGAAAGGAGGACGTTTGGAGAACTAGACACCTGTCTTCTAAGGTCTTGGATGTGGATGTGGAATATATGCTGTTCTGTGTCTGGGAGCCTGATTTCCCCACAAGCTTCACCAGACCTGCAGGTAGAAGTTCTGCCACACTGTCTCTGTCTGCAGTGGCTGGCCTGGGGCCTGGGAGAAACTGAACTGTAGGTGTGGGCCACAAAAAAATCCAGCTGTAAGATGCTGTGGAGGAGGAGACAGAGGACAAGAGAGGGCGTTGTGACCAGGTGTCGTGACTGCAGAAACTAGGTGGAGAGAATGTTCCACTGGCAGTAACATCCTTTTCATATCTGACATAGTTCCCAAAGGATTTCATGCAGACTGTTCAGGTATAAATTTCTGCAAAGATGGAACTGTTCAGTTCTGTCCATTTTGGTAGCCACCCACTCCAATGCTCTTGCCTGGAAAATCCCATGGATGGAGGAGCCTGGTAGGCTGCGGTCTATGGGGTGGCGAGGAGTCAGACACAACTGAGCGACTTCACTTTCACTTTTCACTTTCATGCATTGGGGAAGGAAATGGCAACCCACTCTGGTATTCTTGCCTGGAGAATCCCAGGGATGGGGGAGCCTGTTGGGCTGCCGTCTATGGGGTCGCACAGAGTCGGACACGACTGAAGCGACTTAGCAGCAGCAGCAGCAGCAGCAGCAGCAGCTACATGTAGGGGCTTCCCTGGTGGCTCAGACCATAAAGAATCTGCCTGCAATGCAGAAGACCCCTGTTTGATCCCTGGGTTGGGAAGATCCCCTGGAGAAGGAAATGCTACACTCTCCAGTATTTTTGCCTGGGAAATCCCACGGACAGAGGAGCCTGGCGAGCTACAGTCCATGGGGTCACAGAGTCAGACACGACTGAGTGACCAACACATTAACACACAGCTGCATGTAGCTGTTGAGAACTTGAAATGTTGCTAGCATGACTGAGGAACTTTTTAATTCAAGTTCAATGTAGAGGGCAACATGTAGCTAGTGGCTGCTGGATTGGACAGAGCAGATTTAGATGCTAGGGTAAGTAGTAACAAACCCTATACTTAGAAGAGCAAACTGATAATTATAAATAAATGAGCAGGGCAAAGCCCAAATGGTTCTTTCCCTTTGGCCTTGGCTGTGCACCCAACCCCAAATAAGTAGCATTCATTTTTAAAATTTTTAGACCATAAACTCATCTGTCTATAGTGATCAAATTCACCTTGTTGAGATTCTGCACAGAGAAGGTATTGAATTCATTTTCTAGACCTGTATTGTACCACAGTTGGTCTTTCTGTAATATGGTGATTAAAAACCATATTGGTATTTATTGTAAGCAATAGGTAGTTAATCTATCAATTTCCAAATATTCCTGTCCAGTGGTATAGTCATTTTCCAAGTAGTTTCCGGAGCAGACAACTCAAATCTATTCAAGTACAGGAAGAAAATAATGTTTTTTTTTTTGTTGTTGTTCTTATTGCTGCTGCTGCTGCTGCTAAGTCACTTCAGTTGTGTCTGACTCTGTCTGACCCCATAGACAGCAGCCCACCAGGCTTCTCTGTCCCTGGGATTCTCCAGGAAAGAATACTGGAGTGGGTTGCCATTGCCTTCTCCATTGGTCTCACTAAGAAACTTGTATTTTAGCTTGTATGTTTTAGTCATGCAATATGTTAGTACAGTAGTATGTGCCTGCATGCTCAGTCATGTCCAACTCTTTGCTATTCCATGGACTGTATCCCTCCAGGCTTCTCTGTTCACGGGATTTCCCAGGCAAGAATACTGGAGCAAGTTGCTATTTCCTCCTCCAAGGGATCTTCCTGACCCAGGAATCAAACCCGAATCTCCTGTGTCTCTGTAATTAAAATATGTACACCTATTAGGGGTGCTTGCTCAAGTATTTTTTCCTAATAGAGATATGTAGCCAAAAAAATAAACAGCTCTCTGCTCAACAGTATATCCTACAGACAAAACTAGTCCTGTGGCTAAACAATATGATTGAATATCCTAAACTCAGATATTTTGATAACAGAGTAATGGGGAAAGTATAGTTATTAAAAGCTTTTCTTTATAGGTTTTTCAGTAACTGTTAACCAATTCCCTGATAGCTCAGTTGGTGAAGAATCCGCCTGCAATGCAGGGGACCCCAGTTTGATTCCTGGGTCAGGAAGATCCTCTAGAGAAGGGATAGGCTACCCACTCTAGTAATCTGGCCTGGAGAATTCCGTGGACTGTATAGTCCATGGGATGGAAAGAATCGGACATGACTGAGCGACTTTCACTTCAATATTAATCAATTCACTTATTTTAAGTTCCATAGCTCTTTTATGCTCAGTGAATTTTCCTGTTTCTTCCCATGTCTGTATCTCTCCAAGGTTACATTTCCTGTATCTTGATAGCAACCTCTAACAATGTCTGAAAATCAATCAGAGGCTTTAAAATTGTTCCATCTCACTTTATAACCTGCTCTGACTTGAAAAGGGCCTCCACAAGTGGTGTAAAATGAATACAGTGTCACAAACTAGTCCTGGGAGCATCTTCTTCCTTAAGCACATGTATCATTCTGATTTTGAGATAGCAATCGTGCTTCTACTGCCTCTTTCCAGACCAGTTAGGTTAGACACTCTGAGAGAGGCTACCAGAATTGTTTTCAAAACTCCCCACGTGATTCTAATACATGCTGTTTGTTTTCCTCTAGCACTGTTAAGCACCATCAGATATTGCATAGTTTTTACATCCTTGTTTACTGCATAACCCACTAGTTACCCACTAATCACTTGTGGCCATCTAAACTTTGATGAATTAAAATTAAATAATATTACAAATACCACTCCTCAGTTGCACCAGCCACATTCATGAGTGGCTAGCGGTTACCATATTGTCCAGCTCAGAAACATAACATTTCCATTATCACATCGAAGTCCACTGAGTTAAGTTACCAACTGGGAAATGTCAGATTGGAGAAGTGAAGGAGGGAGCATACGATGCAATAGAAACACCAGCCTTTCTGGGTGGTTGGTAGATGCTGGATCTTATACTACATTTGGAGCTTAGTTTATGAATCCTTTAATTTTTAGATTCAGTTGAAATGAGTTTTGGTTAATTTAAGTGAAGTACTGGTTTGATTTTATATGATTTGCTTAGACTTAGAATTGGCAGTTTTAGTCACTTGGTTGTGTCCGACTGTTTGCCACCCTATGGGCTCACCAGGCTCTTCGGTCCATGGAATTCTCCAGCCAAGAATACTGGAGTAGGTATCCATTCCCTTCTTTCTCCAGGGGATTTTCCCGACCCAGGGATTGAACCTGGGTCTCCTGCATTGCAGGCAGACTCTTTACCATGTGAGCTACTGGGGATTCCAGTTGCTTAGCCTACCTTTGTTTAACTTCTCTCCCTTGTTAGAGTGCTTTTAGCAGCATCTCAGTTAATCCCTGTCTCAGTTTTTGTTGCGCGTGTCATTTAAAAACAGTTGAATCTCAGAAGTTATCCCCTCTGAAATCTGTATTGTTTTACGGAAAAGGTGAACAGCTGGTGGAAATAGCCCCAAGGTTTCTAATCCCACCAAAGGAAAACATGATGCCAGTTACTGCCTTGTACTGTGACATTTGTGAAATCTAGGGATGGATTACTTGAAATCCAAATTTCAAATTACTTGAAATCCTATTCATGACCCGATGCTTCTACTTACACCACTGTGTAGATTTTCACCAGTATCTCGTGTTTCACATTGTATACCCTCCTGCTGTTTCGGACACTTTCAAAAAGTCCCTTCCTTTCATGTAAACAGAACACATCAGTCCATTAATGGAACTCATTATGCTCATTTGTCTTTGCCAAGAACTCTTGGAAATGATCGCAAATGACTATGTAATTATAATTAAGATCGCGGAGATGCATTCGCTTTATTTTTAACAAGTTCATTCTATTAAGTTTCACCCTATTTCAAATAATGACATTTGCTGGTACAAAGAATAATTACTAAAATGACAGTTTAACTCATATTTTTGGTGGATAAGCTGCTTATTATATTTGGTAATTGTAATGAGTAGCTGATAGTATGTAGGTAATAAATCGAGGGAGTTTACTCTCTTAGAATACCTATGAACAGCTTCTTCTGATAGGACCTGGTAACCAAAGTGATCTCTTTTTCCCATTTTTATCCACTTATCTTCAGTTTTAATTTTGTTCTCTCAAAGACGGCCGAGTCCTTCCAGTGTGATATTTTAGAAATTGTAACACTGTGAATAAGAATAACATATATCAGATCTCCTTTTCACTTACTGAGCTAAAAATTATAAGCATCACTAAATTACCAGAAAATTCTTTTAACAATCAGGTCCTTAGTTCAAAAATGATTCCTTTTTAAAAGTTGTGATAATCTTGTAATTTTCAAAGTAGCATCTTTAGAAACCCCCCATCTGCCCATTATTCTCCTTGTTTCCATTTAGGATATTTCATAAAAACTTAAATTTTTCTCTCTCCTGCTGCATGTGGTCTTTATGTGCTTTCACTGTGAAAAAATAAAATCTTTAGTTTCAGGAGCTCTGTGTTCTATTCCTTCACTTTAAAATCATGGGAAAAATAACTGTCATTTCCTTATCCCTGTCTTCAATTCCCTCATCATTTTCAAAGAGCCAATTTTCTCTCTTTTTTTCCTGTCTACTTTAAGGAACTTTTTACTTTGCTCCATTCTCTGCAATTCAGGGCTCACAATTTCTTTGAGCTTCTCAGATTATCCTTTGTCCTTGTGTATACTTTTTTTTTTTTTAATTAAAAAAAATCCTTCAACCTTCTTTGGACTTCATCATATGTACATTGCCATATTGAAAATTCATCTGCTTATTGACTGAAATTAACTTTCTGTCCTGCTTATTCATATTGGATGTGTATCTTAAGTTAAAAAATCATTATGTATCATGAAAGAATTTTCTGGCATATTCATGTTATTGCATAATATGCAGTGAAGTCAGAGTAAAATAACTCATAATGAATATGCTATCAAGAAATAATAATCGGAATCTGCATATCCTGAGGACTGAATCAATAAGCCCATAAGACATATCATGACATTTGACAAATCATAGCAGCACTGGAGATGGTATAATGAGACCCCAATGCCGGAAAAGACTGAAGGCAGGAGAAGAAGGGGATGAGAGAGGACAAGATGGTTGGATGGCATTACCAATTCAATGGACATGAGTTTGAGCGAGCTCTGGGAGATGATGAGGCACAAGAGAGGCCTGGCATGCTGCAGTCCATGGGGTCACAAAGAGCTGGACACGACTGAGTGACTGAATAACAACAATAGTGAGTAAAAGGACATGGACATTGAAATGAACAGTCTTGAGTTCTAATTTTTCTGTCAGTTCCTAATTGTGTGCCTTTGGGTAAAGCCATCGTTACTTCCCTGAGCTCTTTCATTTGTAAAATCAGAGTTAATATCTCAGATTCTTCAATGAAGTGCTGTGTAAAGTGTCCTCCAAAGAACATAGTATAATTGCCCTCTGTAATGATAATTCTGTTCCTTCCAGAAAATGGACACTTCTATTTTGAAATCAGGATAGGTGAACTTGAGCCTATTTAAAACCATTTCATTGTCATGACTTCCTTGGTGGCTCAGATGGTAAAGCATCTAGCTACAATGCAGGAGACCGGGGTTCAACCCCTGGGTTGGGAAGATCTCTTGGAGAAGGAAACCCACTCCAGTATTATTGCCTGGAAAATCCAATGGACGGAGGAGCCTGATAGGCTACAGTCCACGGGGCTGCAAACAGTTGGACACTACTGAACGACTTCACTTTCACTTTCATTGTGTAAATGTACTACATGGGTAGCTAGACCAGGAGCTGACTGTGGCTCAGATCATGAACTCCTTATTACCAAATTCAGACTTAAATTGAAGAAAGTAGGGGAAACCGCTAGACCATTCAGGTATGACCTAAATCAAATCCCTTAGGATTATACAGTGGAAGTGAGAAATAGATTTAAGGGCCTAGATCTGATAGATAGAGTGCCTGATGAACTATAGAATTAGGTTCGTGACATTGTATAGCTGACAGGGATCAAGACCATCCCCATGGAAAAGAAATGCAAAAAAGTAAAATGGCTGTCGGGGGAGGCCTTACAAATAGCTGTGAAAAGAAGAGAAGCAAAAAGCCAAGGAGAAAAGGAAAGATATAAGCATCTGAATTCAGAGTTCCAAAGAATAGCAAAAAGAGATAAGAAAGCCTTCTTCAGCGATCAATGCAAAGAAATAGAGGAAAAGAACAGAATGGGAGAGATCTCTTCAAGAAAATTAGAGATTTCAAGGGAACATTTTATGCAAAGATGGGCTTGATAAAGGACAGAAATGGTATGGACCTAACAGAAGCAGAAGATATTAAGAAGAGGTGGCAAGAATACACAGAAGAACTGTACAAAAAAGATCTTCACAACCCAGATAATCATGATGGTGTGATCACTCATCTAGAGCCAGACATCCTGGAATGTGAAGTCAAGTGGGCCTTAGAAAGCATCGCTACGAACAAAGCTAGTGGAGGTGATGGAGTTCCAGTAGAGCTATTTCAAATCCTGAGAGATGATGCTGTGAAAGTGCTTCACTCAATATGCCAGCAAATTTGGAAACTCAGCAGTGGCCACAGGACTGGAAAAGATCAGTTTTCATTCCAATCCCGAAGAAAGGCAATGCCAAAGAATGCTCACACTACCGCACAATTGCACTCCTCTCGCATGCTAGTAAAGTAATGCTCAAAATTCTCCAAGCCAGGCTTCAGCAATACGTCAACAGTGAACTTCCTGATGTTCAAGCTGGTTTTAGAAAAGGCAGAGGAACCAGAGATCAAATTGCCAACATCTGCTGAAGCATGGAAAAAGCAAGAGAATTCCAGAAAAACATCTATTTCTGCTTTCTTGACTATGCCAAACCTTTGACTGTGTGGATCACAAGAAACTGTGGAAAATTCTGAGAGAGATGGGAATACCAGAGCACCTGACCTGCCTCTTGAGAAATCTGTATGCAGGTCAGGAGGCAACGGTTAGAACTGGACATGGAACAACAGACTGGTTCCAAATAGGAAAAGGAGTACGTCAAGGCTGTATATTGTCACCCTGCTTATTTAACTTCTCTGCAGAGTACATCATGAGAAATGCTGGACTGGAAGAAACACAGGCTGGAATCAAGATTGTGGGGAGAAATATCAATCACCTCAGATATGCAGATGACAGCACCCTTATGGCAGAAAGTGAAGAGGAACTAAAAAGGCTCTTGATGAAAGTGAAAGAGGAGAGTGAAAAAGTTGGCTTAAAGCTCAACATTCAGAAAATGAAGATGATGGCATCTGGTCCCATCACTTCATGGGAAATAGATGGGGAAATAGTGGAAACAGTGTCAGACTTTATTTTGGGGGGCTCCAAAATCACTGCAGATGGTGACTGCAGCCATGAAATTAAAAGATGCTTACTCATTGGAAGAAAAGTTATGACCAACCTAGATAGCATATTCAAAAGCAGAGACATTACCCTGCCGTCTAAGGTCCGTTTAGTCAAGGTTATGTTTTTTCCAGTGGTCATGTATGGATGTGAGAGTTGGACTGTGAAGAAGGCTGAGAGCCAAAGAATTGATGCTTTTGAACTGTGGTGTTGGAGAAAACTCTTGAGAGTCCCTTGGACTGCAAGGAGATCCAACCAGTACATTCTGAAGGAGATCAGCCCTGGGATTTCTTTGGAAGGAATGATGCTAAAGCTGAAACTCCAGTACTTGGGCCACCTCATGCAAAGAGTTAACTCATTGGAAAAGACTTTGATGCTGGGAGGGATTGGGGGCAGGAGGAGAAGGGGACAACAGAGGATGAGATGGCTGGATGGCATCACTGACTCGATGGATGTGAATCTGAGTGAACTCCAGGAGTTGGTGATGGACATGGAGGCCTGGCGTGCTGCGATTCATGGGGTCGCAAAGAGTCGGACATGACCAAACGACTGAACTGAACTGAACACTCCCTTTCATCTATCAGCTAAATCCTTGGTATCAGCTGTTAAGAAAGTGTTAGATGGAATATCCCGTATGATTAAATCTCAAATAAATATTCTTTTTAGTTTTAAAAATATCTGTTATTCAAGTTATGAAGCATGTCTATCACCTGACTTGAAACAATTTCTTCTACTTTTTCTCTAGTCAGACCATACAGGCAGTCATCACTACCTTAATGGTTTGTTGTTGTTTTTCCTTCACTGTCTCCTGGAGTTTGCTCAAACTCATGTCCATTGAATTGGTGATGTTATCCAGCTATCCTCATCCTCTGTTGCCCCCTTCTCCTCCCGTCTTTAATCTTTCCCAGAGTCAAGGTCTTTTCCAATGAGTCGGTTCTTTGCATCACGTGGCCAAAGTATTGGAACTTCAACTTCAGCATCAATCCTTCCCATGAATATTCAGGACTGATTTCCTTTAGGATTGACTGATTTGATCTCCTCCAGCACCACAATTCTAAAGCATCAATTCTTCAGAGTGAAGCCTTTTTTATGGTCCAGCTCTCACATCCGTACATGACTACGGGGAAAACCATTGCTTTGACTATACATACCTCTGTCCACTAAGTGATGCCTCTACTTTTTAATACCCCATCTAACTTTGTCATAGCTTTCCTTAGTTCCTTTCAGGGAACTTAATGATTATGTAAGCCTTTTCTGGAAGACTGGAGGACCTAGCCACTGAGATATTCCCATGATAGACCTAAAAGTCCATGTGTTCAATTTTGATAACTTCTTTCTCAACTGAATCAAAGCCCTGCCAGCTTAAACAGGATAACTTCAGATTGTTTACTGAAAATTCTGGAATTGCAATAAAAATATATTCACATATACTATAACCATTTCCAAAAGTAGAGTAAGCTTGAAAGAAGTATACACTTATCAGTTGTCAAGAATCAAAGAATTTGATGAATTTGATTGTCTGTGTGGCACTACCCTTCATGAGAAAGGGCAGAAGTCCCCCTGTGTTCCCTCCAAAAGGGACAATATGCTTCTGGAGAAGCCCTTTCCTTACTAAGAAAGCTTGGAAATCTGTTAATTTTCCACCTATATATATCTTCCTTTGAAATATATCCCGATTACCTATAGTATCTTGAGCTACAAATAGTGCCTAAGAACTTTTCTCTGATTTTGCAGCAGTAGGGTTTTTTTTTTTTTTTCCATTTGGACTACAATCTTCATGCTGATGCTCAACCCTTTATCCTTTATAAAAGCTTTTAATTTGCGCTAACCATGGGCAAAAGGACTGGTGCTTAGAAATGATACAAGTGCAAATATAGACAAGGCCAGGGAACCACCTAACTGTCTTCACAAAGTATCAGGACTTCAGAGAATCACATGACGAAATGGACCTCATTCTGCAAGTTAGATTTATGATGGTTCTGTTAAGCATGCTTGATGAATTATCCAAGTCTTCAGCTCTTTGTACAGATTTTTTTTAAGTTTGCACATGTATCTTATCTGGGTTTAAGAGTCTTCTGGCCAGCTTATTTTGGAATTTCTTCTACTATCCCAACTACTGATACAAGTTTTTGCATTCTAACTGAGTTTTTGCATTCTCTTTCTCTCTCTTCTTCCATTCCCAGCTGTGAAAATCTAGGTTATGTAGGAAACCAATAGTTATGCCCGGTTGCTAAGTATCTTCCCACTGAAGGACAAATATTCTGGAGAAGCATATATTTAGCATTTGATAGTTGATAAACAAGCTTGCTTAAGATATTTTCAATAGAATTTCAGCTCTGGCAATTGAAAGCAAAGGATACAGTTGATATTTGGTGAAGCAAACAGATGTGAACACACTTCCTGCATCGAGAGGCATTAATTTTTTTCCCTGAAAAGTGGATAAGAGCTTGTGAGAGTAAATAATAGAATTCAAATGGAGCAAAGTATTTGATATTCAGGAATAAATCACAGTAAAATAAATTTGTTACTTTGTTTGGATTAAATGCTGCTGCTGCTGCTGTCACTTCAGTCTTGTCTGACTCTGTGCAACCCCATAGACAGCAGCCGACCAGGCTCGCCGATCCCTGGGATTCTCCAGGCAAGAACACTGGAGTGGGTTGCCATTTCCTTCTCCAATGCATGAAAGTGAAAAGTAAAAGCGAAGTCACTCAGTCGTGTCCGACTCTGCTCCTCGGCCCATGGGATTTTCCAGGCAAGAGTACTGGAGTGTGGATTGCATAAGGAGTTGCTAATACTGAAATACAGTCTTAAAAAAGGAAAATGGAGATTCTGTGGAGGAGAGCTGACCCAGAATGATGCTTCTACCCTCAGTGGAATGTTGTCTTCTTTGAAACGCTCTGGTTCAGGTCAGTACATGAGACATTCATTGATCATTACCTAGGAAAGCTAGTTTATTTACAAGGCACAGAGTTAAGTCTGGTGGGAAGTACTAAGAACTAGGTACAGTCCTTATCATTAAGGAGCTTTCAACTCGTGGCATGTTTCAGAGAGAGAGAGACTTCTGGCTTTGGGCAATAAGCACCTCCTTTGGCTTAAGTATGGTGAGAAAGAATTGCTCCTGTTATATCAGTGAAAAGAAATAAATATTTCCTTTTGCTATTATTCAGTCACTAAGTTGTGTCCGATTCCTTATGACTTCATAGACTGCAGGACACCAAGCTCCTCTGTCCTTCACTATCTCCTGGAATTTGTTCCAGTTCATGTCCTTTTGCTGAGCTCTCTATTAATGCAATGGTAGAATTTTGTGATCCTTAAGGCTGCTGATAATTCTGTTGTCTCCTCCTCTAACATTAGTACTTGTTCAGATCAACATTTTAGGAAAGGACCCCCAGTGCTATCTGTTAGCTACCAGGTTAAGTAATACATTCATCATTCAGTTCAGTCACTCAGTCGAGTCTGACTCTTTGCAACCCCGTGGACTGCAGCACACCAGGCCTCCCTGTCTATCACCAACTCCTGGAGTTTACTCTGACTCATGTCCATTGAGTCGGTGATGCCATCCAACCATCTCATCCTCTGTCGTCCCCTTCTCCTCCCACCTTCAATTGTTCCCAGCATCAGAGTCTTTTCAAATGAGTCAGTTCTTCGAATCAGATGGCCAAAGTATTGGCGTTTCAGCTTCAGCATCAACCTTTCCAATGAATATTCATGACTGATTTCCTTTAGGATAGACTGGTTGGATTTCCTTGCAGTCCAAGGGACTCTCAAGCGTCTTCTCCAACACCACAGTTCAAAAGCATCAATTCTTTGGTGCTCAGCCTTCTTTATAGTCCAACTCTCACATCCACACATGACTACTGGAAAAACCATAGCTTTGACTATACGGACCTTTGTTGGCAAAGTAATGTCTCTGCTTTTTAATATGCTGTCTAGATTGGTCATAACTTTCCTTCCAAGGAGCAAGCGTCTTTTAATTTCATGGCTGCTGTCATCATCTGCAGTGATTTTGGAGCACAAGAAAATTAAGTCTGCTCACTGTTTCCATTGTTTCCCCATCTATTTGCCGTGAAGCGATGAATGTTGAGTTTTATGCTAATTTTTTCACTCTTCTCTTTCACTCTCATCAAGAGGCTCTTTAGTTCATCTTCACTTTCTGCCATAAGGGTGGTATCATCTGCATATCTGAGTTATTGATATTTCTTCCAGCACACTTGATTCCAGCTTGTGCTTCATCCATTCTGGCATTTCTCATGATGTACTCTGCATATAAGTGAAATAAGCAGGGTGACAATCTACAGCCTTGATGTACTCCTTTCCCATTTTGGAACCAGTCTGTTGTTCCATGTCTAGTTCTAACTGTTGCTTCCTGATCTGCATACAGATTTCTCAAGAGGCAGGTCAGTTTGTCTGGTATTCCCATCTCTTTCAGAATTTTCCACAGTTTGTTGTTATCCACACAGTCAAATGCTTTGGTGTAGTCAATAAAGCAGAAATAGATGTTTTTCTGGAACTCTCTTGCTTTTTCCATGATCCAATGGATGTTGGCAATTTGATCTCTGGTTCCTCTACCTTTTCTAAATCCAGCTTGAACATCTGGAAGTTTACAGTTCATGTACTATTGAAGCCTGGCTTGGAGAATTTTGAGCATCACTTTGCTAGCTCAATTTTGAGCTCACTTTGTGAGGTGGTTTGATCATTCTTTGGCATCCTTTCTTTGGAATTGGAATGAAAACTTATGTTTTCCAGCCCTGGAAACTCAGGCCACTGCTGAGTTTTCCAAATTTGCTGACATATTGAGTTCAGCACTTTCACAGCATCATATTTTAGGATTTGAAACAGCTCAACTGAACTGGAATTCCATCACCTCCACTAGCTTTGTTCGTAGTGATGCTTCCTAAGGCATCACCAGTCCATGCCCAACCAGCAATGCTGAAGAAGCTGAAGTTGAACAGTTCTATGAAGACCTAAAAGACCTCCTAGAACTAATACCCCCAAAAGAGGTCCTTTTCATTATAAGGGACTGGAATGCAAAAGTAGAAAGTCAAGAGATACCTGGAGTAACAGGCAAATTTGGCCTTGGAGTACAGATGAAGCAGGGCAAAGGCTAACAGAGTTTTGCCAAAAGAATGCATTGGTCATAGCAAATACCCTTTCAACAACACAATAGTAGACTCTACACATGGATATTACCAGATGGTCAATACTGAAATCAGATTGATTATATTCTTTGCAGCCAAAGATGGAGAAACTCTATACAGTCGGCAAAAACAAGACCAGGAGCTGAGCTATGGCTCAGATCATGAACTCCTTATTGCCAAATTCAGACTTAAATTGAAGAAAGTAGGGACCATTCAGGTATGACCTAAGTCAAATTCCTTATGATTATACAGTGGAAGTGACAAATAGATTCAACGGATTAGATCTGATAGAGTGCCTGATGAACTATGGATGGAGGTTCATGACATTGTACAGGAGGCAGTGATTGAGACCATCCCAAGAAAAAGAAATACAAAAAGGCAAAATGATTGTCTGAGGAGGCCTTAAAATAGCCGAGAAAAGGAGAGAAGCAAAAGGCAGAGGAAAGGAAAGAAATACCCATTTGAATGCAGAGTTCCAAAGAATAGCAAGAAGAGATAACAATATATTTATTGAGCCCCTGATTTGCCCAGCTCTGGGCTGTTGGGTGTATCAAAGATTTCCAATATATTTAAGGTGATAGAGTTCACAAATGAGTTTATAGAAAGGAATAGACCCATTTTAGCCTCAGGAAATATGACACGCAGCCACTGGAGGGTTTGTGAAATCACCAGTGAGGGTGAACTAGTATGTTGATCCAATCGTAGGATTGTTGTAAGATGACTGTCCCACTGGCAAGCACTTCTTGTCCAAGAGAATGTAATTGGGTGGTGGTGACTCAAGCGAGGCTGGAAAGACTTCTCCACGACCAAATTAAAGACAACGGGAACTCTACTTGTACCCAGCTCTGCACAGATCGGCATGAGACAGAGGAGACCTATGGGGGAGGTGGGGAGACAAATTGTTTCTTTTTACAAGTTGAAGAAGGAAAACTGCAGGTCTGAGTAGCAGCCCTGCTAAGAAATGGGAGAAAAGCAAAGAGCTTCACAGGCTAAACCTTGCTGTCTTCTTTATTCCTCTTGGCTGCAGAATGCCTGCCAGCAGGAGACTCATCACTAAGATATTACACGGAAATGAAGCCAGGCAAGAAAAATATGTATTGCTTTTCTCCTCACCCCATAAATTTTGTTATTAATAAATCAGATTCTTATAGAACAGCCTGCCACATCTGTCTCTCTAGAAACAATGTTTTATTAGCTGCATTTTTATTAAAATACACAGTAGTTTTATGGGTGAACATTATACTTTTAAGTCAAAACGGATGTCATCAAGAACACATGTGATTGGGACTTGCTTCATACACTTGGTTTTGTGGCTGGGGTAAGGCAGCATGATTTGACATGCAGCAAAAGATATGGCAACCTTGATTGACTTCCCTTTCTTGGCATTCCCTACCTAGACCTTTGGGAAAATCCCAAAACAGTGCAATTCCTATATGAGGGCTACCTCTCTGGTCGCTTCAGAGTCCAAAAGGGACATTTTGAAACCAATTCTACAGCACGTCAGAGCAGGAAAAATGCAATCCATTTTTAAGTTCAATTTCATGAAAGTAAATTTGATAAGTTGTCAAGTATTGTCAAAGCCAGTTATCGTTTTCCAAGATGATTTGGTGAAGAGGAAGACATACTCTCTCCCCACTTGCTTTGCAGGAGGATTCCTTGTAAAAACAATAGCATGTATGGGTTTTGTTTTCCAGATTGTAAATGTAAATACATGGTAATTGCAGGGGAGAATCACTGTGTACTTCTGCAGTTGGTGTTTGTGAAGTGCTTTTCAGGCAGACAGCTCCAGCTCGACAGGGCAGAAACGTGTGTTGTTGTAAACTTCTGGGCACACGCTCTGCAATGGAGCAGGCATGACCAGGCAGGGCTGACAGCATATTAATTAAGTTTTCTTCCATCGTAGAGCTGCAGCTGCTCCCTTCCATCACTGCTAAGTCCTTACTGTCATAGCAGAGAAGAAGCTCGCTCTATGGGATCTGGGAAGAAGGGTGAAGACAGGGATGGGGTAGCATGATTAACCACCATGGTGGGCTCTGATTACTCTTATGCAAATGAAATAATTAGAACAGGTACAAGTGGAGTCCTAGTTTAGAAGGAAAGGCGGGGGTGGGATATGCTCTTTGCACCCACAGGAGGAAACACTGCTCATCTGTACACAGGTGTAATCATCAAGGAAATTGACTCACAATAGTTAATCACCCCAAAGGAGCCTACTTTTAGTAGAACTTGCCAGTTTATTTGAATTTGGGTGCTGGCAGACAGTGCCATGGGATACTGTGATTCCTCCTGAGTACTGCAGTTTGTTGAGAAGTTGATAGGCCCCTGGTCTGGAAGAGAAGGACAAAATGAGTTGGTGCACAGCACTTGGGACAATTGCTGTTAACTGTGGTGGTGACGGTAGTATGGTGGAAAAGTTGGAATTCACTACTTTCAAGGAAAACTGAACTAATTATCCAGTCTTGTCTGAGTCATGTACATAAACCTGTCTCCACTACTAACAGAGTTATCCCAAAGTTATATAAGATAATGAAAAAAAAAAAATGTGGGAAGGAGACAGAGGAATCAAGTCATGAGCTTAGACTGATCCCTACTTACTTCTTTTATTTAGCAATTTATCTGAGACTTTTGTTGCTTAAATTGATTATAGAAAGTAAGTTGCCTTACTAGAAAGAGCTATTTTAAAGACTGCGATAATAAAATTGCAACAACTGATGGTGGCCAAGATGTTTTAACATATCAAACTTGTGCTTTTAACATATTCAATGTGATTCTAGGTCATGCCAAGACTCATTTATGTGTTCCACCAACACGTCTATTGAAGCCTAGTAGATAATTATGTCTAATGGTAAACAAGACAGACACAGTCTCTGCCTTCATGTGGTTTGTAATTCAGTCATCTTTGCTACTTTGTTGTGATGGTTATATGTCTTTAACAGGAGACTCTTAAAATTTTAACTTGTGCTAACACTGAACATAACTAACTCAACTCCCTCTCTCTCATGTCTCTCTCTCTCTCTCTCTCTCTCTCTATATATATATATATATACACATACACACATACATATATATATATATACACACATATATTTATATGTATATATATATATATAAAGTGAAAGTGTAGTGGCTCAGTTGTGTACGATTCTCTGCGACCTCATGGACTATAGCCTGCCAGGCTTCTCTGTCCATGGAATTCTCCAGGCAAGAATACTGGAGTGGGTTGCCCTTCCCTTCTCCAGGGCATCTTCCTAACCCAAGGATTGATCCTGGGCCTCCTGCATTGCAGGCAGACTGTTTACCATCTGAGCCACCTGGGGAAGCCCTATGTATATTTTAGAAACAGATAAAAAACTACAACAGTGTGAAATTTATGTGCCCAATTACAAAGCTTATTCTGCATCCTGAAAACTTTTTAAACAGCCAAGATATAATCTTTGTAGGCCAGTGTATCTGACAGCCTTAAAATTTCCTATTGATCAACTCCATGGTCTTCTCCGTACACAGTGCTCTCATGAATGTAGAATTATACTTTGACTCAAGCTCTTGGGTAAGATGACACAGCTGTCCTCCTTCAACATAGCAATCTGAATGGCAGTGACTAGTTATTCCAGACAATCAAGGGGAAGTATAAAATTAAATTTCATATGATATAAAAACTGTTCTTGCTCAGGGTTTTGCATTTGACTTTTAAAAACTAAACTTTTCACTTTAGATCAGTTTTAAATTTACAGAATGACTGCAGAGATGGCACAAGGAGTGCGCAGAGGCTCCACACTGAGTTTCCTCTTTGATTAAGGTCTGGTGTTATTGTATAGTACTTTTATCACCATGAATGAAACAATATTGATATTTTATCATTAACTGAAGTCTGTAATTATTCAGATTTCCTAAGTTATTACCTAATACTTTTCATCTGTTCTGGGATCCCCTTAAGATATATTGTATTTAGTATTCATGCTTTCTTAGGCTGTCCTTGGTTGTGACAGTTTCTGAGACTTTGTTTTTGATTACCCTGCCCCTTTTGAGGATCACTGGTCAGATAGCTTGTGGAATATCTCTCAATTTGGATTTGTCTGATGTTTTTCTCATGGTTAGACTGGGGTTAATGAGTTTTGGGGGAGGGAGACCACAGATGTAAAATGCCACTGCCAGCACATCATTTCAAGGGCACACACAATCAGTACGGGTTATCGCGGTTAATGTTGACACTGATCATCTGCCTTGAGGCAGGATTTGTCGGGTTTCTATACTGTAAGATTATTATTTTCGTCGCCTTTTCCATACATTTTACTTTGGAAGAAAGTCCTTATCTGCAGCTCATACTTAAAGAATGTGAGTTATGCTTTAAAGATACAACTTAAAAAGAGAGCACTATCATTAATGGAGTCACCTGTTCTTCATTAATTTATTTATTCAATCATGTGTTTATGTTAGTTGTAGATTCATGGATGTTTATGTTTTGGGGTGTAATCCAACTCATTTATTTTGCTTCTCACATTGTTCCAGCCTTGGTACTGGGAAGTTTATGAGTTAAAAGAAGTATTCTTTTGACATATACATCATTTTGCAATTTTTTTTTTTTGAGCAAGTTCTTCCTTTTCTGTCACTACAAGATGGCTCAGATTCATTTTGTATATTTCCTGCTCCAGACCTAGAATAAGCCATTTTTCCATGGATACATGGTTCTCTTATTCGGAACCAAGATCTGGGCAATAGATGTACTTGCTGTTCAGTTCAGTTCAGTCGCTCAGTCGTGTCCGACTCTTTGCGACCCCATGAATCGCAGCACGCCAGGCCTCCCTGTCCATCACCAACTCCCGGAGTTCACTCAGACTCACGTCCATCGAGTCCGTGATGCCATCCAGCCATCTCATCCTCTGTTGTCCCCTTCTCCTCCTGCCCCCAATCCCTCCCAGCATCAGAGTCTTTTCCAAGGAGTCAACTCTTCGCATGAGGTGGCCAAAGTACTGGAGTTTCAGCTTTAGCATCGTTCCTTCCAAAGAAATCCCAGGGCTGATCTCCTTCAGAATGGACTGGTTGGATCTCCTTGCAGTCCAAGGGACTCTCAAGAGTCTTCTCCAACACCACAGTTCAAAAGCATCAATTCTTCAGCTTGCTTGCTGTTCCTGGGAATATTGTTATTTCTAGAGCCTCTAAGCTGACAGTGTATGGAGATACATGTTGTTATACCAGCCCATGTGTATACACCTATTTATAAATATTTTATTTATTTTTTTTATACAGCTTAACATCTGTATCTATTAAGTTTACCATTGAATACACACTGATGCCTCCAACTCTAATCAATTGTAGCATGAATCGTTCTAAACTTCTCTTACCTTCCATTTCTTACTCCAACAGTGTGAAACCTGGCTCTCACCATGTGCCATTCATTTACTTCATTAATTCCAATATGTCTAATAGTGGTTTCACAGTTGTTATAACATTTAAAGGTAAAAGGAGCTACACATAAACTCCATACTCTAGTTGGTAAAGGTATAACAATTAAGGAACTTTTTATGGCCCAGAATATGGTCTGCCCTGGTGAATATGCCACTGGAGCTTGAGAATAATGTGTATTCATTTGTTATTTGGTGGAGTCTTCTATAAATATCTATTAGATCAAGTTGATTGATAGTATTTTTGAGGTCAATTCCATTCATATCGGTTTTCTGCTTACTTAATCAGTTATTAAGTAACATCATTACCGTAATGATGTTTCCAACTGTAACAGTAGATTTATCTACTTTGCTTTTCAGCTCTAACCTCATTGCCTCCCTAAAGAAGTATCTTAAAAAATGGATATGATATATGAAACATGTCATATATGTTTTAAACCTTAGATATCAGGCAGTGTGGGGCAGTGTTTCATGAGAAAGGGAAATAAATGAGATGAGTCCTGCTGCTGCTCCAGCTTCCTACCTAGAAAGAAATTCAAAGCCATAGCCAGGGAGGGGGAACTCAGGTGTAATCAAACACAGAATTAAAACATGATGCTTATCCAGTGAATGACAAAGGAAAGAAAAGCTATAAGAAGGAAGGAGCTAGAGCCAGTAGGCTGGGGTGGGGTCCAAGATTGACTATGGAGGAAATGAGCTTTTACTTGGGATTTGGTGGCCAATGTAAGAGGAGTAGAAATTGCTCATGGTGGTGATATTGGAAAGTATTATAAAAGTGGCACGGCCCAACCCTATTTCATTAAAAAAAATAAAAGTTTGTGGAGGGGATTTGTAAAGAGAGCTTGGAAAAGCACTTTAGGATTATTTGTGGAAATACATGAGTCAGTGTAATGTTTGGTTTTATTCCATAGGTTAGTGGCTTTTTAAATTTAAATGCAACCGGTAAACTCTTTTAAAAATAAGTTATTTCTCATATATATATATATATATATATATATATATATATATATATATATATACATACACACACATACATACATGTATATAAGCAACTGCTTTACACACATGGGGGGAATGGGACACCAGAAGCCCAACCACACTCCTCTGATACCTGCTTAGAATTGCCGAGAGTTTTCAGAGAACAGTTAAACCACTCTTGAGGTTTTGAGAGCTTTCGATGGACAATAAGAGGATATAGTATGTGCGTAAGGGAGATTAATTAACTGACAGTTGATTTGATTGGAAGGGAGATTGAAGGTAGGCAAGGAGACAGTTTAGAAGCTGCAGCATCAATTTAGGCAAAAAGGGAGAAAGGTGTGAGCTAGGGTGGTGGCAGTGAAGACAGAGAGAAGGGGAGTAACAGAAGTCACCGTCCAGCTCAGACAGTCAATGGAGGCAAAGTGGGCTGCTCCCATTGTTGGCGTGCATCTTTCTAAGTCCCACAGTTGAGCAGTGGAAACCAAGGGAGTGCCTGGGCGTTGGTCTCTTCTGATATCTCTCCCCATTGTTAGATATGTGAGGAAATACAGGTAGGGGTGATATGCTGGATACTAAAAGAGGAAGAGAAAGATTATTAAGTAGCTTTAAATGATCTAGGTAATCCCTAGCCTCTATGTGTATCATCTTTTTGCCTTTTCATACTGTTCATGGGAGTTGGTGATTGACGGGGAAGCCTGGTCTGTTGCAGTCCATGGGATCACAAAGAGTCGGACATGACTAAGTGACTGAACCGAACTGAAGTGTATCATTGATGGTGATATATCAATGATACACTTAGAGGCTATGATAATAATAATCTGTAATTGCATAATTCACCTGGGTTGAAATCTCTGTGATGCCCTTGGTATGACTTTGGGGCATGAAAGTTACTGTAAATGTCTTTCTTCTGTTAAGTGGGGACTCTAACAGTGCCTACTTTACAGGCTTCATTTCTGGTATTTGAAAGGAAAGCATTCAAATTGATGCAGGGGAGTTTCTCTGGCTGAAGTTTCATTAGTTATTATTGTTATTTAATTCTTAACTAATCACCACTTCTGTTTTCTTCAACATGTTGAGTTAGAAAGCTTTTAGCGTGTTTCTCCGTCTGGCTTTTTAATACCTCATAAATAATGTGGAATTATTGAGAAACAAAAGAAAGGTGATTATGCAAATGCTTGAAATATTTAATAATACATTAAAGTAGTCTTGGGAAATGGGAGAAATAGCTTTATTGAAGTTATAGTAGCTTTTTGTAGAGGCAGAAGGTATTAAGGAGAAAAGAGATCATTTCAGGAAAAGAAAATTTAAAAAGCAGAATGCATTAGAAGCAAATGACCTAATAAATTCAATTAAGTAATGAATATTCAGATAGCTTTCATTTTTCTAAGATATAATGGCCAAGCCAAAGAGTTTAAAGAATGAGAGAAAAAGGATGATTGAGTCAACTCTAAAGTATTAGAAGTAAGCCTTTCAAAACTCCTAGTTGGGCACATTAGGACAGACATTTTTATTTTAGGGCCAGGGTGTAATCGTTTAAGCAGTGAATATGTCTTCAGACACTTTCTCCCTGCCAGACTTCACCCCTATAGTGCCTAACCATGAACTTCCCCAAGCCCAGGCAGTCTTAAATTCCTTAGGGATCTTAGAGAGTGCCCTGGGCGTCATCTCTCTCCCTTTCATTTTCATTCCAATGATCTGTGCTTGTTAGTTTAGTAAATTCTCTTCAATTAATGCTTCCTTGTGGATTAGAATCACTCAAATTCACATTAAGTACTGCTAAGTGAAAGTGTTATACTTGACTTCGAAATCCTTAACAACAGTGCAACAAAGATATTAAAGAAAGGCTTAACCCAAGGGCATGCAATTCAAAGTGGTGGCATTTCATATGTATAGTGGGCTTGCTGGATGAGAGAGTTTGTATCTCAAGCCTGAAGGTAATCCTTGAATTTTGCAAGTTAAAAAAATTTTTAAAGGAATGTAAAGAAATTTTCTGTGATATAACTCTTGTCTAATCAATGACACAACTTGAGATCTAATAATGTTTGTCCACTAGCAAATCTGTTACATGACGTCTGTATTGCACTGCTAAATATTTTGCTCAGTCATTCTGGGAAATGACATTTTGGGGTGCTGAATACATCTGCTTATATGATGCTACAAGCCAAAGTGCTGTCTGTTACAAATAAACATCTCAACTGTTAAGGAGTTTGTTTAATATTTGCATGATCTAAGCTAGTTGGTTTTTTTTTTCTCTCTGCTTTATGAACATTTGTTAAAATACCAAAATGGTTGAAATAATTTAGACAAAGGAAAATGAGCTTAAGTAAAATACTTATTAATCTATGTTGTCTGGGAAAACCCTTGGTAGGGAACATAGAACGAGTTTTTTAACTTTATTTGGATTTCAGTTATGCGTGCCACTCATCTGCCCTGTCACTGTGCTTAACTAGGAACTGGATGTATATTCCATAGTGACACAGGTTGTAATTATTGGTTGTGATCTGCAGTTCTCATTTAACCTAGGTTAAAATAGAACTGGAAATTTGTCCATTTTTTCACCTTTTGCACTCAATTCCAGTTTGAAATTTTTTGAACTACTGTAAATATGCATTATTATCACTGGCATGTCACAGCTAAGATGACCATTACTGCTTCCAAGTACATATGGTTGCTTTCCTCTTTGAGTTGTGCCCTGGGATCCTATCTTTGTAGTCAGGCACACAATATGTACAGCTTCCTAATTTTGCTCTGTTTGTACATCTGATAGAGCCTTTGGCATTTGAAAAGTATAGAGCATCTAGGGGTAGATTTAAGAAAATATTTGTCAGTGCTAACTGAATCTACCTTACCATATTTGACTCTTTGATAATTTTATAAATATTCAGCTCTCATTTCCACCTCTCCAGTTGTGTTTAATTGTTCTGCATTCCAAGTCTGTGGTCATTTTTGACTTGTGTTCAACAATGTGAATCAAAGATTTGAGACTCAAAGAAGTGTGGTGGTTCAGCTCACTGCTGTGATAGTGCTATACCTAAACCATCTGAAGAGCGTACTTCTAAATTTCTCCAAATTCTCTCCAATTTCTCCAATTTCTCTTCTACATGAGGAAATCTCATGTATTGGCCCAAATGTAACATTGTCCCCTAAAGATACCTTCTTTGTCTCCTATTCTTAGCTTCACTTCCTCTCTTCCATTGTGTTTTGGGCAGTTCATTCATTCATTCCACAAAGAACAGAACTTTTCATTCATGTCTTTCTCCCTCCAAGCCAAAAACGTCATGGAGGATAACATAATTTGTCTTTGTTTAGCATCACATCATCTGTGAATATATATTGTTCAGTTCAGTTCAGTTCAGTCACTAGTCGTGTCCAACTCTGCGACCCCATGAATCGCAGCACGCCAGGCCTCCCTGTCCATCACCAACTCCCAGAGTTCACTCAAACTCATGTTCATCAAGTCAGTGATGACATCCAGCCATCTCATCCACTGTCATCCCCTTCTCCTCCTGCCCCCAATCCCTCCCAGCATCAGAGTCTTTTCCAATGAGTCAACTCTTCACATGAGGTACCCAAAGTACTGGAGTTTCAGCTTTAGCTGATCTCCTTCAGAATGGACAGGTTGGATCTCCTTGCAGTCCAAGGGACTCTCAAGAGTCTTCTCCAACACCACGGTTCAAAAGCATCAATTCTTCAGTGCTCAGCTTTCTTCACAGTCCAAGTCTCACATCCATACATGACCACAGGAAAAACCATAGCCTTGACTAGATGGACCTTTGAATGTCTCTGCTTTTGAATATACTATCTAGGTTGGTCATAACTTTTCTTCCAAGAAGCAAGCGACTTTTAATTTCATGGCTGCAGTCACCATCTGCAGTGATTTTGGAGCCCAGAAAAATAAAGTCTGACACTGTTTCCACTGTTTCCCCATCTATATTTCCCATGAAGTGATGGGGCCAGATGCCATAATCTTCGTTTTCTGAATGTTGAGCTTTAAGCCAACTTTTTCACTCTCCTCTTTCACTTTCATCAAGAGGCTTTTTAGTTCCTCTTCACTTTCTGCCATAAGGGTGCTGTCATCTGCATATCTGAGGTGATTGATATTTCTCCTGGCAATCTTGATTCCAGCTTGTGCTTCTTCCAGTCCAGCGTTTCTCATGATGTACTCTGCGTATAAGTTAAATAAGCGGGTTGACAATATACAGCCTTGACGTACTCCTTTCCCTATTTGAAACCAGTCTGTTGTTCCATGTCCAGTTCTAACTGTTGCTTCCTGGCCTGCATATAGGTTTCTCAAGAGGCAGGTCAGGTGGTCTGGTATTCCCATCTCTTTCAGAATTTTCCATAGTTTATTGTGACCCACACAGTCAAAGGCTTTGGCACAGTCAATAAAGCAGAAATGGATGTTTTTGTAGAGCTTTCTTGCTTTTTTGATGATCCAGCAGATGTTGACAATTTGATCTCTGGTTCCTCTGCCTTTTCTAAAACCAGCTTGAACATCTGGAATTTCACAGTTCATGTATTGCTGAAGCCTGGCTTGGAGAATTTTGAGCATTACTTTACTAGCGTGTGAGATGAGTGCAATTGTGTGGTAGTTTGAGCATTCTCTGGCTTTGCCTTTCTTTGAGATTGGAATGAAAACGGACCTTTTCCAGTCCTGTGGCCACTGCTGAGTTTTCCAAATTTGCTGGCATATTGAACAAATGTTCACAAAATGAATATTTTGATAAGCAGTTTTTAACAACTGTCACTTTTAGAACCTGAATTGAGTTTAAAATTATTCTAGAAAACAGATTTGTCTGTAGTATGACTGCTGGGACCTTTTAAAGTGGGGACAATACTGTGTTTTGTTTTGCTTAATTTACCTTGTGTCTACTGGTCTTTATCTTGGAAATATTTTAAAATAAAGATAAATTGCAATGATAACAGAAAGCATCAACTTCATTTTTAAAAAGTAAAATGCGTGTGTCTAGTCATAACTTGATTACTTAGGTAACTTTGTTTGGTCTTAGGGTGAACAAAATCACCTTTAATTATTTCTTCTTTGTTCAGATCACTTGCCTTTATCTTTCCATGTAGACCTGATATTAAAAGATTATATTGTTTACATCTGTTTACATTCTCTCTCTCTCTTTTTAAAATTATAGAGAGGGAGTCAAAGAGTATTTGAGTTATACACATATACTGCCTAATATTGAAGAACAAAGCATTTTTTTCACCCTAGTTGCCACCCAAAGTAGGTAAATTACAATCAGCATCATCCTCTCAAAAGTCTGACCTCAAAATTTCTGAGAAATATGAATCCCTAGGAATTCTTTGCTTTTGATCTTCCTTTCCTGTTTTTCATCCAAGGCCACTGGTCTTACATTCTAACAGGGAGATCATGGAGTCCTACACTCTCAGGAGAAAAAGTACATTGAAAGTCACCTAGTACAAATACTGGGTAACTGAATGCCTTTGGTAACACCCCTGTAAAGTCTTTGTCTAGCCTTTTCTTGGAAACCTTCAGTGACCCAGCACATCCTTCCCTGTGGTAGCAGATTCCATCTTTGTTGTCAGCGTTGAGTCTTTGTAGTGAGCTCTGGCTTCTCATGATTTCCACATATTTCTTCTATTTTACTCTTTGGATTCATAAAGAGCAAGTTGAACCCATCTCTCTTAGTCGGGTTCAGTTCAGTTCAGTTCAGTTCAGTCACTCAGTCGTGTCCGACTCTTTGCAACCCCATGAATCGCAGCACGCCAGGCCTCCCTGTCCATCACCATCTCCTGAGTTCACTCAGACTCGCATCCATCGACTCCGTGATGCCATCCAGCCATCTCATCCTCTGTCGTCACCTTCTCCGCCTACCCTCAATCCCTTCCAGCATCAAAGTCTTTTCCAATGAGTCAACTCTTCGCATGAGGTAGCCAAAGTACTGGAGTTTCAGCTTTAGCATCATTTCTTCCAAAGAAATCCCAGGGCTGATCTCCTTCAGAATGGACTGGTTGGATCTCCTTGCAGTCCAAGGGACTCTCAAGAGTCTTCTCCAACACCACAGTTCAAAGCATCAATTCTTCAGCACTCAGCCTTCTTCACAGTCCAACTCTCATATCCATACATGACTACTGGAACAACCATAGCCTTGACTAGACGGACCTTAGTCAGCAAAGTAATATCTCTGCTTTTGAATATACTATCTAGGTTGGTCATAACCTTTTTTCCAAGGAGTAAGCGTCTTTTAATTTCATGGCTGCAGTCACCATCTGCAGTGATTTTGGAGCCCAGAAAATAAAGTCTGACACTGTTTCCACTGTTTCCCCATCTATTTGCCATGAAGTGATGGGACCAGATGCCATGATCTTCGTTTTCTGAATGTTGAGCTTTAAGCCAACTTTTTCACTCTCTTCTTTCACTTTCATCAAGAGGCTTTTTAGTTCCTCTTCACTTTCTGCCATAAGGGTGCTGTCATCTGCATATCTGAGGTGATTGATATTTCTCCCAGAAATGTTGATTCCAGCTTGTGCTTCTTCCAGTCCAGTGTTTCTCATGATGTACTCTGCATAGAAGTTAAATAAACAGGGTGACAGTATACAGCCTTGATATACTCCTTTTCCTATTTGGAACCAGTCTGTTGTTCCATGTCAAGTTCTAACTGTTGCTTCCTGGCCTGCATACAGATTTCTCAAGAGGCAGGTCAGGTGGTCTGGTATTCCCATCTCTTTCAGAATTTTCCATAGTTTATTGTGATCCACACAGTCAAAGGCTTTGGCATAGTCAAGAAAGCAGAAATAGATGTTTTTCTGAAACTCTCTTGCTTTTTTGATGATCCAGCAGATGTTGACAATTTGATCTCTGGTTCCTCTGCCTTTTCTAAAACCAGCTTGAACATCAGGAAGTTCACTGTTGATGTATTGCTGAAGCCTAGCTTGGAGAATTTTGAGCAGTACTTACTAGCGTGTGAGATGAGTGTAATTGTGCGGTAGTTTGAGCATTCTTTGGCATTGCCTTTCTTTGGGATTGGAATGAAAACTGACCTTTTCCAGTCCTGTGGCCACTGCTGAGTTTTCCAAATGTGCTGGCATATTGAGTGAAGCACTTTCACAGCATCATCTTTCAGGATTTGAAATAGCTCAACTGGAATTCCATCACCTCGACTAGCGTTGTTCGTAGTGATGCTTTCTAAGGCCCACTTGACTTCACATTCCAAGATGTCTGGCTCTAGATGAGTGATCACACCATCATGATTATCTGGGTTGTGCAGATCCTTTTTGTACAGTTCTTCTGTGTATTCTTGCCATCTCTTCTTAATTTCTTCTGCTTCTGTTAGGTGCATACCATTTCTGTCCTTTATCGAGCCCATCTTTGCATGAAATGTTCCCTTGATATCTCTACTTTTCTTGAAGAGATCTCTAGTCTTTCCCATTCTGTTGTTTTCCTCTATTTCTTTGCATTGATCGCTGAAGAAGGCTTTCTTATCTCTTCTTGCGATTCTTTGGATCTCTGCATTCAGATGCTTATATCTTTCCTTTTCTCCTTTGCTTTTCGCTTCTCTTCTTTTCACAGCTGTTTGTAAGGCTTCTCCAGACAGCCATTTTCCTTTTTTGCATTTCTTTTCCACGAGTATGGTCTTGAGCCCTGTCTCCTGTACAGTGTCACAAACCTCATTCCATAGTTCATCAGGCACTCTATCTATCAGATCTAGGCCCTTAAGTCTATTTCTCACTTCTACTGTATAATCATAAGGGATTTGATATAGGTCATACCTGACTGGTCTAGCGGTTTCCCCTACTTTCTTCAATTTAAGTCTGAATTTGGTAATAAGGAGTTCATGATCTGAGCCACAGTCAGCTCCTGGTCTGTTTAGTGTGCCAGAATAGAAATATCACAGATTTTATGGCTTAAGCAGCAGACATTTCTCACAGTTTTGGAGCTCGAGAACTCCAAGCTTACCAGAAGATCTGGTGTCTGATGAGTGCCTGCTTTCTGGCTTGTAGACAGCTGTCTTCTCATACCCTTACAGAGTGGAGAGAGCAAATGGCACCCTGGCCTCTGTATAGAAGGGCACTAATCCCATTCGTAAAGGCTCTACCCTCATGATCTAATGACCTCCCAAAGGCTCATACCTTTGGGATGGTATTCAAAGTGTGAAAACCATCACACTGGGGATTAGATGTCAACATATGGATTTGGGGGCGGGGGGTCACAGACATTCAGACCACAATGCCATTTTATAAGGTAGAGCCCATGTGAAGGTGACACTCATGTTTCCTCTGTCTTTTTTTTCTCTTTGGCTAACCGCTCTTAGTTCCTCAGTGGTTCTCCGTGTGACCTGATTTCACATCTCCTCCCCATCCTCATTAGTCTGAATGGGTTTGTTTTGCTTGTCTCTGCAGCATCCAGCACTGCGTGTGATAGTCCAGGTATGCTCTGATGAGCTGAGAGTAGGGTGTGTTTCGCTTCCTTAATTCAGATATTATACTCACATTAGCACATCTAGTGATGAAAAGAATTGACCAAGGACAGCAACTGGCCAAATGCAATGGTTACTCTCACTTGACCTGTTTTATTTCTTTTTTGTTTGGTTTGTTTAGTCACTAGGTGATGTCTGACTCTTTTGCAACCCCATGGACTGTAGCCCGCCAGGCTCCTCTGTCCATGGGATTTCCCAAGCAAGAATACTGGAGTGGGTTGCCATTTCCTTCACCAGGGGATCTTCCTGATCCAGAGATTGAACCTGTGTCTCCTGCATTGGCAGGTGGATTCTTTACTGCTGAACCACCAGGGAAGCCCATTTTACTTGTAGATGTCCTTAAATTTGTCAACTGTGTGGGATACAATTTTGAAACTCTGGTAACTGGGGAAAAAACACAAGCTTCATTTAGAAGCTTGGATCTTGGATCATACTTAATAGAGAATGGTCTTGGACCAGGTCATGAATCTTTCTAAAGGAGCAATTTTCTGGCATTTACCTTACAAGGTTATTGTGAGGACTAAATTAGTTGTAAAATGCATGCATGTAAAGTGTATTTAAAGTGTTTAAGCACATGGTGAGTGCTCAGTGTATGATAGTGATAATAATCTTTATGATTGTTACTCATTCCAGGAGTTCTGAGAAATGCTTATTTTGATACTGAACAAATAAGGAAGGGTCTGTGGCATCATTATATTTTTAATATCATGTAACATATCTAATCTAGATCTACAAGAATAAAAGCTATGCATAAAAACCCACCAGTGAACATTTGTCCAAACTCCTTGATAGAACAAAACAGAGCAAAATTCTGACATCAGTTATTCATTTGTTTTGGAATCAGAGGACAGGTGATCTGTTACAAAGAATTTTCCTTCTCATGTCTTTAATATTAAAAATAATTAGATTTTTACCAAAATAATTATTTCTTTTATACAAATCTAAGAGTTGTTGCTTTCTGTTCTATTTTGGAGAGATTAAGAGTTTTTGAAAATATGGCCCCTTGTGTTCATTTTTTTCCTTTAAAATATTTGTTTCTGCTGATGCATTTTGGTACTACAGCCTGGTGTTTTCTAGGTTAAGATGCTGAACCAAGCCTCAAAGAATCTCTGCCAAAAAAGCTGGAGTCTCTCTGCTCCTTTAATTAGTTAGGGGGAACCACAGCTGGTAAATCTTTGAGGGAAGACTATTTTCAACTCTTTTAAAACTTTAATATTAGGAAAATAGAAAGACATTTGTGACATCTTAGAACCTAGTCAACAAGTTGAGGCCCTTGAGTCGATTACTCAGGTGATGAGGTACAGCTTAGTAGTAATAATAGATTGACTCAACATCTGTGGAGGCTAGAGACTGTCAGATACATTTTGGATAAATGATTCCTTTTTAGTGTCTCCCATTAAGAGGTCTACTTGGGTAATAAGGACACTTATTAAATACTTTCTAAAGATGCTTTTTAAATTTGCTATTGAAAGAATATTCATAGCAGGAGCAATCTTTGATATGGCATATTTCAAGAGTAGCTAATTAATATGTTGTCTTTTTTATAGCATCTGTTACACATACACACACACACACACACACATCCTGCAACAGTATGTAAGAGCAACTTGCACTGGCTCACAAAAGCCTATTGTTAAATTTGTAGGAGTTTTGTACACTGCTTGATCTCAGACAGGAAGCTTGAAATTTGCCATGGTGGGAGTCATTACACCATGGAAATTGGTGAATGCTACAAATCAAAGCCTTTTTTTCCCCTCTCGTGGACAGCTGGTTGTTAAACACTTAGAAGCACAACTGTGTCCCAAACTATTTCCTTAAATAAAATAAAGGGCTGTTAGCATTAAAAATGGTTTTCATGTGAAAGTTTATATGAGCAAAAGAATAAGCTATTTTTGTGTGTGTGTTCTCAGGGATACGGAAAGACCGAAGAGGAGGGAGAATGTTGAAGCACAAGCGCCAGAGAGATGATGGGGAGGGCAGGAACGAAGCGGTGCCCTCTGGAGACATGAGAGCTACCAACCTTTGGCCAAGCCCGATCATGATTAAACACACTAAGAAGAACAGCCCGGTGTTGTCCCTGACGGCTGACCAGATGATCAGTGCCTTGCTGGAGGCTGAGCCCCCCATAATCTATTCTGAGTATGACCCTACCAGACCTTTCAGTGAGGCTTCAATGATGGGCTTGCTGACCGGCCTTGCAGACAGGGAGCTGGTACACATGATCAACTGGGCAAAGAGGGTGCCAGGTAAGAAGACTAAGCTTGACTTTTATTTTGAGCAGCCATTAACTATTCATGAACAGGTTGCCATACGTATCATGGGAGAGATAGTGGGACATAATAGCTTGTTATCTAGTTGATTTTAAAGTCATATCAGAACTGATTAATTTTCAGTATCTATACAGTCTTAATTCTCCTGGAAATTAGGAAATAGTGTTTTGAAATAAAAATCTAGATGATTAAAGTCTTTAATCTGACATTATTTTTTTAACCCATCAATATTCACCCCCCCCCCAAATCTGGGGTGAACACTAGATAATAAATGCATTTAATATTATATGTTCACTGTGGCAGAAATTTTTAACACGAAATGATCCATGTCCTATAAATTTTTAATGTTGAGGACTTTTGTTCAAAACACCTAAATTGTGAGTCATCAATTTTACTGTACAAGATTTTATTTTCAGGTATTTATGAGCTAAAGAAATAATAAGTTTTTTTTTTTTTACTGAGTGCCAAATATTCATTGAGCCATCTATTAACAATTTAGAAACAAGGTAATGCAATAGAAAAATCAACTAGGTTCTCATCTCTGAGGGGAGCTTGTGGAGAGATAACAGTGGCTAAAGTTATACTTGATTCTTCAGCTGATATTCTCAGAACTGGTGTTTTTATAAAACATGACTGTTGCTCTATTGTTCAGGGGGAAGAACTCTAGTTATTATGGAAACAAGACTAGAAAATGACCTCCTCCATACCCCATCATATCCATTCAGGAGCTAACATAGATGAATCAAGGCAAGAGGAAGTTAAATCTTCTTTTCTGTGCTTATAGATCAAACAAGTAATGAATTTAGATAGTGACTATCTTGTGAGTTTTCTTTTAGTTCAGTTCAGTTCAGTTCAGTTCAGTCGCTCAGTTGTGTCCGACTCTTTGCGACCCCATGAATCGCAGCACGCCAAGCCTCCCTGTCCATCACCAACTCCTGGAGTTCACTCAAACTCATGTCATCGGGTCGGTGATGCCATCCAGCCATCTCATCCTCTGTCGTCCCCTTCTCCTCCTGCCCCCAATCCCTCCCAGCATCAGGGTCTTTTCCAGTGAGTCAACTCTTCGCATGAGGTGGCCAAAATATTGGAGTTTCAGCCTCAACATCAGTCCTTCCAGTGAATACCCAGGACTGATCTTCTTTAGGATGGACTGATTTCTTTTAGTAGATGAACTTATTATCTATGAAGCATGCATTTTGTTTTTTATTAAACTAAATAAATAAGGAGTTTTGTAGTTACATTTCAGAGATTATAGGCCAAGTGAATATATATCTGGCCTTAGATTTGCATTTATTAACATGTAAGCATGTCGTCCTTTGAATAAGGAGCCAGCAATTTTGTGATCCAAACTGGATAGAAGGCATCTATTTAGGTGGCAGAGGTTGGGTTACATGGAAACATGGGGATTCACAGGCATATTTAGATTTTGAGTCAGTCCAACTGGCAAATAAAGACTCCCAGCCATATTTGGAATTAGGAGTTTTAATGAGCACTTCTCTACCTTAATATTCCTTTGTGAGGCAGATCCATGATAAGTAAATATTGGAATTTAAATGTAATGTGGTAAAGGAGGCAAGAATATACAACAGAGTAAAGACAATCTCTTTAACAAGTGGTGCTGGGAAAACTGGTCAACCACTTGTAAAAGAATGAAACTAGATCACTTTCTAACCCTGCACACGAAAATAAACTCAAAATGGATTAAAGATCTAAATGTAAGACCAGAAACTATAAAACTCCTAGAGGAGAACATAGGCAAAACACTCTCCGACATAAATCACAGCAGGATCCTCTATGATCCACCTCCCAGAATTCTGGAAATAAAAGCAAAAATAAACAAATGGGATCTAATTAAAATTAAAAGCTTCTGCACAACAAAGGAAAATATAAGCAAGGTGAAAAGACAGCCTTCTGAATGGGAGAAAATAATAGCAAATGAAACAACTGACAAACAACTAATCTCAAAAATATACAAGCAACTCCTGCAGCTCAATTCCAGAAAAATAAACAACCGAAACAAAAAATGGGCCAAAGAACTAAATAGACATTTCTCCAAAGAAGACATACAGATGGCTAACAAACACATGAAAAGATGCTCAACATCACTCATTATTAGAGAAATGCAAATCAAAACCACAATGAGGTACCACTTCACACCAGTCAGAATGTCTGCAATCCAAAAATCTGCAAGCAATAAATGCTGGAGAGGGTGTGGAGAAAAGGGAACCCTCCTACGCTGTTGGTGGGAATGCAAACTAGTACAACCACTATGGAAAACAGTGTGGAGATTCCTTAAAAAATTGCAAATAGAGCTGCCATATGACCCAGCAATCCCACTGCTGGGCATACACACCGAGGAAACCAGAATTGAAAGAGACACGTGTACCCCAATGTTCATCGCAGCACTGTTTATAATAGCCAGGACATGGAAGCAACCTAGATGTCCATCAGCAGATGAATGGATAAGAAAGCTGTGGTACATATACACAATGGAGTATTACACAGCCGTTAAAAAGAATACATTTGAATCAGTTCTGATGAGATGGATGAAACTAGAGCCGATTATACAGAGTGAAGTAAGCCAGAAAGAAAAACACCAATACAGTATACTAACACATATATATGGAATTTAGAAAGATGGCAGTGATGACCCTGTATGCAAGACAGCAAAAAAGACACAGATGTGTATAGCGGACTTTTGGACTCAGAGGGAGAGGGAGAGGGTGGGATGATTTGGGAGAACGGCATTGAAACATGTATACTATCATGTAAGAATCGAATCACTAGTCTATGTCCGATGCAGGATACAACATGCTTGGGGCTGGTGCACGGGGATGACCCATAGGGATGTTATGGGGAGGGAGGTGTGAGGGGGGTTCATGTTTGGGATCGCATGTACACCCGTGGTGGGTTCATGTCAATGTATGGCAAAACCAATACAGTATTGTAAAGTAAAATAAAGTTAAAAAAAAAATTCAGTACTTTGGGGAACCTTTAACAAGAATAAAGCAGTCTATTACACATGAAAAAAAATAAAATAAATGTAATGTGGTTATAGGTTTCCTCTTTATATTTATTATTGCTTTCATTTTGTAGAAAGGTACTTCAGGAGAAGAACACAGACAAACAAACAAGTAATGGTCATATCCCTGAGAGCCAACTCTTGAGTTGCTCTTAAGTTTTATTGTTGTATATAAGTCTGTATTTTTCCTAATGAGTTTTGGTAATGTTAGTTCCAGAGCACTCCTGAAGTCAAATATATATCTTTCGTACTTAGCAGTAGATTTCCATCTTGACATTTTTATAAATTTAAAAATTTGAAGGATACTTGAAACAATGGGAATTAAGTTCAAATACAAAACCAGTGGGAGAAGGGCATGGTGACTCACTCCAGTATTCTTGCCTGGAGAATCCCATGGACAGAGGAGCCTGGCGGGATACCATCCATAGGGTTGCAAAGAGTCGGACATGACTGAAGCGAGAGCACGCATACACATTACTAATGAATGAAGAATTCATGGCAGTAATCACCTGTGAAAGTGAGAGTGTTAGTCACTCAGTCGTGTCTGACTCTTTGCGACCCCATGGTCTGTAACCCACCATGCTCCTCTGTCTATGGAATTCTCTAGACAAGAATACTGGAATGGGTTTCTATTCCCTTCTCTAGGGGATCTTCCCAATCCAGGGATTGAACCCGGGTCTCCCACACTGCAGGCAGATTCTTATACCATCTTAGAATCTTCTATATTTAGGGATAAAATGGAAATGGAAATCAAGGGAAGGAAAATATCATGTCCATGCTTAGCCATTCCACTGTTAAACCCCAGAACTAAACACATTTATGGTAATGAGAAGTACAGAAAAACCACTTTATAACTTGATTCGTTTAGGAGACCTGAACGTTTCCAAAGTCCTTGGGCCAAACTATGTCTTGTTATTTGATAATTTAAAAAAAAAGAATTATAAAGGCAAAAATGAAATTATATATATGCTATGGTGATAAGATGAAAAATCAGGGAAAAATAGTCTTCTGGAATCATCTTTGAAGATGATTCTCAAGTTTTTCAGAGAATTTGACAAAGTCACATTTTGAAAAGTTTTTTTACATCCAGATACCATCTGTCATTAAAAAAAAAAAACAACTCACATGAGAAATCTAATAGTACGTTTACATGATCATAGTTTGAGATTAACAATAATATTAATCTAGTATAAATTTACCTTATATAGATATACTTTTTGCCTTAGTATAAAGAGTAGTAGGAAAGCCAGTTGTAGAGGTACCTGGGATTAACTGTATGATACCTGCATGGAACATTTGGATATCCTCAGACAGCTATCAGTATAACAGAGATTGTGAAGTGACTTCATTTAAAAAATTTTCAGCATTAATTGAGTATAGTTGACAAAAGTAATATTTAAAGTATATGTTACAGTCATTTGATAGACACTGTAAAAGAATTCCCTACATCTAGTTAACTAAATATCCATCACCTTTTTACTTTTTTCTTTCTCTAAGTTCTACTTTCTTAGCAAATAAATTACACAGTACAGTGTTTTATACTAGATCCTCAGGCTTTTTTCATCATATAGCTGAGAAGTTATACTCATCAATCTTTCTCTATTTGTCCCATCCTCCAAACCCTGGCCACCACTTGTATACTCTCATTCTATGAATTTGACTTTTGTTTTTAGATTCCATGTCTAAGGGATACCATGCAATATTTATCTTTTTCTGACTGGCTTATTTTTAATCATAATGCCCTCAAAGTCTGTTCGTACTGTCACAAATTGCAGGATTTCTTTCTTTCTCGTGGCTGAATAGCATTCCATTATGTGTATTGTTGTAGACACAGATTTATCAGACCTTTTTCCATTCATCTGTCGATGGTCACTTAGTTTGTTTCCATATCTTGGATACATGAGACTACAAACATTTATTTTGATATTCTGTTTTCATACCCTTTGGATGTATATTTAGAATTGGGATTGCTGGATCAGATGGTGGTTCTGTTTTATTTTGGCAGGAGTAGGGATCTCTTTGCTGTTTTCCATAGTGGTTGCACCAGATTACAATCTCGCCAACAGTTGACAAGGATTCCCTCATCTCCAAATCCTTACCAACACTTATTATTTGCTGTCTGTTTGATGATAACCAGTGTAACAGGTATGAGGTGATATCTCGTTGTGATTTTGATTTTCATTTCCCTGATGATTGCTTGAGGACCTTTTTATGTATCCATTGGCAATTGTATATCTTCTTTGGAAAAAAGGTCTATTCAGTTCCTCTGCCCATTTTTTCAATCAGACTGGGTTTTTTTCTTTCTTTTACTATTGAGATATGTGTGTTCTTCATATACTTTGGATATTAACCTTTTGTCCAAAAACATGATGTGCAAATATTTTCTCCCATTTGGTAGGCTGCCTGTTTGTTTTGTTGGTGGTTTCCTTTGCTATGCAACAACTTCTTAATTTGATGAAGTCTCACTTGTTTATTTTTGCTTTTGTTGTTTTGCAAATAGAGACACTTTGATTTCTTCCTTTTTTTAATTTGCATGTCATTTATTTCTTTTTCTTGCCTAATTACTATGTTAGGACTCCCAGTAAGTACTATGTTAATCAGGAGTCTTGAGACTGGATACCTTTGTCTTGTTCCTGATTTTAGACGGAAAACTTTCTGTCTCTCACTGTTTGGCATGATGCTAGCTGTGGACTTTTTATATATGACTTTTATTATGTTGAGGTATGTTTCCTCTATACCCAGTTTATTGAGAATTTTTATTAGGAATGGATGTTGAATTTTGCAAATGCTTTTTCTCTATTGTTGAAATGGTCATATACTTTTTATTCTTCATTTTGTTTATGTTCTATATTGATTGATTTGCAGATGTTGAACCGCCTTTATATCCCTGAAATAAGTCCCACTTAAGCATGGTGTGTGATTCTTTTAATATGTTATTGAATTTGGTTTGCTACTGTTTTGTTGAGATCTTTTGCATCTATGTGTATTGGGGATATTGGCCTGTAATTTTCTTTTCTTGTAATGTCCTTGTCTAGTTTTGGTATCAGGGTAATTTTGGCTTTATAAAATGATTTGGGGCATATTTTCTCTTCTTTCATTTTTTGAAAAAATTTGAGATTCTTCTTTAAGTGTTTGGTAGAATTCACCAGTGAAGCAATCTGAGCTTGTCTTTGTTGGTATGTTTTTGATTACTGACTCTATCTCCTTACTAGTAATGGTCTGTTAGAATTTTCTGTTTTCATGATTCAGTCTTGGTAGCTTGTATGTTTCCAGAAATTTATCAGTTTTTTTCCTGTTTGTCCAGCTTGTTAACATATAATGATTCATAGTAGTTTCTTATGATCCTTTGTATTTGTGTTGTATCAGTTATAATATTACCTTTCTTTTCTGATTTTATGTTTTTTTCTCTTGGTAAGTCTAGCTAAAAATGTGTCTGTTTTGTAAATATTTAAAAGAAAATTGTCTCTTAGTTTCAGTGATATATTCTGGTGTCTTTTTAATCTTGATTTCATATTTCCAACCTAATCTTTGTTATTTTCTTTCTTCTACTAACTTTTGACTTAGTTTGTTTTTCTTTTCTACTTCCTTGCAGTATTAAATTTATTGTTAATTTGAACACCATTTTTTCTTCAATGTAATGAGCACTTTTCTTTTTTTCCCAATGCAGCTGTAAGCTTCCTTGTTAGACTGCCCTTCTGCATTTTGTAAGTTTTGGTGTTTTATTTCAATTTTTATTTGTGTCCAAGTATTTTTTATTTCTTTTTTGATTTTTGTTTGACTCATCTGTGGTTCAGAAGCATGTTGTTTAATTTCCAAATATTTGTGAATTTTATAGTTTTTTTCTTGTACTTAATTTCTAGTTTCATACCATTGTGGTTGGGAAAGATACTTTATATTTCAGTTTTCTTAAATTTATTGTCCTGTTTTGTGGTCTAACATATGATTTATCCTGGAGAATGTTTCATGTGTGCTTGAGAAAAATGTTTTCTGCTGCTACCAGAAGTTCATCTGGTTTAACATGCAGTTTATACAGTTTAAGTCCAGTGTTTTTCTTATTGATTTTCTGTATGGGTGATCTATCCTTTGTTCAAAGTGGAGTACTGAAGCCCCCTACTGTTATTGTATTGCTGTCTACTTTCTTAAGGTCTGTTAATATTTGTTTTATGTGTTTAGGTGGTCCTATGTTGGTTGCATAAATATTTGCAAATATTATTATATATCATCTTATTGGATTAACCCCTTTGTCATTTTAAAATGATTTTTTGTCCCTCTTTAAAGTCTTTTGCTTGAATTCTGTTAATATTTGTCTGATATAAGTATAGCTGTCCCACTTTCTTTTGGTTTCCACTTGTATGGCGTATCTTTTTCCCATCATTTCACTTACAAGCTGCGTGTCCTTAAACCTGAAGAGAGTATCTTGTAAGTAGCATACAGTTGGATCTTGTGTTATGATCCATTTAGCCTTTCGTCTGTCTTTTCATTGGAAAATGTAGTCCACTTACATTTAAATGAATCATTGACAGCTATTTACTTATTACCACTTTGTTGATTTTTTCTGACTGTTTTGTATTTTCTGTTTCTTTTTTCTTCTTGTGCTCTTTTCCTTTGTGTCTTGGTGTTGTTCTTTAATGGTGTGTTTAGGTTTCTTTCTTATGATCTTTTGTGTATTTAGTACAGGTTTTTGCTTTGTAGTTACCATGAAACTTATATAACAACTTCTAAGCCTATTTTAAGTTGTTAACAACTTCTAAGCCTATTTTAAGTTGTTAACAACTTCTAAGCCTATTTTAAGTTGTTAACAACTTCTAAAGCTATATATTTTTACTCTTCTTCAGCTTTATGGTTGATGTTGTAATTTATATCTTTTTTACCTTGTGTATTCATTAGCAAGTTACTGTAGTTATGGTTTTTCTTTTTTTACCATTTTTCATACTAGATTTAAAAGTTAGTAAATACCTACCATGGTTACAACATTGGGGTATTCTGAATTTTACTCTATATTTACCTTATTATTGAGATTTATATTTTCTGTTTTTAATTGAAGGATAATTAATTGAAGGATTGTTGATTTGCCATGTTTCCAGTGTAATGTGATTCAGTTGTGTATGTGCACCTATCTGTCTATTTGTCAGATTCTTTTCCATTAGAGGGTATTATGTTGAATATAATTTCCTGTGCTATGCAGTAGGTCCTTGTTTATCTGTTTCTTAGATTTATACTTCGATATGTTTTTCCTGTTACTGTTTAACATCTTTTCATTTAAACTTGAAGGCGTACCTTTAACGTTTCTTTAAAGGCTAGTCTAGTGATGATGAGTCCCTTTGATTTTTGCTTATCTGGTAAACTCTTGATCTCTCCTTCAATACTGAAGGAAAACTTGTATTTTCCTTCAGTATTCTTGGTTGGTGCTCTCTTTTTTTTTTCAGTTCAGTTCAGTTCAGTCACTCAGTCGTGTCTGACTCTTTGCTACCCCATGAACTGCAGCATGCCAAGCCTCCCTGTCCATCACCAACTCCCATAGTTTACCCAAACTCATGTCCATTGAGTTGGTGATGCCATCCAGCCATCTCATCCTCCGTCATCCCCTTCTTCTCCTGCCCTCAATCTGTTTTTCCTTCAACACTCTGAATATATGATGCCCTGTAAAGTTTCTGTTGAAATATTGCTGATAGTCTTACCTATCTTGTATGTAACAAGTTGTTTTTTCTCTTGGTTCTTTTAAGATTATCTCCTTGTTTTTAACTTTCGATACTTTAATTTTAATGTGTCATGCTGTGAGTCTCCTTGGGCTCATCTTATTTGAAACTCTTCGAGAAGCTCAGATCTGTATATCTGTTTCTTTCTCCAGGTTAAGGAAATTTTCAGTGATTATTTCTTTAGCTTTCTACTCTTTTCTCTTTCTACTCTCTCCTTTTTTTTTTTCTGAGATCACTGTAATGTGAATGTTGGTTTACTTAATGTTGTCCTTATTTAAATTCCTTAAACCATCTTCACTCTTTTTCGTGTCTTTTTTTTTTTTACTCTTCTGATTGGATGACTTCCACTACCCTGTTTTTTAATTTGCTGATCCTTTCTTCCGTTTGATCTAGCTGATATTGAACCCTTCTATTGAATTTTTCACTGTAGTTATTAATAGTGTATTCTTTTGTACTGTGATTTCTGTTTTGTACTTATATTTTCTGTGTCTTTGTTGAATTTCTCATTTTGTTCTTGCCTTGTTCTTCTGATCTTGGTACGCATCTTTGTGATCCTAACTTTCAACTCTTTATTAGGTAAATCACTTATCTCCATTTCTTTAAAGTCTATTTCTGAGATTTTATCTTGTTCTTTTGTTTGGAACATATTCCTCTGATTTTTCATTTTCCTTGACTCCCTTCATTGATTTCTTTGCCTTAGATAAAACAATTACCTCTCCCAGTCTTAACAGAGTGATCTCATGTTGGAGATGAACCTTACTGATCAGCCCAGCCTGAGCTCTTGGTTGTCTCTCAGACATTTGTGATTTTCCAAGGTGACTTCTTTGTTTTTAGAGGCTCCCAGTACTTGAGGGATCGGGGAGACTGGTGGGCTGCCGTCTATGGGGCCACGCAGAGTCGAACACAACTGAAGTGACTCAGCAGCAGCAGCAGTAGTTGAGAGTATGCCAAGACCTGTCAGTATCTGAAAGGGAAAGATTTCAGTGAGCATGTAGATACAAACTGATTAGAACTGGACCTTCAGGTACCAGCTTTTAATGTATACAAATAGATCTCTTTTAGGGGAAGACTGAGTGATGGGATTTTGTTTGCTTCTTCTGTGCTGAGCCTTGAAAGCATAACCTCTTAAGAACCCTTTGTTGGTTTGTTAAATACCTGTGGAGCTGATAAGTGTAAGCTCTGCTGGACATTAGAGCCAGATGATAAAGTTATGTTTTCCTTAGGTGGCAGCTGCAAAACCTAGGGTACCAAGTATATGTACAAGCTCTTTCCGAAGAGATTTTAGTGACTTGGAACAGGTTACAAGGAGAATGTAGAGATGGTATGTAATGCTTTCCCAGTTTCCAGGGGAGAATCAGTCATTCTCTAGACGGTACTAAATTAGAAACCTAACTCTCAGATAACATCTTTTAAAGTATGCAAATGGGCCTTTTTCAGGAAAAACTCGGAGGTGAATGTATCTGTTTGCTTCTTTTGTTCTGGACCCTGAGAAGATTGTGAGTCCTAGTGAGCCCACTGAGAACAATTTGTTTGCTTTAGTATTGTATGGTAGATATAAGCCCTGTTGGCTTTCAGAGCAATGTGTTTTGGGGGCATATCCCTGGGGTGCTAGATATTAGGACCAACCCGTCCCTCCTCAGGGAGAAGCTAGGAGTTGTGAGTTCCCTCCTGATTGTAGTGCTGTACAAGGTTTGAGCGTGTTTATGGTAAGAGTATGTCTCAGTCTTTCCTACCCATTTCAACGTATTTTTTCATTTGCCCAAAGTGAAGGAATCACTCAACTAGTTTCTGCATTTCTTTTAGTGGAAATCACTCTGCATGTAGTGGAGATATGTCCATGAGAGGTTATGAGTTCAGGGGTCTCCTACATCGCCATCTTGGACCATAACCCCAGCTGACTTCATTTTGCATGATGAATTTTGATTAAAAAAACAGTCAATTCATTGGCCTATTTTATTCTAGAAGTGTATTTGGTAATACAATACTGCCCGAATTTTCAAATATTGGTGATTTTAAGTTGAATTTCCCTTTATCTTAATATCTAGGGCATATTTTTGACTTGTAATGTCTCTCTACTCAGACTCAAGATATGAAGAGCATTATGATAAAATACATCATACAAGAATAATAATCAAGTTCCTATCTGTAAAGTACTTGCAGTTAACCTAGCTAAAGATCACATCATGACATTAATTTTTTTCCTTTCTGCAATTTAAAAAAGCAGCAGCAAGGAGAATGATAAAAACCTACCTACCAACCCCACTCCAACAAGTCATGTTTTTTCATAACACATGTTACATACCTGCTTTTTGCTGTCTAACTATAGAGAAGGATTTTTCTCTTTATTGTTTCCAATGAATTTGTTAATCTTTAAGAAGCACTTGGGTTTCCCAGGTGGTGCTAGTGGTAAAGAACCCGCGTGCAAGGCAAGGAACATAATAAGATGCAGGTTCAATCTCGAGTCGGGAAGATCCCCTGGAGGAGGGCATGGCAGCCCACTCCAGTATTACTGCCTGGAGAATCCCATGGACAGAGGAGCCTGGCAGAGTGCATTCCACAGGGTCTCAAAGAGTTGGACACGACTGTAGCAACTTTGCGTATATGCACACAAGAAGCACTTTACATAATCTATCTGTGGATGGAGAATTAGTTTTAAGAGATTGTTAAATCTCAATTTATTATTATCATATACATGGTGAAATGTCAGCAAATGCAACATCATTATCTGAAGGTCAAAAAGGAAAAGAAATATGACTGCAAAGCTGTTATGTTTTTAATTTCTGCATCACACTCATTTGCATCTTTCACTGGCTGATTCTTAGTTTCAGTGTGAATCAAGTACGTTTGATTTTTACCCCCAGAAGCTTGACTTGCATCATGAAACCATTAATTTGACTTATAAAAAAATTATACATTTTCCAAAATTCACTATAATTTTGAATACCTGAAGGGTAATTTCATACTTCATGTTTATGTTCTAGTTCTGTCTAGTGGATATTTGGACAAATATCTAGCCCTGGGCTCTACACTGCCTTTTAAAGGCTGATGAGTAGAAGTCTGATAGTCTCACTGACCCACCGGGACATCTGGGAGGGTTATGAGGATGCTGAAGCTGCTGGCCCAGGAAGAATAATACAAAGGACATATGTTGACATTTGAGCTCAATTTCATGGGAAACATACTACATTACCCACTTCTTTCTTTCAGTGGCAAACTAGATAACTTTTCTCCTTCTCCTTTCCTGCCCAAGGCTCTCTCTACTCAATAACTAGAGAGTCCTCACTTCCTTCTGAGCCCTGACTCCCCATCATTTGACTGTGCATTCCTTTCTTCTTCTGTTTGGTCCCAGGAGGAGAGGAGAGCTTCACTTTTTCTGGGTACACCCCCCATCAGCCCCAACCATAGGTTTGTCAGGAACTTCTTATATTGTCTCTGTTTGTCTTAGCTGTTCCAGGGCTCAAGGCTGTGTCTGCCCCTGTATTTACTAGGGGTCTAGTAATTAGCTTCCTGGACTGTAACTCATCCTCCTCACTCAAATTAGAGATGAACTGAGCTCAGGACATTCTTATTAATGAATTAATAAATGAATGAATGAATGACGCTCTTTGAAACCCCTGATTTTTAAGAAATCTCTGAGCCCTGTTAGAACTCAGTTTTTCCACAAAGTTGATGCGATTTTTAAGGTAAGGGTGTTACTCTTTTTTTCCTTCCTTCAGAAACTACCCGCTGTTCTGACAGTCCTCTCACAGCTGCCTTCATGAGTCTCATTCCTAACCCTTCTTTTTTAAAAAATTAATTAATTTATTTTAATTGGAGGCTAATTACTTTACAATATTGTAGTGATTTTGGCCATACATGGACATGAGCCAGCCATGGGTGTACATGAGGGCCGGAAGCAGTATCCGCAGGTATGGACAGAGCTTGGTTTGAGGACTTTAACAGGCTTCCTTGGCCAGCAGCAGGGTAGTTTCACTTCATGAGAGTGTAATTTAAACCTTAAAATGGGTATGGCCAAGAGGAGAGCACAATACCTCAGTCTGGAAATTGGGAGTATCTTTAAGGGACACGTTTCTATTCTGGGAGGTGGATTCCAGGGACTTGGCAGTCCTACCCTGTATTCTGTTTCCCAACCTGTAATCAGACCAGTGGACCTACTTTAAAGCTGCCCTAGTTTTCCAGCCTGTTTTAGCGTGGCACAGTGATGAATGATACCTTGGAAGTGACTTGGAAGCATAGGTGATGTCCCAGAGAGGCAACAAATACTTATGTTTAAGGGTAAGATTTGTGGTTTAGATTTTGCAGCCTTTCTATAATAAGAGCCTTAGGACTTGGGTTAGAACCCCCCGCATGAATGGTGGCAGCCCCCTGGGAGCTTTCATTGGAGTGTTCCATTTCCAAGTCAGTCTTGCCCAGGTTTTCACTGCTCCTCTGGAAGCTCTGGTTGAAATCCAAGGAAAGCAGCTACTTCATTTTTTTCTTTTGCTTGAAGCTTTGAAACCCCATAGAAGCTTGTTGGTCCAGATGCAGTTAAACCTTTAAAAACCTTTTCTCATCTTGAGAGTATTTGGAAAAAATGCTCCATCTGGGCTTCTTTGCCCTGCCCTCCTCAGGGTTCTGTTTCATTGAGTCTGGGCTGGGGCCCCTGCGTTCTCAAGCCACCCTGTGGGGAACTGCTGGCCTTTGGCTCTGCTACTTCTGGGGGAAATTGGACGTGGAGAATGTCAGGGTTTTTTGTATCTATGGTTGGGAAGATTCCCTGGAGAAGGGAATGGCTATGCACTCCAGTATTCTTGCCTGGAGAATTCCCTGGACAGAGCTGCCTTGTAGGCTACAGCCCATGGGGTTGCAAAGAGTCGGACATGACTGAAGTGACTTAGCACACACACACATACACACATATATATGTGCTAAACAGATGTAATGCTGTTGAAATGTGTTGAAACAGGTGAAATTGTATCCCCCCAAAATATGTGTGGAAATTCTAACCCCTTTATCTCAGAATGTGCTCATATTTGGAAATAGGGTCTTATAGGGTAGATAAAGTTCAAGTGAATTCATTAGAGTGAGCCTGAATACTTTTTTTTAATCGTTACCATCTTTCTAAATTCCATATATATGTCTTAGTATACTGTACTGGTGTTTTTCTTTCTGGCTTACTTCACTCTGTATAATCGGCTCCAGTTTCATCCATCTCATCAGAACTGATTCAAATGTATTCTTTTTAATGGTTGAGTAATACTCCATTGTGTATATGTACCACAGCTTTCTCATCTATTCATCTCCTGATGGACATCTAGGTTGCTTCCATGTCCTGGCTATTATAAACAGTGCTGCAATGAACATTGGGGTACACGTGTCTCTTTCAATTCTGGTTTCCTCGGTGTGTATGCCCAGCAGAGGGATTGCTGGGTCACAAGGCAGTTCTACTTCCAGGTTTTTAAGGACTCTCCACACTGTTTTCCATAGTGGCTGTACTAGTTTGCATTCCCACCAACAGTGTAAGAGGGTCCCTTTTCTCCACACCCTCTCCAGCATTTATTGTTTGTAGACTTTTGGATCGCAACCATTCTGACTGGTGTGAAATGGTACCTCATTGTGGTTTTGATTTGCATTTCTCTAATAATGAGTGATGTTGAGCATCTTTTCATGTGTTTGTTAGCCATCCGTATGTCTTCTTTGGAGAAATGTCTATATAGTTCTTTGGCCCATTTTTTGATTGGGTCGTTTATTTTTCTGGAATTGAGCTGCAGGAGTTGCTTGTATATTTTTGAGATTAGTTGTTTGTTAGTTGCTTCATTTGCTATTATTTTCTCCCATTCAGAAGGCTGTCTTTTCACCTTGCTTATATTTTCCTTTGTTGTGCAGAAGCTTTTAATTTTAATTAGATCCCATTTGTTTATTTTGCTTTTATTTCCAGTATTCTGGGAGGTGGGTCATAGAGGATCCTGCTGTGATTTATGTTTGAGAGTGATTTGCCTATGTTCTCCTCTAGGAGTTTTATAGTTTCTGGTCTTACATTTAGATCTTTAATCCATTTTGAGTTTATTGTCATGTGCGGTGTTAGAAAGTGTTCTAATTTCATTCTTTTACAAGTGGTTGACCAGAAATAGGGTCTTATAGGGTAGATAAAGTTCAAGTGAGTTCATTAGAGTGAGCCTGAATACTTTTAAAAAGAGGAAACTTGGGAGAGAGACACACAGAGCAGGAAGGTGATGTGAAGGCACACAGAAAAGATGGCTTTGTAATTGAGTGATGCATCTCCAGGCTAAGGAAAACCACACTGTCCGTAAACACCAAAGGCAGGTGAGGTCAGAAAGACCCTCCTTTAGAGCCCTCCAAGAGAGCAGGGCCCTGTCACCTTGATTTTAGACTCATTTCTGTTGTTATTTTATAGTTTGTATGAAAATCCTAGCAACCGATTACCAAGCATTTATTTATTCTTGGCTGTGCTGGGTCTTCATTGCTCTGTGGGCCTTTTCTCTAGCTGTGGCAAGCGGGGAGCTACTCTCTACTTGCCATCCACAGGCTTCTCATTATGGTGGCTCCTCTTGTTAGGGAACAAGGACCCCAGGGTGAGTGGACGTCCGTAGCTGTGGCTCCTGGGCTCTAGAGCACAGGCTCAGTAGCTGCAGTACAGGGGCTTAGTCACTCCTCGGCATGTGGGATCTTTCCAGACCAAGGATGGAACCCATGTCTCCTGTATAGGCCAGTGGATTCTTTACCACTGAGCCACTAAGGAAGCCCACCAACAGATATAAAATAAAAAAGGCTGACTTTTAAGGCAAAAGAAAGAAGGAGTTTTTGATTTAAAAGGATGTTGGGCTCATCTGATGGAGGCTTGGCTAATCATTTACTCTGTAGATTCTTTCCTTTGCTTGTCCAAGTGGTTCCCTGAACTTCTGACTTTGAAGTTTGTTTAGAGCTTCAACAGTTCTATGCACCTTCCTGGCAAATGCCTGGTAAAAATTTTTGACCAACAAAAGAATGTTTTCATCTGGTCCTTTGGTAGTTTCCTTTTTACATTTATGTCTTTGATCCATTTGAATTCGTCCTGGTTTACACTGTGAGGTGCGCTCCAACATTTTTCTACACGTGGCTGCACAGCTGTTTCGGTTCCATTCATTGAACCACCTCCTACAGAAGTATTGTTAAGACTTCTTTTCTTGACCTTCCAAGTTTACCATTTGTTAAGAGCTTTTATGATTTTTTTAAGCACTTTTAAAGGAGAGTGATAGATATGACCCCTTAGTTTACATGTTTCATTGTTTTTCCCCTAATTCTGAAATAAAAAAAAACAAAGGACTTATTCACAAGCTATAAATTTTGCTAAATTTATATTAGCTGAATACATAATATGATTTATATATCTTGTGCAGATATATTTTGTAACATTCCATTGATTTTATAAATAAGGAGGAAAAGTTCATGAGAAAAGATTTATAAAAGATTACTGCTGATAATAGGTAATCAATAGAATTACCATTTAATATTCGCAGGACAGAAAAATTGTTCCCAGGAGAGAAAAAGAAGGCTGCACCAAGTTTCCCTTCTCTCTGGGGAAGGTGTTCCCTGGATTCTCCAGTACTGGGCCCTCAGCACTTCGCTGCCTTTAACCAACTTGAAAAGCGAGTCTCCTCAGAGCCTCAGCTATTAATTTTTAGGCTCATGATTCCAGATTTCTTTCTGGAGGTCCCAACACCTAAATATTCAGTTCCCACTTTCAAATGCCCACATTGCTACCAATATATCTAAAATCAAACTAGTCATTTTCTCTTTCTGCGCTTATAACAAACTCGTTTGTTTCTCTTAATCCTCCCCATTCCTGCCAGGGGCTCCAGCCTTCTTCTCCATCTAACTTCGCAGTCCTCTTTGTGTCTGGCACTTCTTCACCGTGGACTGTCACTTCTTCACCCTCAGCATCTCTGGATTTTGGCTATGTTTTCATTCCACTGTCACCGCCCTGGTCCGCATCCCCATTGTTTTGCAAGCCCCAGTCACTCTCATAGCCTCCTAGCTGGTCTGTTTTCGATTCCAACCTCTCCTCCCTTCAATTCCTCCTGCTCGTCCCTGCCAGAGTAATTTCTATAAATCATCATTTCAGAATGCTTCACTCCCCGTGTTAGTTTCACAAGGGCTGCCGTAACGATGTTTCACAAATTGGATGGCTTAAAATGCTAGAAATCGATCCTCGCACAGTTCTAGAGGCCCCATGTCTGAAATCAACATGTTAACAGTGTTGTGCTCTCTCTGAAGGTGGGGCAGCACTTTCCTGGCATCTTCTTGGCTTCTAGAGGCTTCCAGCAACCCTTGGCATCCCTCTGTTTACAGTACTTCTCTGCAATCTCTGTCCCTCGGTTGTTACAAGATGTTCTCGTGTGTCTGTATCCAAGCTTCCCTCTTCTTATAAGGACACCTGGGCCCACCCTAATCCAGTGTGATCTCATCCTACTTGATTAAATCTGAAAAGACTTTTTGAATAAGATCACATTCATAGATTCTGGGTGAATATGTATTTCAGGGGAGACAACTATTCAATTAAAAATTTGGCAGTAGACTCGACTACCTAACTTAATAATGGCTTTAACAGAAAAGTGATGGTGTCCCTTGAAATTTAAAATGCAGAATTAGACTATGCCTCAGGGCGCCGAATCCCAGGTTAATCTTTCATGGAGCCCTGGGAAGACCCACTGGCTCTTTCTCACCGTGTTTGATTTCTACTTTCCAACCCAATCCCCCTGGCTCACACTTTCTTCCTGCCAGTTTCTGCTCCGCATGGTGTGTTCATTTTATTTTTCTTCGGCTTGAATACCTGCATCTCCGTCTGTCTGTTTCAGTTCTGTGCTCATTTCCCCGCCAAAGGGACACTTCAACTTCGACTTCCTTTCTGAAACTTCAAACTAGCTTAACCAGCATAATCTTGGATCAAGTATGCCATCACAGGATAACCAATCCATGGTCCAGGGTACCTTGTCAGATGTATATAGATGAACTAAATCAACCAGGGTCTAAAGCACAGTAAGAGCTTTTAAACTGTATTCTTATTTCACTAATAGTAGATTTGAGGCTGGATCATTCATTTAACACTATGGTTGGATTTCTCCTTTTAAATGGAAAGTTGAAGTTTTTGTTGGCCACTGTCTCTTTTTGTCTAGGGAACTTTGTCAGAGGAAAAGTATTTTTACAATGTGGGTTGACTGGCTTTAGCCATGAACTTGTTCTTTAAGGGTTGTATATGTGCAAAATGAATGTATATTAAATTAATCATATTTTAATTGTAGGAAGTCTGTCTCACTTGTATAAAACTGGCTATAGATACAGATATGTGAAGTGAGCCTTCCTTTGACAGACAAGTACTTTCCTTTTTGTTGAAATATGCTTCTTCAGAAATTGAGATTTCTCAGTGTTCTGATCATTTGCTGCGTTCTCAGAATGACCCTAAAACAGTACGTCTTCTCCAAGATACACGCAGTAACTTCCTGGGTTGAGAGCACTTACCTTTTGGCTTAATCAGTTCTTTATCTAGAACCCCAGAACCCATTTATTCCTTTGTTGCTGTTGTTCAGTTGCTAAATTGTGTTTGCCTCTTTGTGACCCCATGCTCTGTAGCCCGCCAGGCTCCTCTGTCCTTGGGAGTTCCCAGGCAAGAATACTGGAGGGGACTGCCATTTCCTTCTCCAAGGGATCTTCCCAGTCCAGATATTGAACCCATGTCTCCTGCATTGGCAGGCAGATTCTTTACTACTGAGCCGCCTGGGAAGCCCCCTGCCCTCTTTCATTCCTATCAGGGGTGTTTTTAGACCCACTGTGGGCTTAGCCTCTGTGCCCTGAGCATCACCATGCCAAACGAAAGTTTCAGCTTCCCTGCTACCCCGTGAAAGTTATACCTCAGTGATGTAAGATGTTAGTTTTCTTTAGGGGACTGAAGACTAGAAAACTGCAAAAAGGAGAGAAAATCAGTATTGGCTCCAATGAAATCTAAGGAGGTGGAGCCATCAGCAACAATGAGAACCTTGGAAGCAGTAGGGGGGGGTAGAATTAAAAGAATTCACCTATTTCCTACATAACTCTATATAACCAATAATTTCTAGGCATATCTCAATAAGTAGATTTGAAATTTGTTTCATGCCACCACTCTGTTATTTCATGGGAACCAGAGAGCTCTAATCAATAGGTTTATGCTGCAGTCTTTATGTTAGACTATAGTCTAAGCAGATTATTTGGGACACAATTATTCTCTCTCTCTCTCTGTCCTTATCTCCTCGCACCCATATCTCTCAAACATTCATGTTAAACATTTTTCCTGCCAGTGTGAAAATAAATCCAGTGCCTGTGGCAAGTGCTTAAACATTGCAGTGGTTGGAAAGTATTGGTATTAATCCAGCGATATTATATTAGCACTTATTTATAGCATGTTGTAAAACCTAGTGACCTCTTAACTTTGGGGCTGAATGAACGACCTTCAGAGTCTTGGCATGGACGAAACAGCTGGATGCTGATCTCTGGACTACTGGAATCCAGAGTGAAAGTTTGGTGGGTGTAGGGAGTTTGAATTGAATATCAAGGAAGAATAGACAGAGGTATTTGCTAAGGAGGTAGAGGGCTTCCCTGGTGACTCAGAGGGTAAAGAATCTGCTTACAATGCAGGCAGACCCAGATTCAATCCCTGAGCTGAAGATTCCCCAGAGAAGGAAATGGCAACCCACGCCAGTATTCTTGTCTGGAGACTCCCATCAACACAGGAGCCTGGCAGGCTACAGTCTGTCGGATTGCAAAGAGTCAGACACGACTGAACGACTAAGCAGCAGCAGATATAGAAATGTGTTCCTTTTCTCTAAATCAAATATTTCCCAGAGAAGGCAGTGTAACTGTTCTCTTAAGGTGATTCATAGTCATTAGGTAAATAGATTGGAGAAGGCAATGGCACCCCATCCAGTACTCTTGCCTGGAAAATCCCATGGACGGAGGAGCCTGGTAGGCTGCAGTCCATGGTGTCGCTAAGAGTCGGACATGACTGAGCGACTTCACTTTCACTTTTCACTTTCATGCATTGGAGAAGGAAATGGCAACCCACTCCAGTGTTCTTGCCTGGAGAATCCCAGGGACGGTGGAGCCTGATGGGCTGCCGTCTATGAGGTCGCACAGAGTCGGACACGACTGAAGTGACTTAGCAGCAGCAGCAGCAGCAGGTAAATAGATGCTCCCTCTATACCCTGCTGCTACACAGAGGGTTCAGTTCAGTTCAGTCGCTCAGTCGTGTCCGACTCTTTGCGGCCCCATGAATCACAGCACGCCAGGCCTCCCTGTCCATCACCAATTCCCGGAGTTCACTCAGACTCACATCCATTGAGTCAGTGATGCCATCCAGCCATCTCATCCTCTGTTGTCCCCTTCTCCTCCTGCCCCCAATCCCTCCCAGCATCAGAGTCTTTTCCAATGAGTCAACTCTTCACATGAGGTGGCCAAAATATTGGAGTTTCAGCTTTAGCATCATTCCTTCCAAAGAAGTTCCAGGGCTGATCTCCTTCAGAATGGACTGGTTGGATCTCCTTGCAGTCCAAGGGACTCTCAAGAGTCTTCTCCAACACCACAGTTCAAAAGCATCAATTCTTTGGCGCTCAGCCTTCTTCACAGAGGGTGGGAATTAACAAAAGTGCTGTGGCAAAGTCCTTTTAATGCTTGTGGTATTTTCACATAGTAAGGTTTATCCAACCTTGGGCTTGTTTATACTTGATTTTTAACCTCACCTGAGCCACCACAAGCAGCTTAGTGTTAGTTCATCTTCTTCAAAAGGATAAGTGACAAAATTAGCTGTTCCTGTTGGGAACCCCTGGTTCCAGGAAATCTTAGAGGTTCGATTCTGTTGCCTTGGTTACTAAACTGTTCCATGCAGGTTGCTCAACTTTGTATGGGTATTTCTCTGAGGAACATTCTCCTTTGGAAGTCAGTTAGTTGCTTGATGTGTTAAAATCTAATTTCTGCTTAAAAATTCTTGAGTCAAATTCACCAAGATTTAGTTCAAAAAACAAATGGCCTTGTGGTTTTGGTCTAGGATTTTTCACCTAGTTGTACCTGGCAGAACCCCTAGCACAATAATATGAAAAATTAGAAGTGTGTTTGCTAACTGAAATCTAATAAAATGGCAGCAGTGCTGTTCTGTAGAGTGAACTGAACTGTCTCTTTGTGGTACAGCATGTGTTTATCATATGATCATTTCATAAACTTGAAATCTGCTAAAATGGTGGGCAGTTTCTTTCTCTGGAGGGTATTAAAAGTGTAACTTCATAGAATAGCATGTCATGTAATAACATTTGGTTCTTTTTTACCCGATCAAACTGTTTGCTAAATTTGCTTAGGCAATTTGAAAGGCATTTTTGAAAATTAGTGGGTAAATGCTATGAACTTGAAAAATTGTTCAAGACCTTGAGCTGTGGCCTTGAATATATGCATTTAAGTTGTATCTAGAGGGGTTTTTCTTCTTGTATAGATGAGGCAGAAATGAGATATAATCAGTTTGGGTTTTTTTTTGTAGTTTATTGCTAAGCACAATTCAGAGGTATAAACTGAAAGAGGTATAGCCTTCTTGGGTAGATCTGAAGTTCCCCAAAATATGATCCAGAAAAATGCTGTCTTTAGATTGGATCTGTGAGAGTAATACACTCCACTGAGACTGATTATGAAAGATCTCAAATTTAAAAGGTTTACACATGTGTAGCTATATAATCAATTAGCGTCAAACAAATGTGTGTCAAAACACATGATGCACAATCTCATGAAATCACAGTGATCTACTTAAATGTCTTTTACTTTTCCTTCCTAATAACAGACCACTTTGGTTGAATCTTTAGTGAAAAAATGATTGTCAGAACTGGAACATGGAACAATCGCCTTGTTAATCCTTTTCTGATTTGTCTTGATTATAGTAAATGGAACTTAAGGTATCCTAGAAGCTACACTTTTATAAAAGAGGTAGGTTCTGAAGATGGGTAGTGGTGATGGTTGCACAACAGTGTATTTAATGTCACTGAACTGTACACTTAAACATAGGTAAATGGTAAATTTTATGTTGAGTATATTTTGCCACAATAAAAGAAGAAGTATAATACTTTTTGTAGGAAACATGAAACGGAAAGAGGCATTGCATGGCAAAAAGGTAACAGAGAAAAATGATACTAAATTCAGAGATCATTTGTCTTATCCATAACTTTGCATTTGGTTTTTAGATAAGCATACAAGCACATTGTAAAAAGATAAATTAATAAACCAATGAAGTGAAGTGCAATAGGGAACTGGAACAGTTTATATATTAGGCTCTTACAGAGTCTTCTATAATAAGAGCACAGTTTTATTTATTTAACAGTGATTTAATGAGTTCCTCCTTTATGTTCTAGGTGAGGGAATATTCTAGAGAGCTAAAGTGACAAAATCCCTGCTTTCAAAAAGCTTCTCTTTCACTCTTCTAGCTGTCACACGAGGAGTGTGAATGCAGTTATTATGGTTTGCCCATTTTCCAGATGAAGAAGAAGTGGAGCTGACTTTGTCAGCTTACCTGTTACAAAACAGTAGCCAACTAGGTGTCAGGCTCTGTTCGAAGCAGTTAACTGATATTAAAAGCTGAGTGATTTATTGTCCCCATTTTATAGGAGAGGAAACTGAGGGACAGAGAGGTTAATAAAGTTTAGTATTAGGGAAACAGCATTCTGGAATACTTTCCTGTGTGAAATTCTTAGAATAGGCTAAAAAACTGATTACACAGTTTTGAAAAGTTATACCATTTTATCACTATTAGATTAAAAGAAAAACATCTTCTACCCCCCCTTCTCCTGCCATTTAAGACATAGATATCATCAAGAGGGTTTGTATTAATCAAAACTAATTGAGATTTGACTTTTCTTTGCCTTTGTTTTGTTTTTACATGTTGTTACAATTAAGCAAAAAAAAGAAAAAAATTCCTAAGTTATATCAGCTTCTGCCAATTTTTCTGAGTTAATATTAACTAGAGATTTTGGCTACACTTAAATGTGTTAAATTATCCTACAAGCTTAAAGTATTACAATTATTTACATGAAATTGGAAAGACTATGGGATAAAAAATAGTATCTGTACACTTAAATATGTTAAATTATCCTACAAGCTTAAAGTATTACAATTATTTACATGAAATTGGAAAGACTATGGGATAAAAAAATAGTATCTGTTTTAGAAGAAATTCCTTTCAAATAATAATTTTCTTTTTAGGGTTAGAATCAACCACATACAATAGAAACCCTCCATGTAATAGTGGCCTAATACACAAAGCTTCTTTTTGTCTCACATAAAATAAATCTGGGCTTCTTTACCAGTAGTACAGCAGCTCCAGAGTCAAAATTACCCAAACTCTTTCTGACTTTCTTTTTGCTCTAGCCTAGCCCAGGGCTTCCATTCTTAAGGTCAACTCTTCGTCCAGGGTGGCTACTGGAGCTTCACCCATCATAGCTGCAGCTGCACCGACTCTTTGTGATAATGGGCTAGCCCTCCAGGCTCCTCTGTCCAGGCCCACATGCCTTTTGGGTCTCCTGCATTGGCAGGCAGATTCTTTACCACTTATGCCACCTGGGAAGCCCCATAGGCAAGTGGGAAAGGGAAAAGTCAGTAATGTCACACATCACTGAAGCAATTTCCTTTAAGAAGCTCTTGGAAGTCTTACCCAGCCCTTCCTCTTAGATCTTATTGGTGACAACTTAGGCTCCATCTGCCTGCAAGAGACACTGGGAAATGTAATCTTTAAGCTATGCACATTGTACCTGGAATAAAATCTGAGTCCTGTTAGTAATAAGAGTTGAGCGGATATTTGGTAGACAAGTGGCAGCAGTCCCTATTATAAGTTATCTTCATATAATTTGAGAATTGGACATCCTCTTTAATGAATATTCTGACTTGCTGAGCATGAATATATAACACAGATAGATCATCGTTTTAAAAAAGAATCAGAATGTGAAAAAACAAAATTCATATGAAAGCCATATTGAGGAAAAACTAATACTTACTCAGTGTTTACCTAAGCATTGTGTAAACTGTTGTCACAATATTCCTATCAGTTACATACTATCATTGTGGCCATGTTAAAAAAAAAAGAAATAGAGGCATCAAGGTGATAAATAGCTTTTCCAGGCAGCATAAGCTAAGAAGTGGTAGAGCTTTGGGAAATCTGATTCCTAACAGTAAATCTTCAGTGCCATTGCTTCATTTTGTCAGTCAGATGTTGAAGTATTTCAGGACAGTGCAACTGGTCATCATGAGCATTGATGATCATTGTATGGTCTGGTGAGAAATTCTAGCCATTCAAATGATTTGACTGCTGGGATTCTGTACCCATGTGATTGTACTCTATGCATAATTTTTTAAATGTGGACACTAGTTCAAAATACACATGCTCACATTTACTCCTGAGAATGGTTCTTGAAAGAAGATTTCCTGTATGTGAGGGAATGTTCTGAGCACAAATAGTGAACGAATATTACATCCTTGTCCTCAGAGGGCTTAAGATGCTGAGCCCTCAGAGGCTGAGTCCCAGAACTCAGCGTCAGTGCTGGCTGAGAGCCAGCATCGGAAGTTTTTAGTTTTTGCATCACTTCTGCTTTTGCTTGTCTTTGAGGTTCAAAGATGATAAAATTGAAGTAGAGTTCTACTTCTTCCATTGCAGGAGGCAAAGTTTCTGCAACTGCATATGTGTGTGTGTAGAGTGTGTGTATGGTTAGAGAAATTTCTGGCATTTTCAAGGGGTGCTTCCATTAGCAAGTAGAGTGGCATGGAGTGAAGAGTGAGGAGGAGTTAGGGACCAAGACTGGCATCTCCCTGGGGCTCCAGAACCACTCACCTAAGTATATGACTGCAAACACCCCCCAGTGTATGAGCTGGTCATCTCAGGACAGATATTTTCAACAGGAAATGCCCCCTTCAGACCACACCTTTTCGGGGGTAGAACTTGGCTTGTTCTTTCATCTTTGTTTAAATCATCCCATTAATCAACTGTAGTGAAAGATCCCTTAGTCGTCTGTGAAAGTATAAACTCTTCATTGTTAGGAATCACTGGTGTGGCACACATCTTTTTCTGCTCATGAACAAATGCAAACTCAAAAGCTGATTTTTCTCATGAATTAAAAAAAATGTTTCTTTTGCTAAATAGTCATAGCCTCTTTTCTTTTGTCACCGCACCGCGCTAATCATCCTTTCTCCGTCTCTGTACTCCAACATGTCTCAGAAGAGGCACAGCCAGTGCTGTGCCGTGGGTGGCTCCTGTCTAGGAACCAGCTTTTGTGAGGCCTGCAGCTCTCAGAGGTCTACACATTATTGATCTGAGCATATTTCTATTGCTAAGCATTTTGCGGATCGACACTCACTAAAAAGAGATTAATGTGTGCACTTAGGGAAGGGGGATTGCAGATAGGTCCTCAAAGTCTACTGATGTTCCAGTGGAGTCCTGCCTTTTAAAATGTGGAGAAATGCTAAAGAACCCAGAGTATGGTTGGAAATGGCAACTACGAGTTTACTGATAATTTTGTTCATTTTGTGATTGTCACTGAGTATGCTGCAGGCCCGGCACTGTTTTGGATGCTTACAGTCTAGTAGAGAGACAGAAAAAGCCCAACGTGGTGAACAACCTATATTTGGAAGGTGACAGTGGGCAAAGGAGATGGAGTCAGGGCAGCAGACAGTGAGACAGAAGGAGGAGGTGACATGATTTTCCTCAGGCTGGTTGTAGAGTGTGAGAAAGAACAGTGGTAAGAATGGGTGTGGTTATTTTGGCCTCAATAATTGGAAGGTGGGTTTGTCAGCAGCTGATATGGAGAAGTCTACAGGTAGAAGTTTTCTGGGGGGAAAAATCAGTTCGGTTTTGAGGTGTTTTCAGACAGTTCAAGCAGAGATGTCCTGGGGTTTGGAAGTGATTCTGGACTTGATATAGTGTCATGAGTCCTCAGCATAGAGATGACCGAAGTCGCCAAGAGTGTGAGTATGCAGAGAAGGAGACGGATGTTTTCATCTTCATCTTTATCTCATGCATCTACTCTATTGTTAGATTATGCCACTTTTTCTTAACATCTAGAAATTGTCCAACATCTGAGAAAAAGTGGAGAAAATGGTACAGTTCCCTCTAACACACTTGCGAATATATGTGTATTTAAAAAAAAAAAAACTTCAAATCTTTTATTTTTGCAACCATAAATATTAATACCTTAGTGTGTATCTCTACTAGGGAAAGACTTTTAAAAGTAGAGTGCTATATCATAACTATATTTAACAGGCAAAAATGATGATTTTTTAATATTAAATTCCTAGTTTTTGCCAGCCATCCCCTAAATGTCCCTTTACAGTTGCTTTGTTCCAGTCAGGATCCAGTGTCCAAACCATGCATTTGGTCGGTGTGACCTTCTAATTTTTTCCTCACCACTTATTTACTGAAAAACAAACAAACAAACAGGAAATATATCCTGTAAAGTGTTCTACAAACTTGAGGCAGTCAGCTGAATCTTTACGATGACATTTAGCATAATTTCCCCTACTTTCTTTATTATCTGTTACCTGTTAATTGGATCTTAAGGCTTGATTAGATTCTTGTTCAGTATTATTTATAAGAAAAGAATGAAATCGCATCAGGAGGTGATAAGATCTGAAAACATCACTTTTAGAGATGTTAATATTAATCAGCAATTCCAGTGTTAACAGTTTGTCTGTTATTAAGTTTCCTGTCAGCCTTTCAACCTAATAGTTTTGGCTACCACTAGTTGCCTAGATTCACCAAGGTTGAAAAGAAAGATCATTTTAACAAGGTTGAAAAAAAAGGAGACTCATACATCAGGTCAGAGTGAAGAGAAGGACTTGGCCAGGGACATGGAGATGGAGTCCTCAGTGGCATCTTGAAAGACAAATGAAGAAAATACAGGCAGTGATCAGTTATATCACTCTTAGGTCAAGTACGCTGAGAATCGATAACTGGTCATTGGGGTTAGCAATGTGGAGGTCACTGGTGATCTTGTCAGGAGTTTTAGAGAGTGGTCGGGGTGAAGGCCAGTTGGAGTGAGTTCTTAGAAACTGGGAGGAAAGGAATTGCAAACAGGAGAGAGGAGAGGGAGAGGCCCCCTCTTGGGAGGCTCCAGGAACAGAATTTCTGTGGTTGCTTGAAACCAAAGTGGGTTACCTAAGCTTATACCAGACCCATACTGTGTTCCCTGTGAGGACACTGCACAGCCTCCTGAAATGGCTTTGCTGCTCTGATATCCTTCTCCCTGCTTTGAGTGATCGCAACCTTTAGCACCTACCTTCAGGTGTGATGTAGGGCTCTTAGTTGATCAAATTCCTTCCCAAATAGTATCTTGTACTATAGCAATACAGCAAGAATTAAACTGACTGAGTTTTCTTTCCTTTCAGTTCAGTTCAGTCGCTTACTCGGGTCCGACTTTTTGTGACCCCATGAATTGCAGCACACCGAGTCTCCCTGTCCATCACCAACTCCTGGAGTTTACTCAGACTCACGTCCATCGAGTTGGTGATGCCATCCAGCCATCTCATCCTCTGTCATCCCCTTCTCCTCCTGCCCCCAATCCCACCCAGCATCAGAGTCTTTTCAAATGAGTCAATTCTTCACATGAGGTAGCCAAAGTATTGGAGTTTCAGCTTCAACATCAGTCCTTCCAATGAATACCCAGGACTGATCTCCTTTAGAATGGACTGGTTGGATCTCCTTGCAGTCCAAGGGACTCTCAAGAGTCTTCTCCAACACCACAGTTCAAAAGCATCAATTCTTCAGTGCTCAGCCTTCTTCACAGTCCAACTCTCACATCCATACATGACCACAGGAAAAACCATAGGCTTGACTAGACGGACCTTTGTTGGCAAAGTAATGTCTCTGCTTTTGAATATACTATCTAGGTTGGTCATAACTTTCCTTCCAAGGAGTGAGCATATTTTAATTTCATGGCTGCAATCACCATCTGCAGTGATTTTGGAGCCCCCCAAAATAGTCTGACACTGTTTCCACTGTTTCCCCATCTATTTCCCATGAAGTGATGGGACCGGATGCCATGATTTCATTTTCTGAATGTTGAGCTTTAAGCCAACTTTTTCACTCTCCTCTTTCACTTTCATCAAGAACCTTTTTAGTTCCTTTTCACTTTCTGCCATAAAGATGGTATCATCTGCATATCTGAGGTGATTGATATTTCTCCTGGCAATCTCGATTCCAGCTTGTGCTTCTTCCAGTCCAGCATTTCTCATGATGTACTCTGCATAGAAGTTAAATAAGCAGGGTGACAATATACAGCCTTGGCATACTCCTTTTCCTATTTGGAACCAGTCTGTTGTTCCATATCCAGTTGTAACTGTTGCTTCCTGGCCTGCCTACAGATTTCTCAAGAGGCAGGTCAGGTGATCTGGTATTCCCATCTCTTTCAGAATTTTCCACAGTTTATAGTGATCCACACAGTCAAAGGCTTTGGCATAGTCAAGAAAGCAGAAATAGATGTTTTTCTGGAACTCTCTTGCTTTTCCCATGATCCAGCGGATGTTGGAAATTTGATTTCTGGTTCCTCTGCCTTTTCTAAAACCAGCCTGAACATCTGGAAGTTGACGGTTCATGTATTGGTGAAGCCTGGCTTGGAGAATTTTGAGCATTACTTTACTAGCGTGTGAGATGAGTGCAATTCTGTGGTGGTTTGAGCATTCTTTGGCATTGCCTTTCTTTGAGATTGGAATGAAAACTGACCTTTTCCAGTCCTGTGGCCACTGCTGAGTTTTCCAAATTTGCTGGCATATTGAGTGAAGCACTTTCACAGCATCATCTTTCAGGGTTTGAAATAGCTCAACTGGAATTCCATCACCTCCACTAGCTTTGTTCATAGTGATGCTTTCTAAGGCCCACTTGACTTCACATTCCAGGATGTCTTGCTCTAGGTGAGTGGTCACACCATCATGATAGAGATCATTCTGTCGTTTTTGAGATTGCATCCAAGTACTGCATTCCGGACTCTTTTGTTGACCATGATGGCTACTCCATTTCTTCTAAGGGATTTCTGCCCACAGTAGTAGATATAATGGTCATCTGAGTTAAATTCACCCATTCTAGTCCATTTTAGTTTGCTGATTCCTAGAATGTCGATGTTCACTCTTGCCATCTCCTGTTTGACCACTTCCAATTTGCCTTGATTCATGGACCTGACATTCCAGGTTCCTATGCAGTATTGCTCTTTACAGCATCAGACCTTGCTTCTATCACCAGTCACATCCACTACTGGGTATTGTTTTTGCTTTGGCTCCATCCCTTCATTCTTTCTGGAGTTATTTCTCCACTGATCTCCAGTAGCATATTGGGCACCTACTGGCCTCGGGAGTTCCTCTTTCAGTATCCTATCATTTTGCCTTTTCATACTGTCCATGGGGTTCTCAAGGCAAGAATACTGAAGTGGCTTGCCATTCCCTTTTCCAGTGGACCACATTCTGTCAGACCTCTCCACCATGACCCGCCCATCTTGGGTGGGCCCACATGGCATGGCTTAGCTTCATTGAGTTAGACAAGGCTGGGGTCTGTGTGATCATATTGGCTACTGTTCTTTGATTATGGTCTCAGTGTGTCTGCCCTCTGATGCTCTCTTGCAACACCTACCATCTTACTTGGGTTTCTCTTACCTTGGACGTGGGTTATCTCTTCACAGCTGCTCCAGCAAAGCGCAGCCGCTGCTCCTTACCTTGGAAGAGGGGTAGCTCCTCTTGGCCTTCCTGCACCCGTGCAGCTGCCGCTCCTTGGACGTGGGGTTGCTCCTCTCAGCAGAAGAAAAGCGAACTGAAACAAGCAAAAGAAAAAGCATAAAACATTTTAACACCAAGAACCCTGAAATAATCCTGTCAATGCTTAAGACAAAGCACTTCACATTTATTATAAGTAAAAATTCTGCAGCGCCCGTGCTTAAAAGCAGCTACTAATGTAACTTTATTGTCTTTACTAAATAAAACCAGTAAAGTTTTACCCAGGGGACTCTTTGAGGCTACAGGATTTATTATTAGAAGGCGAAGGACAGGGTTTTAAATGAAGCTACATGATTTCAATTTTATACAAGAGAAGATATGCTGAGATCTTATTCTACTTCTAAACAGGAAAAAATTAGCATAGATAATTTTACTGTATATCTGTATTATTGACGAACTCTGTCATCACAAAATCATGTGACATTGGGAAACATACCAAAATGGAGCTGGACAAATGATCCATAGATTTGAGCAGAGAAAGCTACTTACTGATAGTATTTGCACAATAGTCCTTCAGAGGTGGTCAGAAGCAGGCTGTCTGAAGCAGGTTGTTCAACAGTGAAGCATTCAAACTTGTTGGGTAGACAGATCCTGGATTAAAATCAATCTTTGCTACTAAATAGCTGATTAACCTTGTTTGAATCAGTCTCTCAAAACTTCTATCATCTGTACTAGTATACATGTTATAGGTTTAGAAGGGTTTGGAAGGATTGAAACAATACATATACTTAGTTTGGTACCATCATGTCAGGAACTACACATCAGAAACAAGTTTCCACTCGGTTTGCCATTTCCCTGCTGTCAACAGCTACAATGATATAGAGAATATTTGTTGTTGTTCGTTGCTCAGTTGTGTCCAACTCTTTGTAATCCCATGGGCTGCAGCATGCCAGGTTTCCTGTCCTTCACCATCTCCTGTAGTTTGCTCAATATCAAGTTTGGACTCATGTCCATTGAGTCAGTAATGCCACCCAACCATCTCATTCTCTGTCACCCCCTTCTCCTGCCCTCATTCTTTCCCAGCATCAAGATTTTTTCCAATAAGTCAGCTCTTCACATCAGGTGGTCAAAGTATTGGAATATTTCTTCTTTAAAAATTTCATTGATATTTGATTGATTTACAAATGTAACACAGTTTCTTCTGTATAGCAAAGTGATTCAGTTATACATAAATACATAGATATTATTTTTCATATTCATTTCCATTATGCTTTGTCACAGGCTATTGAGTATAATTCCCTGTGCTATATAAAAGGACCTTGTTTATCCATCCCATATATAATAGTTTGCATCTGCTAATCCCTAACTCTCAATCCTTCCCTACCTCACCCCCCTCCCACTGGGGACCACAAATGTGTTCTCTACGTCTGTGCGTCTGTTTCTGTTTTGTAGATATGTTCGTTTGTGTTGTATTCTGGATTCTGCATTTTTAGCTCTTATGGGAAGCAATGTGAATTAGATACATTCACTTGCAGCCTCTAACACTCTGAACCACTGGGTGTCAATTTAAACTAGTAATTTTAGGTGATAAGACAAAAAGTGTGTAAATACCCTGCAAAGAAGATAACTACTTTACAGATACAGTTTAATTTTTTTCATACTAAACAGAGTAGCTCATTACTAATGAAATTGTTAGGACTCTTGATAACATGCAATCAATGCTATCCATTTAGAAATAAACGTTGTTTTGCCAATCACTGGGTTGATGTTAACCTAGCAATTAAATCATACACTGTTGTAGGACTTTTCATACTAATATGGAGAACTGTCTTTGTTTAGGAGTAGTAGATCCTATTCTCTATTTTCTTAATTATGTGGTACACGCTGGCTTGCTGAAAAAAATCTAAGTGATGAAAAAGTTTATAAATTAAGAAGCAAAAGATATGTTGTCTTTTCAAAACCATTCTCCAATAGATAAACATTGTTGAATAGTGTTATGAAACTCTCTCCAGATATTTTCTAGGCATTTTCACACATATATACACCTAATTAATTTTTATACAGTTGAGATCATGTACCATCTGATCTGCAACTTGCTGTTTTTAACTTAATATACTGTGACTGTCTTTCTAAACCGTGGCCTGTATCTCTAAATTTTTTTAAACTGCTATAGTTTTTAAGAATTTTAATATCTTCATATACTTGTGTGTGTGTAAATTGATTACTTACTTATATCTTTGTCTATTTTTTCTTGTTTCTGTTGCTGTTTAGTCACTGAGTCATGGTATGACTCTTTGTGACTCCGTGGGCTGTAACCCGGCTCCTCTGCCCATGGAACTTCCCAGGCAAAAATACTGGAGTGGGTTGCTATTTTCTTCTCCAGGGGATCTTTCTAACCCAGGGATCGAACCCGAGTCTACTATGTCTCCTGCATTGACAGGTGGATTCTTTACCACTGAGCCACCAGGAAAGCTGTTTCTTTCTTTGTTGTTGTTTAGGCACTAAGCCGTGCCCGACTCTTCATGACCCTGTGGACTGCAGCATGCCAGGCTTCCCTCTCCTTCACCATCTCCCAGAGTTTGCTCAGACTCATGTCCTTTGAGTTGACGATGCCATCCAACCATCTTATCCTCTGTCGTTCCCTTCTCCTCCTGCTGCCCTCAATCTTTCCCAGCATCAGGGTCTTTTCCAGTGAGTCAACTCTTTGCATCAGGTGGCCAAAGTATTGGAGCTTCAGCTTCAGCATCAGTTCTTCTGATGAATATACAGGGTTGATCTCCTTTAGGATTGACTAGTTTGATCTCCTTGCAGTCCAAGGGACTCTCAAGAGTCTTCTCCAGCACCACAGTTTGAAAGCATCAGTTCTTTGGTGCTCAGCTTTCTCTATGGCCCAACTCTCACATCCATACCTGACTACTAGAAAAACCATAGCTTTAACTCTACGGAGCTTCAGCAAAGTGATGTCTCTTCTTTTGAATACGCTGCTTAGGTTTGCTATCACTTTGCCAGGTTCAAATTATTTCTCCCTCAGAACTTTGAAGATACTGCGCAAGTGTGTTTTAGAATCTGTTGCTGCTACTGGGAAATTTGGTTGTCCGTCTGAGACATTTCTTTTAGATCACTTGACTTTTCCTTCTAGGAAACTATTATTTATCCTCTGAATGATGAAACTTTTCTGTCTCTAGGTATGAATATCTCCTTTGTTTAAGTTCTCTAAATCTTCAAAAGGTCTTTGAAATAAGGTCTCATCTTCAACTTGGAAAAATTTTCTATGATGTTTTTTTTTTTCTTCCCCTTACTGTCTGTCTTCTCTTTTGAATGCCTTTTTGATAGATACTGGATTCTGTATTTCCCTCTTCCATGTCTTAGAGATTATCTCATATTTTTAATATCTGTGTTTTCTTTCTACACTACATTCAGAATACGCTTTCACCTTGGGATACCACCTGTTAGATCTTTAGTCATGTCAATTTTTATTAGTAAATCTATCTTTAAATTTTTAATTTCAGTTATGGTTAACTATATTTTTAATTTCTAAGAATTTGTTGCTTGTATTCTACTTTTCCCTGAAACCTGCTTTTATATCCCACAATATCTGGAAAGAATTTATTCATAGGTAAGTAGGAGTACACTCTGAGTGCAGATATAATGGGGCAAGCATTTTATTAGTTTCCCTACCAATGTCCAAAAGTTATCATGTCCCTCCAGATCCTTTTTTCCCTTTTTCTCTCTGTCTCACACCATCACTCTTTGTACTGGGACTAGTGGGCTTCCATTTAATGCTTTCATCCCTCAAATCTTCATCGTCAGTACTGCTTTGCATTCCCTTATTGGAGAAGGAAATGGGAACCCACTCCAGTACTCTTGCCTGGAGAATCCCATGGAGGGAGGAGCCTGGTAGGCTACAGTCCATGGGGTCGCAAAGAGTCGGACACAGCTGAGTGACAAACTACTACTACTACTATTTAGAGTGAGGTGAGAAAAACAGAGACTGTGAAGGGAGATGAATTCAGTCCCACTGTACTCCTTTTCCACTGTAGTCTTCGCCCATTTTATGAATGAATCAACCTGTTTCAGATCTCTCTGAGGATAGAGAAGGCAATTTTAGAAGTACTGTTTTATTCCCAGAATCATCTCTATTTTATTTCTTTCATGACTCATTGATTTCATTTCTTTATCTTATATCCTCTCTTTTTTTGCTCTTGCTTTTCCTCAAACATCCGGTGGTCCATGGTGGTCTGTTTGTTGTGTTCCCATTTATTAGTTGGGGTCAAGGTTGAAACAGGCAGCTGGTCAGCGACTTCACTGTAGTTGTGGGAATCTGTTCCCCCACCGCACCTCTCCCCATTCTGGGCAAGCTGATCTGGTTCTGGGTCAGTGGATGGAGCATTTCCTCTTGTAGGCGTACTTCAGGCTGATGGATGGGAACCTAGCAGGGAGACAGGCTGGAAAAACGTCAAGTTAGAGAAGACTTCCTCCATGCATGGTCCTGGGCAGAGCTGCCTGCTTGATTTATTGTTTCTTCTTCCTGTCTACAGTTGATAATCTAGTTTCTTGGTCTTTCTCTGGCATCAAAACCCCTGGCAGGAATGTTCTTCAAACAAATCACCCACATATTTAGCAAACAGAGCTCAGTCTTTGGGTGGAGGCTTAAAGGCTCAGGTTTATTGGATAAGAGGCAAGAAGAATATGGTTTTCAAAGCTGTTCTGAATGTAGTTCTTAATGAACTATTCTGATAATTGCTCCAGGGTGCTTAGCATTTGTGAACTTCTAGCTCTCAGTGAGAGCCCCATTAGCTCTGGTGTGTTCAGTTCAGTTCAGTTCAGTTCAGTCGCTCAGTGATGTCTGACTCTTTGCGACCCCATGAACCGCAGCACGCCAGGCCTCCCTGTCCATCACCAACTCCCACAGTCCACCCAAACCCATGTTCATTGAGTTGGTGATGCCATCCAGCCACCTCATTCTCTGTCATCACCTTCTGCCCTCAATCCTTCCTAGCATCAGGGTCTTTTCAAATGAGTCAGCTCTTTGCATCAGATGGCCAAACTATTGGAGTTTCAGCTTCAACAGCAGTCCTTCCAACGAACACCCAGGACTGATCTCCTTTAGGATGGACTGGTTGGATCTCCTTGCAGTCCAAGGGACTCTCAAGAGTCTTCTCCAACACCACAGTTCAAAAGCATCAATTCTTCTGTGCTGAGCTATCTTTATAGTCCAGTTCTCACATCCATACATGACCACTGGAAAAACCATAACCTTGACTAGACAGACCTTTGTTGGCAAAGTCATGTCTCTGCTTTTGAATATGCTGTCTAGGTTGGCCATAACTTTTCTTCCAAGGAGCAAGCATCACCGCTGCTCTGATTTCTGTTCCAGTTTCCTCTCACCTGCTTCTGACCTTGGAGAGAGGGCTCTGTCCCTTCCCCTGAACTGGAACCCCTTCTGATCTATTTTAAATAAGATTTTGTATTTTTACAGATTCATGAACTTTACTATTATAGCTTATTAGTGTTTGGGTCCAGAGTCAAACCTTTATAATTCTGTAATTTAAAAAACCAGCTTTCGCTTTCATATGGAAAGAAGGAGCAGACTGAAATCATGTTCTTCTGTATATTCCAAAATGTTTTGGAATGTTTTTCTAAATGAGTCACTCAGGTGTACAGCAGGCATGAGTCCCTGCAAAAGAGTGTGTACATCCAAGTGTGAACACACATACACACACCCCCCCCCACCACCATTTCTCCATGTCTCCTCTCATCTCACCTTGCCAGCGGGCACAGGCAGCTGAGGGATGGCTGATGGCAGTAATTTCGCCACCTGCAGTGCCTGTGGCTGTGGTAGGAATTGTGTACCGACAACAGGAGAAACAGGCCATCAGGAAATGACTTTCCCTCCCACTTACCTCTTCTCTTGCACCTGACAACTCCCCCAAACAGTCATGAAAGCAGTTGTGGTTGACTTGCTTAGCCTGTGCCCACTGGGAGCCACAAAAGCCTTAGAGAGTTTATTTCAGGATGCTGGAACTCATGAAATGCAATGAAACTCATGGTCTCTTCCTACTCCTCAAATCCTGTTCTATGCCTCTTCATAAGTGGTCCTTTCCCTCCCCACTTGACTCACCTTTTGAAACATACTGTAGTTTCCCCCTGCTTTGCTCACTGTCACCCTTGTGGATCTCCCCCTTTCTGGAGACTGTGCTATGGCACAGTCCCCGTAGTCTTGGACACTTACAGTAGTTTCTGCTGACCTTCTGCCTTCTAGTTGCTTCTCCTTCCCATGATTTCAGGCTTTGCCTCCACAGAAGCCCTTCCAATGCATGGCTCTGATGATGACCAGATTAGACCCTTTGCAAAGAGAACATCCCTGTTCCATACCCTTTTCATCCTGTGCAGGCTTACCACATGCTTGGCATTCAGTCATTCAGGTTAATGAGGATCAAAGATACAGAGCTGGCAGAGGATGGAGGTTAATGAGGGCGTGCATTCTTCTGTTGCTATCCCCGCTCTATGCCTCTTCACCACTGGCCCCTGTACTTCCGTCTTCCTATCACGACATGCCTGGCCAAGGACACTGATAAATGAGAAGCCCCTCATGAACAGATGTCTTTTTTATAGAAACAGACATAAATCTGTAAGGATCCAAATCCCTCTGAGGCTTCTTCTTTCTTGGTTCCCTGAAGATAAGCCTAGTGATGGAGTAGTCCCAGCCTTGGAACTTACCTGAAGTGGGCTTCTTTCTCTCCTACTGTAGAAAGCAGAGCTGAGATAATGAAAGATGTTACTTCAGGCAGTGCTGTGGAACTCCTTGAATTTATAATTTAAAGAGAATCATTCACAGTTTATTGCTAGTAACTGATTACCTGGGGAAACACTGGACGGCTGACCAGGCAACTCTGCACTTGAAGAAATGAAACATCGCACTCAGCAAGGTGGTTAGCCTTGTGCAGTGGCCCATCCATGCTCTCTGTTCTGCACAACAGGGTGATTTCCTATCCTGTTGAACTCACTCTTTTTTCTTTATCTTCGCCACACCATTCTCTCCCCTTCAAGTGTGCACGTGTGCATGCATGCTTAGTCTATCAGTCTTGTCTGACTCTTTGTGACCTCATGGACTGTAGCCCGCCAGGCTCCACTGTCCTTGGGATTTTTCAGGCAAGAATACTGGAGTGGGTCGTCATTTCCTTCTCCAGGGGATCTTCCCAATCCAGGGATCGAACCTGTGTCTCCTTCATTGGCAGGCAGATTCTTTATCCACTGAGTCGTCAGGGAAGCCATTAAGTGCACATAAGATCCTCCTAAACAAGCTTAAATGCTGTTTTTTCTATGACATTCCTCATCCCTGTCCCAATAAAAAAACTTTTATCCATCTAGCTGTTTGTTTACATTTTTATTATAATACAGAATTGTATCAGAATTTTTAGTGGAAAAATTTCCAGACTCAATGTATTTCATTCATTTTTGTACTCTCTATAGTGTCTAGCATAGTACCTTTTACGCCATAGATGAACAGTAGATATTGTGGAATGCATTTATATTAAATTGGCATCATTTGTTTGTCCTGGATAGTAGAGGTTTTAATCCAGAGGAGAATGTCTATAGCTAATTTTCAATTGTGACTAGTAGTCTACAAGTGGAGAAGGCAATGGCACCCCACTCCAGTACTCCTGCCTGGAAAATCCCATGGATGGAGGAGCCTGGTAGGCTGCAGTCCATGGGGTCTCGAAGAGTCGGACACGACTGAGCGACTTCACTTTTACTTTTCACTTTCATGCATTGGAGAAGGAAACAGCAACCCACTCCAGTATTCTTGCCTAGAGAATCCCAGGGATGGGGGAGCCTGGTGGGCTGCTGTCAATGGGGTCACACAGAGTCGGACACGACTGAAGCGACTTAGCAGCAGCAGCAGTCTACAAGTGGCACTAGTGGTAAAGAATCTGCCTGCAGTGCAGGAGCCACAAGAGACCCAGGTTCAATCCCTGGATCAGAAAGATCCCCTGGAGGAGGGCATTGTAACCCACTCCAGTATTCTTGCCTGGAGAATTCTGTGGACAGAGGAGTCTGGAGGGCTACAGTTGATAGGGTCACAAAGAGTCGGACAAGACTGATAGACAACAATGAAATCTCATTTAATCCTTATGACAACTTGGTGCAGTAGGTATTTATTTTCATTTTACTGAAAAGGAAACAGGCCTGGAGAAGTTGAGTAACTTGCCAAGGACACAGTGCTGGTAGGAAAGAGTAGAGCCACCGTGTTCCGTCTGTGTTTGCGTGTGCTGGTTTATTATCGTGTGAATTGTAAACAAACTAAAGAATATAGCTGGATTTTCAGTCTACTCCCATTTTGACAGCTTGGTTCACTGTACTGTGAGGCCAAAAAGGGGGACTTTCCCCCAGGTGACTTTCTGCACTGAGAGTTTGGGGTGCCCAAAGCTGTTACCATGCTGTCCATGTATATCATCATTTCCTGGGTACACATTGTGTTAGAAGCTGGAGTTAAGAAAGTCATGTAAGTTACCACCATTTGCCAGATGCTTTTGGAAATAAACACAAGTTCATCAAAGGGCCAATGAGTGTGTCTTGTTGGTAGAAAGTAAAGCTTCATGTACTGTAAACACTCAGTGAATGTTTTCAGGGGAGAGAAAGTGTTAGTCACTCAGTCGTGTCTGACTCTTTGCAACACCATGGACTGTAGCCCACCAGGCTCCTCTGTCCATGGAATTCTCCAGGCAAAAATACTGGAGTGGGTTGCCATTTCCTTCTCCAGGGGAGCTTCCCAACCCAGGGATCAAACATGGGTCTCCTTCATTGCAGACAAATTCTTTACCATCTGAGACCAGGGTGAGACAGGACAGGAAAACCTGGCTTTCTAGATTCACAGATGGTTCACAGACCCTTCGCATCTTTGTGATTCCCTCTCTTCCTGTCAGATACCTAGCAGAGTTATTTACTTGCTTTGTTTTGTTTGGATTTTCATTATTGAATGAAAGCAGAAGTTGGCAAACTTCTTTTGGAAAGGGCCAGATCGTAAGTGCTTTCAGCTTTGTGGGCTGTTTAGTCTCTGTCACTCCCGCTCAGCTATGCCACAGACAGGAAAGCAACCGAGACAATCTGTGGACAAGGGGCATGCCCGTGGTCAAATCCAATTTGATTGGGAAAAATGAGGGGATCGGCCTGGGTTGTGGCTTTTTCACCCCTGATTTGAAATGTGCTGTGTTTCTGAGATGCTTCCATATTTGAGTCTGTGTTCTTTGCATTTTTCTAAAATTTACCAGGCAGGAAATGACTAAATTGATGACACAGCCATCTAATTTCATCATTGAGATAATAGCAGCTCACACGTATTGAGTGTTTGCTAGTGGCTGGCACTTTGTGAAGCACTTTACAGGCTTCATATTATTTATAAAGCAAGTACTATTATTGTCTTCATTTACAGCCAAGAATATGCAGCCTGGGTGGCTCAGATGGTAAAGCGTCTGCCTACAATGCGGGAGACCTGGGTTTGATCCCTGGGTTGGGAAGATCCTCTGGAGAAGGAAATGGCAACCCACTCCAGTACTCTTGCCTGGAAAATCCCATGGACAGAGGAGCTTGATAGGCTACAGTCTATGGGGTCACAAAGAGTCGGACACGACTGAGCAACTTCGCTTTCACTTTGACAACCAAGAAAACTGAGTCACAGAGCGGCTGCCAGGGGTTACATGTCGCCAGTGTGTTGATACAGGCGGTCTGATTACAGGATTCATGAGCATCCATGCAGATAACAATAATACTAAACTGAGAGGGAAAAGCATGGGACTTACAATTGGAAATGGGGTTTATATTCGCTTCCCTTGTGGCTCAGAGGTTAAAGCGTCTGCCTGCAATTCCCAATTCAGGAGATCCAGGTTCAATCCCTGGGTCAGGAAGATCCCCTGGAGAAGGAAATGGCAACCCACTCCAGTACTCTTGCCTGGAGAATCCCATGGATGGAGGAGCCTTGTAGGCTACAGTCCACGGGGTCGCAAAGAGTCGGACACGACTGAGCGACTTCATTCACTCATTTCAACTCTATTCCGTGGCAAATTACGTTAAGGCTGAGCCTCGGTTTTCCCACCAATAAAAGGGGAATACTAATAGAAATTGTTCTTCCAACTTTAGAGACTCCCGGGAGGATAAGAAAGTATATGAATGTTCTTTACAAACTGTAAACACTGTACCATTGTTAGTTACTAGTCTGTTATTTGGATAATTGTTAGTCTTTTTTATTGAAATGTTAGCTTCAAGTATACAGCAAAGTGACTTGGTTATACATATGTATATATCTGTATTCTTCTGGGGATTCTTTTCCATTATAGTTTATTACAAGATATTGAATATAGTTCCCTGTGCTAATCAGTAGATCCTTATCTGTTTTATATATAATAGTAAGCATCTGTTAATCCTATACTCCCAATTTATCCCTTCCCTCCCCGCCTCAACCCTGCCCTGCAGAGAAAGACAAATATGACATCATTTACATGTGGAATCTAAAAAATTGTACAGATGGACTTATTTGCAAAACAGAAACAGACCCCCAGACACAGAAAACAATCTCAGTCGTTTTTTTTTTTTAATGTGTAATAGCAAGTAAAAGCTTTTAAGAAAAGTTGTGAAGTTCTTGAACTGTAAGAGGGTTATCAGGGTGTTGACACCTAAAGCAGTCTTGATTATTTTTCTCCTTGATCTCTTCCAGCCCTGGAGCACTTACCTTTTCTAGGTGTTTGTGGGTTATGCCTCTGGACTCCTCTCTGCTATAAAGGAAAGCTGTACCATTTATTCTTTTTTTAAAAAAATTTTATTGGAGTACAGTTGCTTTACCATGTTGTGTTAGTTTCTGCTGTACAGCAAAGTGAATCCTCTATACGTATGCTGCTGCTAAGTCGCTTCAGGCGTGTCCGACTCTGTGCGACCCCATAGACGGCAGCCCACCAGGCTCCCCGTCCCTGGGATTCTCCAGGCAAGAATACTGGAGTGGGTTGCCATTTCCGTCTCCAATGCATGAAAGTGAAAAGTGAAAGTGAAGTCGCTCAGTCTTGCCCGACCCTCAGCGACCGCATGGACTGCAGCCCACCAGGCTCCTCCGTCCATGGGATTTTCCAGGCAAGACTGCTGGAGTGGGGTGCCATTGCCTTCTCCGATATATCCCCTCTTTTTTGGATTTCCTTCCTATTTAGATCACCACGGAGCATTGAGTAGAGTCCCCTGTGCTATACAGTAGGTTCTCATTAGTTATAGCTTTTATGCATAGTAGTGTCGGACACGACTGAGCAACTTCACTTTCACTTTTCACTTTCACACATTGGAGAAGGAGATAGCAACCTACTCCAGTGTTCTTGCCTGGACAGTCCCAGGGATGGGGGAGCCTGGTGGGCTGCCGTCTATGGGGTCGCACAGAGTCAGACACGACTGAAGCGACTCAGCAGCAGCAGCAGCAGTGCGTATAAATGCTATGCGTGCTAAGTGGCTTTAGTCATGTCCAACTCTGTGAGATGCTATGGACTGTAACCTGCCAGGCTCCTCTGTCCATGGGATTCTCCAGGGAAGTATCCTGAAGTGGGTTGCCATGCCCTTCTCCAGAGGATATGTCAGTCCCACCCCCCAGTTCATCCCACCCTCTTCTTCCCCGCTTGATGTCCATACGTTTGTACTCTCCATCTGTGTCTCTATTTCTACCATGCATTCTTTCACTCCTTTGCTCTGTTGAGCAAGATTAAACTTTTTTCAAAGGGCTTTTCCTAGATAACTTAGGCTGGGTGGATATAGGGTGTGTAGAGTGAGGCTGGAATGCAGAGTAAGAGGTTCAAGGGCACAAAATATAGTTATGTTTTTATGGAGTTGAAATGTGTGATTCTCAGATAGCCATGTCTTGTTAAAGATTGTCTTGGCTGGTACAGTTCTGAGGCTTCTCTTTCCCCGTGCCTCCATCCCTCTCCACAGCCTCTGGCCAGATGTTAGTAGCTGACTCATGGGGATGCATGCATGCTAAATTGCTTTAGTCCTGTCCAGCTCTGTGTGATCCTGTAGACTGTAGCCCGCCAGGCTTCTCTGTTCATGGAGTTCCCCACGCAAGAATACTAGAGTGGGTTGCCATTTCCTTCTCCAGGGGATCTTCCCAACCCAGAGACTGAACCTAGTCTCTTACATTGCAGGCAGATTCTTTACCATCTGAGCCATCGGAGAAGCCCTGACTCACAGGGATGGAATGGTACATATCTCTCCATTTGGAAAAAAACCAAAAACACACAAAGTAAAAGAGTTGATATAACCTTAAATGCTACACCTTTTCCCACCCAAGCAACTCCTTCACAATACTGTGCTTAGTGAATCCCCCTTTAGTTTTTCCTCAGCTCCCTTATCAGCTCTTTGTGGAACAAATGTCCTTATCAATTTATTGTATTAATCAAGGGTCTCCAGAGAAATGAACCAATAGGATCTATGTATCTTTGTATCTATATATCCATCATCCATGGGCTTCCCTGGTAGCTCAGATGGTAAAGAATCTGCCTGCAATGCAGAAGACCTGGGTTCAATCCCTGAGTTGGGATGATCCCCTGGAAGTGGGCATAGCAACCCACTCCAGTATTTTTGCCTGGAGAATTCCATGGACAGAGGAGTCTGGCGGGCTACAGTCCACGGGGTTGCAAAGAATCAGACATGACTGAGCGATTAAGCACGCCCGTCATCTATCTACCTGTCTACAGAGTGATACTTATTTTTAAATAATTGACTTTTGGGATTGTGAATGCTGGCAACTCCTGTAGTGCAGGCCAGCATGGTGGAAACTCAGGGAGGGTTGCAGTCTTGAGACAGAATGCCTTCTGTCAAGACCTTGCTCTTGACTCTAGCTGATTGGACAAAGTCCATCCAGGATAATCTAGAGGATAATCTGCTCTACTTAATTTCCTGACTGTAAATGGTCATCACATCTAAAAAAGATAATATCTCAACTAGTGTTTGACCAAAAGTTGAGCACCGTAGTTTAACCAAGTTGACACATGAAATTAGCCATCTTGCTCGATATCAGTAACCTGCCATTATAGCTTATATATAAACCATATGTAGAGAGAAATGCTCGTCATTCTGAACAATGTCCTGCAGAATGCTAAGATCAAGGAACCTCCTCTTAAGTCAGAGGCAACAAGAGACATCTGGAGTGTGCTTCTCTCTACAATTCACCTGGCTGGTAGATGCTCCCAGTTTGACTTCAGGCATATAATATCACACTGACTAATTAGAAAGAACTTTTGTCAGTGATAGAGATGATGGTGTGTGTATTACTTTTACCAGCTCAAGAATTGTAAAGAGCTCTTCTTTTCAATTAAAAAACTTCACTCTAAAAAAAATGGGGGGAGAAAAATAATCTACGGAAGAGCTATTGCCTGCTATTTGATAGCATCATAACATAATCACTTACGGTATTCTGTTGTGCTTATGAGAAATCTTGGCTGAGTTCAGTTACTGTCTATGTTAGTTTCAAAATAAAATAATAAGTTTATCAACCAGTTCCATTCTCATAGATGAGAGGAGTTTAACACAACAGTAAGCCAACAGTTAACGTTTGCACAGAGACTTGATTTAATTGATCGCTAACTATGGCACCGTAATTAGTTATAGAACCTTTCTTTTCTCTTATCTGAATTCTTTCTTCTAATGACCGTAAAGTTGGGAGAGCATGCTCTGATTGAAATATTTATTTTTTTATTATTTATTGAAAAGTAAGAGTAGACAATATTAACAAATGCTTTCCTAGTTATCTCAGAATAATAAACTGGTAACAGGATGTCCAATGGGAATTTACCCATTCTTAGATTTTTTGAGGGGAGAGGGGTTTCCCAATGGCTCAGTGTAAAGAATCCACATATAATGTAGAAGACATGGGTTTGATCCCTGGATTTGGAAGCCCCTGGAGGAGGAAATAGCACCCCACTCCAGTATTCTTAAGGAGGGAGGAGGTGATGACAGAGGATGAGATGGTTGGATGGCATCATCAACTCAATGGACATGAGTCTGAGTAAACTGCGGGAGTCGGTGATAGACAGGGAGGCCTGGCGTACTGCAGTCCATGGGGTCACGACTGAGTGACTGAGCACGCACAAGCACAGATTTTTTTTTCTTTTTGTTCCTCCAGCATTTATAGTGCGTTCATTTATGCCACAATATCGCCTCTAAAATTCTGATAAATCTGGTCTGAAGTGCAAATTTATTTCTTGAAATGTAGCACCGCATCAATTTAAAGGATTCTTTAGATTTTTACAAAGCGTGAAATTTATTCAAATATAATTTACATAGATATTTTAATGTCTGTTTGATAATGGTTGCAGTGAAGCTCTTCATATTTGTGTTAGGTAACTTTTACATTAAATATCAACACTTTAGAGCTATCTGCTGAAAATGTCATTAAAGTCTGCTTCTGAAAGCTATGATGGGGGCAACAAGTCCTGGTAAAAGTTAACACAATATGCCATACCATTCTGTACACAATTCAAGCTTTTAGTAAGCTTTCAAAATGTGTGCCCTTTCTGAGGTAAATAAACAATATGGATGCAGTGTGAATAACCATGAGAACTAGAAATGGATAATCAAATATAATATCTCTAAAGAATAGAACTAGGAGGTTTTCACTTTTAATTTTGTACTTTCTGTACTCTTTGTGTGCATATTTCTGCATGCATAACTCCAACAATAATAGTTCCAACAGTAATAGCTAAAGGTTTGTCTTCTCAAATGTACAGTTGAGTGAAAAATAAAAGGCAATAATTTGAGATATAAAATTATGAAACTGTTCCAAGTGATTTTTATGTGAATGAAATTTCCTCCCATTTAAATGGCTTCAAAAAATTCTAAAACTTTCCCATCTTTTCCACTAGCTTTTAAGATATAATTGAGATATAACATTGTGTAAGTTAAAAATACATAATGTGATGGCTTGATACATGTATCTATTGTGAAATAATTACCACAATAAGGTTAATTAACACTTATTGACAGAATGTTAATTAACATTATCTGACAGAATGTGGTCCACTGGAGAAGGGAATGGCAAACCACTTCAGCATTCTTGCCTTGAGAACCCCATGGACAGTATGAAAAGACAACATGATAGGATACTGAAAGAGGAACTCCCCAGGTCAGTAGGTGCCCAATATGCTTCTGGAGATCAGTGGAGAAATAACTCCAGAAAGAATGAAGGGATGGAGCCAAAGCAAAAACAATACCCAGCTGTGGATGTGACTGGTGATAGAAGCAAGGTCCGATGCTGTAAAGAGCAATATTGCATAGGAACCTGGAATGTCAGGTCCATGAATCAAGGCAAATTGGAAGTGGTCAAACAAGAGATGTCAAGAGTGAACGTCGACATTCTAGGAATCAGCGAACTAAAATGAACTGGAAAGGGTGAATTTAACTCAGATGACCATTATATCTACTACTGTGGGCAGGAATCCCTCAGAAGAAATGGAGTAGCCATCATGGTCAACAAAAGAGTCCAAAATGCAGTACTTGGATGCAATCTCAAAAACGACAGAATGATCTCTGTTCGTTTCCAAGGCAAACCATTCAATATCATGGTAATCCAAGTCTATGCCTCAACCAGTAATGCTGAAGAAGCTGAAGTTGAATGGTTTTATGAAGACCTACAAGACCTTTTAGAACTAACACCCAAAAAAGATGTCTTTTTCATTACAGGGGACTGGAATGCAAAAGTAGGAAGTCAAGAAACACCTGGAGTAACAGGCAAATTTGGCCTTGGAATGTGGAATGAAGCAGAGCAAAGACTAATAGAGTTTTGCCAGGAAAATGCACTGGTCACAGCAAACACCCTCTTCCAACAACACAAGAGAAGACTCTACACATGGACATCACCAGATGGTCAACACTGAAATCAGATTGATTATATTCTTTGCAGCCAAAGATGGAGAAGTTCTATACAGTCAACAAAAACAAGACCAGGAGCTGACTGTGGCTCAGATCATGAACTCCTTATTACCAAATTCAGACTTAAATTGAAGAAAGTAGGGAAAATCGCTAGACCAGTCAGGTATGACCTAAATAAAATTCCTTATGATATACAGTGGTAGTGAGAAATAGATTTAAGGGCCTAGATCTGATAGATAAGAGTGCCTGATGAACTATGGAATGAGGTTCCTGACATTGTACAGGAGACAGGGATCAAGACCATCCTCAAGGAAAAGAAATGCAAAAAAGCAAAATGGCTGTCTGGGGGAGCCTTATAAACAGCTGTGAAAAGAAGAGAAGTGAAAAGCAAAGGAGAAAAGGAAAGATATAAGCATCTGAATGCAGAGTTCTAAAGAATAGCAAGAAGAGATAAGAAAGCCTTCTTCAGTGATCAATGCAAAGAAATAAAGGAAAAGAACAGAATGGGAAAGACTAGAGAGCTCTTCAAGAAAAGCAGAGATACCAAGGGAACATTTCATGCAAAGATGGGCTCGATAAAGGAGAGAAATGGTGTAGACCTAACAGAAGCAGAAGATATTAAGAAGAGGTGGCAAGAATACACAGAAGAACTGTACAAAAAGGATCTTCATGACCCAGATAATCACGATGGTGTGATCACTAATCTAGAGTCAGACATCCTGGAATGTGAAGTCAAGTGGGTCTTAGAAAACATCATTATGAACAAAGCTAGTGGAGGTGATGGAATTCCAGTTGAGCTATTTCAAATCCTGAAAGACGATGCTGTGAAAGTGCTGCACTCAATATGCCAGCAAATTTGGAAAACTCAGCAGTGGCCACAGGACTGGAAAAGGTCAGTTTTCATTCCAATCCCAAAGAAAGACAATGCCAAAGAATGCTCAAAGTACCACACAATTGCACTCATCTCACACGCTAGTAAAGTAATGCTCAATATTCTCCAAGCCAGGCTTCAGCAATACGTGAACCGTGAACTCCCTGATGTTCAAGCTGGTTTTAGAAAAGGCAGAGGAACCAGAGATCAAATTGCTAACATCTGCTGGATCATGGAAAAAGTGAGAGAGTTCCAGAAAAACATCTATTTCTGCTTTCTTGACTATGCCAAAGCCTTTGACTGTGTGGATCACAATAAACTGTGGAAAACTCTGAGAGAGATGGGAATACCAGAGCACCTGACCTGCCTCTTCAGAAGTCTGTATGCAGGTCAGGAAGCAACAGTTACAACTGGACATGGAACAACAGACTGGTTCCAAATAGGAAAAGGAGTACTTCAAGGCTGTATATTGTCACCCTGCTTATTTAACTTCTATGCAGAGTACATCATGAGAAACGCTGGACTGGAAGAAACACAAGCTGGAATCAAGATTGCTGGGAGAAACATCAGTCACCTCAGATATGCAGATGACAGCACCCTTATGGCAGAAAGTGAAGAGGAACTAAAAAGCCTCTTGATGAAAGTGAAAGAGGAGAGTGAAAAAGTTGGCTTAAAGCTCAACATTCAGAAAACAAAGATCATGGCATCCGGTCCCATCACTTCATGGGAAGTAGATGGGGAAATAGGGGAAACAGTGTCAGACTTTATTTTGGGGGACTCCAAAATCACTGCAGATGGTGATTGCAGCCATGAAATTAAAAGACGCTTACTGCTTGGTAGGAAAGTTATGACCAACCTAGATAGCATATTCAAAAGCAGAGATATTACTTTGCCTACTAAGGTCCGTCTAGTCAAGGCTATGGTTTTTCCAGTGGTCATGTATGGATGTGAGAGTTGGACTGTGAAGAAGGCTGAGCGCCAATGAATTGATGCTTTTGAACTGTGGTGCTGGAGAAGACTCTTGAGAGTCCCTTGGACTGCAAGGAGATCCAACCAGTCCATTCTGAAGGAGATCAACCCTGGAATTTCTTTGGAAGGAATGATGCTAAAGCTGAAGCTCCAGGACTTTGGCCACTTCATGCGAAGAACTGACTCATTGGAAGAGACTCTGATGCTGGGAGGGATTGGGGGCAGGAGGAGAAGGGGACGACAGAGGATGAGATGGCTGGATGGCATCACCAACTCAATGGACGTGAGTCTGAGTGAACTCCGGGAGTTGGTGAAAGGACAGGGAGGCGTGACGTGCTGCAATCATGGAGTCGCAAAGAGTCGGACACAACTGAGTGACTGAACTGAACAGATGAACCCCATGTCCTTGGTGTCTCTTTTATGTCCAGTTTTCCTCTTCTTATAAGGAGAGGGGTCAGATTGGATTAGGTCCCATCCTAATGGCCCCATTTTAACTTAATCACCACTTTAAAGGCATCATATTCCGAAGCAGTAATATTCTGAAGGAGTTGCTGTCAGGACTTCAGCATAGGATTTTTGGGAGGGCTACCTCACAGCCTGTAGCCACACAACGTTTGCAATAAAATCCCATCTTCTGAAACAGGAAGAGACCAAAGTTATTTTGCAGGATTGAAATTGGCTATTTAACCTATGATGATTTTTGAGAATATGGATATTAAATATGTCAGTTCTCTTTTTTGATTTTATTAATGATGTTGAAGCTGAAACTCCAATACTTTGGCCACCTTATGCAAAGAGCTGAGTCATTTGAAAAGACCCTGATGCTGGGAAAGATTGAAGGCAGGAGGAGAAGGGGATGAAAGAGGATGAGATGGTTGAATGGCATCACTGACTCAGTGGACATGGGTTTGGGTGAACTCCAGGAGTTGGTTATGGACAGGGAGGCCTGGCATGCTGCGGTTCATGGGGTCGCAAAGAGTTGGACATGACTGAGTTACTGAACTGGATTGAACTGAATGACTACACATGTTTTTAAAATTCAAGAAAATAAGCAACAGGCTTATAATCATAACTCAGTTATGTGCTTCTTACTTTAGTCTTATAAAACTATCATTTCTAGGGAATACCATCATGAAATTAGTATTTTAATTTATTTTCCAGACTGTATGGTGACTCATATTAAGAAAGCAGATTGTGAAACCTCCTTTTAGGAGCAACAGATAATTAAAAATTAATTAATAATTCCAAAGTTCTTGAGAATAATCTGTTTTAACCACAGTAAATATTCCTCTTCTTCAGTATAGTTTGCAATATTGGATTTCTTGATTAAGCTGGGTTTATTTCTAAATAATAGAACATAAATCTTGGACACATTTGCTTTCTAAATACCAAATTGCAATTGGAGTCAAAGCTTACTGAGCTTTTAGAGTTGTACTCTCAACAAGCATAATCCATAATCTCTGTTTGCTATTTGTTTTTCGGTAAGAAATATTTTGTGATATAATGAGAAGGGATCAGTTGCTCAGTCCTGTCTGACTCTTTGCGACCCCATGGATGGTAGCCCGCCAAGTTCCTCTGTCCTTGGGATTTTTCAGGCAAGAATACTGGAGTGGGTTGCCATTTCTTTCTCCAGGGGATCTTCCCAACCCAGGGATCAAACCCGTGTCTCCTGTTTTGGCAGGCAGATTCTTTACCACTGAGCCACCAATGAAGGCCTTTGTTGGGTAATACAGTGGTCAGCTAAGAACCATAAAAATAATCAGAAGGACAGATTTCCCAAGTTGCATAATGCTATTGCCCAGTTCATCACACAGTTTTTTTAATGACAGCCATTTTACTCAATAATTGCGTGTCAGTAGCTGAAAGATTGAGACAGACAGGGCACTTTTAGTTGTCACATTTTGGAAGCGTTCTTAGGAAAAATAATAGCCCTTTGGTTGGTTAGTAAGTGATGGGTTTCTTAGGACTTATTGCTTGATAATTTTATTAGACAAGCAAATAAATTCAAATGGTCAGCTACATTCCAATTTGTATTCTTCTAAAAGTCCTCCCCTTTTGCATTATTGGATTTTGACACTCCTACACACCAGTTACTTGTTAGAGTGTTCAAAAGAAATTGTTGCAATTAATTTCCTGGTCTCTTCTCTCTTTGATGTGTCATGATAACGCTTTGAATAATTTTCAGTGTCTGGCATTTGTCAAGGACAATTTCTTGTTTTGGAGGAGGGGAAGAAAAAATGAAGGAAAGAATATATATTCTTTCTTAAACAGGGGACAAAAAATCATTTTTGTCTAAATAGCCTAAAGCATTTTGCTAGATAGGTGACAAAAAACAGGTAACTATTTGGCATAGTCAATTATCATAAAGATCTTTTCTCTTTGGGATAGTCATGAAGGGCAGAATTAGACCAGCATTTGGTAGTATGCGATATGTCTAGGTTATCTTGCCCAAAAGAAATTCAGATAGATGAGCTTTGCAAACTGGAGCCATCTGAAGTTTAAAAATGGCTGCAGGTGTCTTCGTAGGAGACTCATTTTATTTTCTAATGATTAGAAAGAATGAGCAGACCATGAACTCTAGGGTTATGCTTGGTCTGTCATGTCCTGCACAGGATGTTCTGAGCAGTTTCTGTTTGTAATTGTACCATGGTTCTACTCTTCCTGTTCACTCTATACTTGCATTTTAAGGTTTAGAGGTATTTTACCTTTCCTTGCTTCTTTACAAACTTGTTTTATTTTTTCGTCCATAGTGCCATTCCTAAAGTAATGACAAATTTTCAGTAGTGGGTAAGAATGGAAAGAAATGATAAAACCATTGATCTGGAGGAGTTTCTTATTCATGGCCTTGTTCATTTAATAATCAGTACCTAGGAGAAGGCAATGGCACCCCACTCCAGTACTCTTGCCTGGAAAATCCCATGGACGGAGGAACCTGGTAGGCTGCAGTCCATGGGGTCGCTAAGAGTCGGACACGACTGAGCGACTGCACTTTGACTTTTCACTTTCATGCATTGGAGAAGGAAGTGGCAACCCACTCCAGTATTCTTGCCTGGAGAATCCCAGGGACGGGGGAGCCTGGTGGGCTACCATCTATGGGGTCGCACAGAGTCGGACATGACTGAAGTGACTTAGCAGCAGCAGCAGCAGCACCCAGGAGGTATTTGGTCAATTTTTGTAGGGTTGAATTGAATTCTTTACAGAGTAAATGACAATAATGAAAATAGTATTACAGAAGCTTTTCATCTAAGGGAAGCATCAAGACTAAAATTTCTATATATCCTTCTTATGGATCATGAGCTTTACCTTGTAAAACAAACTACATTTAAACATAAGACTTTCCTTAGTGACAGATCAAGGCCAACAGAATGAACTTGAGAAATATGTGTTGAATGTTTCTTTAAAAGTCTGTTGTGAAGCATAAACCTAAGAATATAAGATTGTCCCTTTGTTCACATAAAGTTATTGTTGCTCTAGCTTGAGCAGGTTCAACTATATTGACCTTAAAAATTCAGATGTGTGAAAACTTAGTATCTCTTGCTTTCTTGGTAGACCTTTGCCCAGTTTGGCTTCTCAGCAGCTTATCCATCTGTCATTAGGCTCAACCTTTCATGTTCGTAATGACCATGTTTTCCTCAAAAGGATTATATGTCTTTGGTCAAATATAAACATCAACACTAAGAAGTTCTTCAGTGTTTCCAGGCAAATCAGATGTGTCTTCATCCTCTATATATTGTTAAACTTGAGTTTAACATTATGTAGATTCTTAAATTCATTCACTTCGTGTTTCATTCAGTCAACAAGCATTCACTGGTTGCCTGCTGTGTACAAATTGAGAAAGACAGAATATGATTAAGGCAGGGTTTGTGCTCTGAAAGACCTCACAGCTTAATGAGCAGGCTAACATGGACAGGCTGTTCATTAGAATAACTCATGTTGAAGCTGAAACTCCAATACTTTGGCCACCTGATGTGAAGAGCTGACTTATTTGAAAAGACCCCAATGCTGGGAAAGATTGAGGGCAGAAGGAGAAGGGGACGACAAAGGATGAGATGGTTGGTGGCATCACTGACTCAATGGACATGGGTTTGGGTGGACTCTGGGAGTTGGTGATGGACGGGGAGGCCTGGTGTGTTGCGGTTCATGGGGTCGCAAAGAGTCGGACGTGACTGAGCAACTGAACTGAACTAAACTGAACTGAACATGTACACACCAGAAACAAAGAGCAGGTAAGGGCTGGAACTCAGAAGCCGTGGAGACCTGGGTCAAATCCCACTCCAACTTTGCTCCAGGGGATGTTACATGACTTTTATTTAGGAGCCTCTGTTTCCTTATTGATAAAACAGGTTTTAAATATAAAATGCTTATCTTAGTGAAAAGCATTTAAGAAGTGTTCATAGAATAGACTAGAGCAATGCTTATCCAATAGAAATGTAACATAGGCCACATATGTAACTTAACTTTTTCTAGTAGCCACATTAAAAAGGTGAAAAGGCATCAATGAAATTACTTTTAATGATATCCTTTATTTAATTCAGTATGCCCAAAATATTCAGTCATGTCCAACTCTTTGCATCCCCATGGATCATAACCCACTAGGCTCCTCCGTCCATTTCATTCTCCAGGCAAGAATACTGGAGTAGGTTGCCATGCCGTCCTCCAGGGGATCTTCCTGACCCAGGGATTGAGTCTTCTGTATTGGCAGATGGGTTCTTTACCAGTAGCGCCACCTGGGAAACCCTTTATTTAATTCAGTATGTCCAAAATATTAGCTTTTCCATGTGCCATTAGTATAAAATATTATGAATCAGCTAGTTTGCATTCTTTGTTTTGTCTTTGAAATATGCTTTGTATTTTACACTTTTAGCATGGATGTTAACTTTTCATTGAGGGTATTTGAATCTCTATTTAGATTTCATAAATTTTAGGGTGGAAAAAAGTAGATTTACATACCCAAGTAGATCCAAATAAAAGGTTTTTGCAAACTGAATTGAGTATCAGTTTTAAAATTTAGTCCAATTAAGAGTAAGTTAAAAATTCTGGTCCTTATTCACACTAGCCACATTTTAAGTGCTCAACAGCCTTAGGGGGCCAGTGGCTATCATACTGGGTAGTACAGTTCAAGAATGACAACTCAGTAAGATGAATGCTGTAGCAGAGGCATGAGCAGAGAGCTCTAGTGAGTAAAGGAAGGGATCTGTGAAGTGGATCTTGAAAACCCAATAGAAACTTACCAGGAAGAGAGGAGGAGGGAAAACACTTCCGTCTGATCTCTTGCAAGCATGTGAAGTAGCAACAGTAGATTCACTCAATAGTTTAACAGCGAGTCATCGAACACACATCATGTGAGATGCAGGGGCTAGGTGTTGGGGCTTCAGTTAGCTAGACATGACCCTTGAGCTTAAGGAGCTTAGAAACTAACTATGATTCTTGGGCCCTTGAGCTTAAGGAGCTTAGAAACTAACTATGATTCTTAATTAACTATGATTTGCTCAGTCATTTCAGAGAGATAGATGTGGGTGTCATTTTGGGTGTGCCAAAATGCCTAGCCTCTGTAGCTCAGATTTCTAGCTTGTCACCTTCAAAGGATCCTTGTGAATGGGACTTTTTCGAGCTGTAAGCAAATTTACTTTGCATATTAATTTCCAGTGAAAAAATGTTTTGTTGTTGTTTTATTATTGCTTGTAATTGGTATGGCCTGTAGTCATTTGCTTGTTGGCATTTCAGCTGTCAGCTGTTGGGTTGAGCTAAATCTCGTTCCTGTCTTTGGCTCTTTTCATACCTGGGCAGTGGTGGAAGTGCTTGCTGTTCTGTTAGCTATCTGGGATATTGGACCTGTCCCTGAGACAAACAGAAGATGACCTAGATTCAGATGAATCATTTCTGCTGCTAGTGAAGACCCTCATAGAGTCATCAGTACCTTACTTAATTTTGCAATTCTGAGTCCTTAGTATGGACCAAGTCAACTCTCAAATTTGCAGATTTCTATCCAGTTGACTGTGTAGATTTTGCCTGTTGCCTTGTCTTTACCAACTCTCCCTGAACATTAGGCAAAACAAACAAACAAAGACACCAGCAAAACAGACAAGACACAGCTTGGTAATTCTAGAAAGATTCTCAAGAAAAACTATTTTCTGCAAGATAATTGTCTACTCCTTAGAATATTCAGTAAAGGAGACTTCCATGGCATCCCTGATTATGTTTTTCAGTATCTCATAATCCTTCTGGTTACAGGAAGCTTTTCCTAAAATCCAATCCATGTGTCCATTTTGTCACTGGATGTCTTTAATAAGGCTACTTCCCATCAGTAATAGAGCTCTCTTATCTTCTGAGAAATATGGGCTGAGATGACATTCAAAACCAACTGTGAGAAATTAAAATATCTAAGTAGAATTCAATTTGGGAACCAAAACACTAGAAATAATAAATTTGGTAATTGATTTTGGCATTGAAAGCTAGGCTAAAGACAGCAAGTATAGCATCTATGTGTACAAATGCAAAGTTTTTTACACAGAGTAATTTTGACCTCTGTTGCTAAGCTGCAGCCATGCTGGAGCAGACAGTCGGATTCAGAACCTGTTGTCCACTCTTGGTTGTAATAATTTGAGCACTGAAGGACTACTATTTTCAAGTATTGTTTCTATGATTAAAAGTGATTTAAAATAGGTAAATTGCACATTTCGTGGGCTAAGTAGTTATTTTTAGAAAATCTATTTTTGAAAACCTTGTTAGGTATAATGTAAGAGGCAAAAAATTAAAGTGCATGTGGGTATTACATTTTAGAAATGTAAGAGTCCCTTCCTATCTTTTCTTCATTCCTTCATTAATCCACCAGTTCTCCTGGCAGCTATGAAAGTAAAAATGTCTGTTGCTCAGTCGTATCTCTTTGTGACCCCCATGGACTGTAGCCCACCAGGCTCCTCTGTCCTTGGAATTCTCCAGGCAAGAACACTGGAGTGCTTTGCTATTTCCTCTTCCAGGGGATCTTCCCAACCCAGGATTGAACCCAGGTTATAACCCAGTGGTTATGGCCATATTTTAAATGATTTGCTTGTGTCTTTCCCAGCAAACAGAGAGTCCTGACTTCCTGCTTTGGAAAATTAAGAATATAGATCATTTATTCTATTCCTTCTCCCTTCCCCTTTCTCCACCCATCAATTTTTGTTTCATGCACAAATGTGTGTGCATGTGCTTGTGTGTGTGTGTGTGTTATATGCCTGCTCTTGAGTTTATTTTGTCTGGAAGATAGCTCAGGAAGAAGATAGGTCAGAGTTGCTGCTTGCCCATCTTCCTTACAGGGAAGGATTCTCATGCTGGAAACCTTGACCTTTTCCAGGAAGATCACTTACATTTCCTCGCAGATTGTTTCTCGTCCTTCAGCCTAAGTACTGGTGGGCTTTGTTGTGAGCAGTGGCCCAAGGATTTCAGATCTCTGCTAGGCTTCTGTTTTACCCTGCCTCATCTCATCCCACCCATCAATCATTTGTCTTCCAGGAATTCTGTGAAAAGTGTTTGGTTGGTTAATGTTATATTCCTCCAGTTGGCAGCACTTTTAAGAATGTTTCTTCCCTGTATATCATTATCATTTTAATAGGCTCTTGGATTATTAGTATTAATTACAAAAACTATACCGTATCTGTCTTTTAAGCATCTATTTCTTTGTTACTTGGGTGTCTCATAAATGCATATAGTAATTCTTTCCCCAAATAATGTGAAGAATGGAAATAAATGACTATCTTCTTTGCTTGCTGTGCTGTGCTGAGTCACTCTGTCCTGTGCAACTCCTTGTGACCTCATGGACTGTAGCCCGTCAGGCTCTTCTGTCCATGGGGATTCTCCAGGCAAGAATACTGGAGTGGATTGCCATGCCCTCCTCCAGGGGATCTTCCCAACCCAGGAATCGAACCCAGATCTCCCACATTACAGGCTGATTCTTTACCATCTGAGCCCCCAGGGAAGCCTAAGGATACTGGAGTGGGTAGCCTATCCCTTCTCCAAGTTATCTTCCTGACCCAGGAATCGAACTGGGGTCTCCTGCATTGCTGGCAGATTCTTTACCAGCTAAACTACCAGGGAAGCCCTCTTTGTTTGCTACTTGGGTTTCATTGTGAGGTCAATACAATTAAAAGCTCCAACTTCAGGTAGTTTTAAAGAATATGCTTATATTTATATACGAATCTCCAAATATAATCTCTGGTCTCCTCTTTTTATTTCCTGGTGAACACCAGAAAACCCTGTGTGTATGTGTGTGTGCACGCACGTGCTAAGTTGCTTCAGTTGTGTTTGACTCTTTGTAACCCTATGGACTGTAGCCTGCCAGGCTCCTCTGTCCATGGGATTCTCCAGGCAAGAATACTGAAGTGGGTTGCCATGCCCTCCTCTAGGGGATCTTCCCAACCCAGGGACTGAACCCAGGTCTCATTATGTCTCCTGCATTGCCAGGAGGATTGTTCACTACTAGTGCAACCTAGGAAGCCCACGAGAAATCCTAGGCACATATATACCCAATAAAAAGTTGTTAAATTAAGATGGAAAATAGTCCTCCCAATAAAGTGAAAGCAAAGCATAAGAGCCCACTAAAGTCTTAACACACTCCTCAAGCTGCTGATCCAGGACCTGTGGGTTTTAAACTCCATCCCACTTATTATTTCATGTGCGACAGCAAGTAGCTTCAAAAGCCCTCCATCAAAAGTGAGTCCAGGAAACTATGTCAAAATAAGTAAAGAGGCTTTCTTGTTTTCTCTTTATGCAGTAAAGTACGTTGTGACCGGTAGTGGAAAGCTTACTAAATCACATTTTAAAAAAATCTTTGTAACCAGGAGAGAGGTGCTCATTGAGAAAGAGGCAGGAGAAAAAACAGGAGAGAGACAGAGTCATTAAGCCTGCCCGTTTTTTGCTTAGGGTACATTTATTTGAGAATTTATCACTGAAAGGATCAATTTCCCCACTTTCCAAGTCAGGTTTCTTACCTTGACTTAAAATGAATCTTTATAAATACTATTTAAATAATGTCATTTTCCCAGATGCAAAGAAGAAGTCTTTAGGCCTTTCATGTGCCCTCACATACCCTCAGCATTTCACAAACTCCAGCATGGGATCTTGTTGAGGGGATACACAAATAGAAAAGGCACAGATGGACACACACTCAGAAGCTACAGTGTGCTCATGCATCACCTTCTGTGTTCCCAAGGTCAACATCTGCATGAAAATTAGCCCTTAGCAGCAGGGGTGTTTGCTCTAGATACCTAACTCCTGAGTCTGTCAAAGGATTTTTGACTTCCCATGCTGGAAAAGGAAATAACTCTTACCTTACTGATCAGCCTAACTGCTTGTCTTTCTTCCTTCTGATCATCTATCATCCATCCATTCAGGATTTATTGAGCACTTATGTGCCAGAGAAGGCAATGGCACCCCACTCCAGTGCTCTTGCCTGGAGAATCCCATGGATGGAGGAGCCTAGTGGGCTGCAGTCCATGAGGTTACTAGGAGTCGGACACGACTGAGCGACTTCACTTTCACTGGAGAAGGAAATGGCAACCCACTCCAGTGTTCTTGCCTGGAGAATCCCAGGGACAGGGGAGCCTGGTGGACAGCCGTCTATGGGGTTGCACAGAGTCGGACACGACTGAAGCGACTTAGCCGCAGCAGTAGCAGTGTGTACCAGAAGGCACCTAGGAGATAGAAAAGAGAATTGTATACAACTCTTATAGGTGCATAAGCTCATAATTAAGAGACAGTTTCAAATGGGAAATGCTGTAAGGTTATGATTTCAAATGTATGTCTATTATTTGATGAGAGCATTTTAAAGTTCAGCATTGAAATTCTAAATATATTGTGTTCTTAATTTAATTTTTTTGGTCAAACCTTCACAAACTGAATCATCCATACTGTTACTTTATTGGATTTATTTCACCTAACTGGCAAGAATTGTCGGGGAAACTGAATACATTCGCAACAAAATTACTTGCATGGCACACTGATTTTCTCATCTTGAATCCTAGTGAGTACTATGATTATTAATAAGCTCCTACTTAATGAATGATTACCGGACACTGGGCACTATTTAAGCACTTTCTATTTATTGGCTTGTTTCCTCATCATGGCAACACTATGAGGAAGGGGCTTCTTTTTTTTATTCTCTTCTTTTCAGATGAAGAAACCAAGGCATGGAAAAGTTAAGTAGCTTTCTCAAAGTTTCTCCACTATGAAGTTGATGAGTCAGTATTCCAGAGGTCACATTCTTAAGTGCTCACATCTGTGTCACACTGAATATTATCTACTCTACTGAAGTTTCCTCTGGGGAAAGACATTGCCTATCAAGAATATTAATATCTTCTCATAAACAGCTCATCATGTTAGTCCTTACAGTATGCTTGAACCAATGTTCTTGTCTATGAAAAATGAGGACATCATGGCTGCTGGCCATGGTTACCACAGAATTGCATTAAAATTTCTCTGTACAGTATTGAGATGCTTCTCAGTTTGACTACACTCCCCTGGACAAATACTTCCTTCTCTCAGCACATACCCTCTGCTTTAGCCAGAGCAGCCGCCTCTCTGTCATCTAAATGGGTTATACTCATGCCCAGGCCCAAGTCTCTGCTTGTGTGGTTTCCGTGTTGCTTCTTCTGCCCCACTGTCTTCATTTGCGTCTTCATGTTTTCATTTACGTCTCCATGTTTTCATTTACGTCTCCATGTTTTCATTTACGTCTCCGTCGTATCTGATGGTCTGCACCAACCCCCTCCGCTTAGTACACCCCTTCTGCATTGCTTTTCCTCTCCTCAAGATGCTTTAAGCTTGTAGGTTGTGCCTCAGGATTGGGTACCAAGTCTCACAGTGCCTCATTTTGATCCTAAGAGACCATGTTATATATATAACTCTTTATAGATCATTTACTTTCTAGCAATTGAATAATAAACATGTCTGTAGAGGCAAAATTTGGGGTCTATCCCAATATGCAAAATAAATTAAAGTGCACTAATTTCAGTCCCTAATACCTGCTTTGAACATAACAGATCGTCAGTGAATATTTGAGGGGATCACATTTGTTGTATTGGTTTTCGTGAACAAATCTCATAAGTGTCACAGTTGGAGTAAAGTACGGAGAAGCTGATCCTTGAATCATCTTAAACAGGTGGGAAGCCACTGTCTCCTTAGTAAAGACGAAGGAGATTTGAGTGACAAGAAGGTTTTCAGCCCATCCGAAGGTATTTATTCTAATACTTGATCCCAGCTGGCAAAATGGGATAAATAATCTTTCATAAGCAGGTGCTATTTTCTCCTTACCTAAATGCCCTTCCTCATCCTGGCTAAAGGAAGAGTAAGATGGTCAAATAAAACAAGAAGACAATGTGAAGAGCATCTCCCTGTTTATTGTTTTGCCCAAGCTTAGTTAATAGGACTAGATTTGATCATTCTTTGGGGAAAATCAGTATTGTATATATTTGGCTCCTTAGTTTGCTCATAATATACTCATTTAGTTTTTTGCCCATTCAATTAACATATAATTTACCAATCAACTAGTAAATGAAAAGATCTGTGGTAGCCCATTCAAGAAATGGAAATTGAGACATCAAATGTCTGTAAACCCAAACTGTTGTGCTCAAATTCCACAATTGTTTTTTGGTAGTAACCTTAGGAAACTTAGAATGCTTTTACACTGATCCAAAAACAAAAAAAAAAAGCTGTTTTCTTCCTTTCAGTCTCAGTCCCAGTGTTGTAGGATGAGACAGAGGAAACGAAGTATCCTAGAAGGTTAACATTGTAGCTTGAGAACTTCAAATGGACAAGTATAACCCACTACAAACTCTAATACTGGTGCATCAGAAGAAAAATGTACCCTGAGAAGTAATGTGCAGAATAGCTATGATTGCTGGAAGCTGATTGATCCAGGAATTTAAGTTATTTCTCAACCAACTCTGGCCATGCTTTTGACTTTTTATCAAAATGCTTTCAATAATACGAATTCAAAAACGGCATAAAATACACTGTCTGCCTCTTTCTTGACACTGACTGTGCTTTTAGCAGGGCAAAAGTGATTTGAAATTTTTGTTAGAATTCAAAATTCAAATCAAACTCACTTTGCTAAAAGTCCATTGGATGGAGTAGCAGAAGAGAAAAACATAGAAATAAAAGAAAAGGGAATGGAAAAACTTTAGAAATGCTACCACCATCCTGAAAAGATGAACAAACAGGCCACTGAAAGCCAGGGGGAAGGAGAGGGCGCTTGGAGGTGTTTCTGAAGTCTTCTGTAAGTGCTGAGGGGATCCCAGCCCTCCTTGGTATTTGCTAGGATTTTGTTGTTAGAAGGATTATTTGCTTTCAGATGTATTGCTTTCATATTTTCTGTGTAGTTAAGAGTGTTCATTTTCTCATTGTGATTTCTCTGAGTCATTCCAAAAGGGAGGTAGTAACTGGCTAGGTAAATTGTATGTGTAAACATGCTATTTACATATAGCCACAAAGATATTGAGGCCTAGCCCAAGAGACTCTACCATTAGGATATTATAGTTGCCAATAAAATCAGCGTTATGTTTTTTAATTGATTCCTAGACCCTTGCAAGGGGAATTCTCTGGTGGCTCAGTTGTAAAGAATCCACCTGCCAATGCAGAAGAAGTGAGTTCGATCCCTGGGTTGGGAGATCTCCTAGAAAAGGAAATGGCAACCCACTCCAATATTCTTGCCTGGGAAATCCCATGGACAGAGGAGCCTGGCAGACTGCAGTCCATGGGGTTGCAAAGAGTTGGACACGACTTAGTAACCAAACAACAGCAACAATACCCTTGCAAACATTTATTCAGAATCTTTTAGAATGTTAGTTTTGTGAGAAGCACTGTTCTGGGTTCTTTGCGGGAAAGAAAGAGTGAGCGAGCCTGCATCTTCCCCTCCAGTAAGTTCATGCATTAGAAGGGTGGTATCTTCTAGAACTGGACAAAGGCTGACAGAAAGGATGAAAAACCTGATGTAAAATGAAAATCAATTACCTTTTTCTGAAGGCGTGTCATTAATCACACACAGTTTTGCAAACCTCAGATAAAGATGACATCATTGGTCTATTTAGCCAAATATGATCAGTTCTCCTAAGACTGAGCACTGTCTTTATGTCTTCACGCTTTTATGACTAAGAACTTTCTGCTTCCTGCCAGCTCACATTCTGAAGTTTAGGTATTCTTCACATTCTCATGCAGAATCCTATCACACACCTGCATGTGATTCAGATGATTTAGCCTCACTATCAGTTTCTAATCCTAAAATTTGAATTTTATCGTCGTCTAAAGAATATTAGAAGTCCTTCAAAGTGGACTGGGTGGCTTTTTTATTTCTTACCTCGTTTGTCCTGGCCACCCCTTATAATGGTTGTGTCAAAGTTGATGACCAAGTGGGGCGTCCTGTCCCCCTGGCCGGTTCTCAGCTGGCCAGTTACATTTGGAGAAAAGCTCACATATCTGAGATGTTTTTATAAGAGATATGAAAGTTGAAGAGCATGTATTTTTGAGGTTTTGCCTATTTTGTGTATAACTTCATGGTTGATTTTACTCTCTCAAAAAATAAATAGAATATGCTTTTTGATATCTCAAAGTCATTTTATAATTCATTAAATTACCTCTTTATTTTAAGACCTGCCATTTTCCTGTACTCTTCAAATCCTGATAAATTTTTCACAGACATTCTTTAGCTAAGTAAGGGTATATAAATGGTTTCCCTTAGTATTAATAGCTTATGAAATGAGTCACTGAATGTGAATCATTAAGGCCCATTCCTGTACATGCTCTTAAGTAGCAGTTTGTTTGTTTGTTTTTTTAATAGATCCATATCTACAGAGGAGCTTGGTAGGCTATAGTCCCATGGGGTTGCAAAAGAGTCAGACATGACTTAGCAACTAAACATCTGTATTATAACTTTTTTCCTTATCTCTTTGTCTCTTATGCACATACTATTCCAATAGTTTATAATATTCTTGCTCTTCAATAATGTTTTGAGAACATTCCAAGAAAAGCGAAGGAAGAAAGAGAACTTCCCTGCTATAATGTGATGTGCTTGAAATTATTAGCAGCCTCTGTGTATCTGGGAAGTCACTGACTGCAATCACTCCCCTACCAGGGATTCTTAACCCAGGGTCCATGGACCCACAGAGTTCTTAAAAAAGAACTGAATGTCGGTATTGTTTTGTTGTTTAGTCCTTAAGTCATGTCTGACTCTTTTGTGACTCCATGGACTGTAGCCCGCCAGGCTCCTCTGTCCATGGGATTCTCCAGGCAAGAATACTGGAGTGGGTTGCCATTTCCTTCTCCAGTGGAGCTTCCTGACCCAGGAATCAAACCCACTGCTCCTGAATTGGCAGGCAAATTCTTTACCATCGAGCCACTTGGGAAGCCCAGTTTCAGTATAACGGGCTTTATTTTGTGATTTTAAAAATATCTTCCTTTATGTATTTAGAACTCTATTCTGAGAAGAGTCCATGGACTTCATCAGACTTCTAAATTGAGCAAAATGTTTAAGAATCTTGTCGTAAATGTATTTCAGCCTGCAAATTTAGATGATGGAATGCATGGGCATGGTGTAAAAAGAAAATATGTCATAATATTTGTGGCACATTTTTTATCTTTCAAAAGGAACCAAAGCAATGATAGCTACTATTAATTTGTCAACTGCCAGTATTTTCCAGACAATGTCAATTTTTTTAGTTTTAACCACAACATACTGTAGGGATAGTATCATTCCCATTTTCTAGGTGAATTAACTGAAGCCCAGAGCAATTCAGTTATTGAAACAATACATTAAAAGCAGACATTATGCTAGGCATCACTAGGAAGTGGCAAAGTTGAGCTCAACAAAGCCTATTGCCCCCACCTCCCCATCTCACGTTGCATCTTCATAATTCTAATTCTACATTGGAAAGGTAAAAAAAATCCTATTGAAAAACACAGACCTCTAAGAAAGTAGCCAACAGATATTTTTTCCTTTGTATAAATACAAAACATAATTAAATTATCCTGCAGAATATTCGTAATTCCGCGTATACTTTTCTTCATTCTAGCATTGCCTGAGCACACCAGAGTCCAGTCAGCAATTCGCTTTTAGGACCATCACTAGTCTGTCATCATGAGACAGAATATGTAATTTTCGTGATGGTATTTGTATGTCTGGAATCCAAGAAAACATTTCTACTCCTCTGCCTCACTAAATAGTCATAAACCTTGCCTCTAATTTGCCTCATGTGCCATTGGTTTGTGTATGGTGGGGAGAGAAAGGTATGGAGGAGTGGTTTGGAATTTTTCAGTGATCCCATGATTTTCTCTTTGTCATCTGGAACAATTGGAATGAGAGACTTTACAGTCTTGAAGACAGATTATATTTTCCTTGTGGGGTGTTATCCATGTTTATGATGATAAACACAATTTCTTGGAATCAAAAGAGCCACTTCATGCCCTTGTCCAATTCTGGCTCAACTCTTCTTTGTGTATTGGTGGCTGATTTGAGAAGCTGATCTTGACACCAACAGCAGTTGAAAGTATGATGAAGAGTTTTAGCCCGTTATAACCTGGAGGATACCCTAACTGCTTCATAGGTGGTAGGAAGAGAAAAGAGGAAAAAAAAAAAAAAGTCCTTCCTTTGGGTTTATGACAGGGGGGTATAGATTAGACATCTGACTAATCCAGACTTAGTGGGCATGGATATTCTCTTTAATTTTAATTTGTAAAAATAAAGACAACTTCTCCGTAAAAGTGCTTCCCAGCTGGCTCATTGGTAAAGAATCCACCTGTAATGCAAGAGACACAGGTTCAATCCCATGGACAGAGAGAGGAGCCTGGCAGGCTGCAGTCCATGGGGTTGCAAAAGAGTCAGACATGACTTAGCAACTAAACAACAACAGTCTCCACAAGAAGAAGAAACAGTTATGTTCAAAATATGTTTAGTTCCAAGAGCTCAAAATAGACAAAGCAATTTCGAGTTTCATTTTCCTCAAACGTCATTCCAGATTGATACCTTGGTTGCCAGGTTTGTAAGAAAGAAACCACCCCATCGGCTCTGCCTGCTCCCCTCTGGGATGAGCAGTGGATGGCTCCAAGGCTGGTGGCCCCCTCAGTGCAGTCAGACCATCTCTCTTGTCCCCGAAGAGGAAGTTGGTGCAGGGTCTGCTGGGAGGCATGAGGTGACAACATTGCATAGGCCGGGACTGCGTTTGTAGTCTAAGTGGGCTTTCCCAGGGTCCTGGGGGAGGGAGAACACAGCTGCAGCGGCTCCTTGAGGCTGGGACCCTGTCTGCCCTCAGGATTCCCTTGGGATTAAAGAAAAAGAACACATGTGATCCTTTCATGCTCATCTCGTAATGTGAGAAAGTGGATGGAAGTGTTGCCTCTCAGCCAGCAATGACCAGGCAGCAGTGTATTTTATGCCGTTTTCGAATTCGTCTTATTGAAAGTATTTTGATAAAAAGTCAAAAGCATGGCCAGTGGTGTTTTTTTTTTTTTTTCCGGAATCAGTAAATAACAGATGTTTATTTTTCCCTTTCTGGACATCTGTTTAACAACTTTGGACATAATGAGTACAAAAAAAGAAAGCATATGCCAGTCCCATGCTGATTTTTATTTTCTCTTTTAAAGTTATCAAGTCATTGTTTTCAGTATGGGGGAGCAAACAGCTGTCTTCCTGATGCACTGGCATTTTTCATGGCATCTTGGTGTCCTTTTCTCTGCATATCCTTTCTAATCAATACTATCAATCACATGATTTCACTTCGCACCTACTTTTTAATAAAACCCGAATTTATGATTTCAGGCTGCACCAGGCTTCTCAGCCTCAGACTCTAATTTCAGCAATTCACTAGACTTGATCCTTTCCTGGTGGCTCAGCAGTAAAGCATCTGTCTGCAGTGCAGGAGATGCAGGAGACCAGAGTTCGATCCCTGGGTCAGGAAGATGCCTTGGAGGAGGAAATGGCAACCCACTCCAGGATTCTTGTCTGAGAAATCCCATGGACAGAGGAGCCTGGCGGGCTATAGTCCATGGGGTCACAGAGTCAGACACGACTGAGAGACTGACCACCAGGAGATTTTTCCACATGGTTGCGCCTCCACCTGGTGCTTACTGCCTTCCCCTGTGAACCTCCTCTTCCTTCTGTCTGCCCATCGCATGGCCAACTCCACTATCTAGATCCTCCGGAGATGCCGGGCCCCTCCTCTCCCTCTTTTTATCTCATCAGTTGCTAAATTCATTTTATTCACCTTCCTTAATATCTTCTCAGTGGGTCTCTTTCAGTTCATTCTTGTGGAATGAAGTCTTAATGAGTACCCTAGTTAATACTCTTATTTGTAAAATCCTCCAGTGGCTCTTCTTTGTACCAGGATGAAGCCTAAGCTCCGTGGCAACCATGTGGCCCTGTCTTCCTTCTCCAGCCCCGTTTCTGACCACACCTCCCTCTCCTCTGTGCCCTGGCGTATCTGGTCTAGGGACAATTCCAGGAATGTTCCACCCTCTCTAGTCCCTCTGAAGGTTTGCCTCCCCTTTATCAAGTATGCCATCAAGACCTGAATCAGAAATATGAGGAAGGCTTGCCACTATGGATTAGCTGCCAGTCCTGTTGCATCCAGTGGACAGTCCTCTAATGTGATCTTAGATATTACTTTTTTATTTTATTTTTAACCATTTCATAATTGAGGTATAGTTAATTTACAAAGTTGTATTAGTTTCAGGTGTATAATAGCAAAGTGATCCAGTTTTATTCATATATTTATGTATAAATATTTATGCATATATATATACTCTTTTTCAGATTCTTTTCCATTATAGATTGTTACAAGATACTGAATATAGTTCCTAGTAAGCCCTTGTTGTTTATCTATTTTATATATAGTAGTGATTGCAATCTTTTTAAAAATTGGACCGTCTTTTCTTTTAGCTTTGATGTCAGAGACCAAGACAGTGAAATTTTTGTCCATAACATTAATATTGTGCCTGACACGTGGTAGATGTTCAAAAAAGTGAAGAAATTCATTTTTCTATAACTAATTTATGCTTGTAAGTTCTCCAAAAATATTGTATGTGCAATGTGAATTGTGGTGGTGTTTTTTTTTTTCTGGTTGGATTGGGTATTTAAATTTCACTTCTTGCTCCTTAAAAATTGGGTTTGCACAAAGATTTTATGGACTTTTTAAGACATAAGGTCTAACAGTTAAATTCTCCAAGTATTCTTCTTGTCTCATTGGCACGTTCTCTCTCCCTTTGTCTTGATCTCTGTCTCTCTCACTCTTCCTCCCGCTCTGCTTTCTGCCTATTCCGCAGCAATTATTTCAGTCCCCTGCCTTTGCTACCATGACACCTTGTCATCTCCTTCTCCCCCCTAGAGACTAGTTCCCCTTCTTCTTCCCTGAGATACTGGATACCTTCTTACAGGAAGTCCTTCAGATTGCTACACCTACTACTGGGAGATAATTCACTTCCACTCATTATCTCTTTCATTGACATGTCTCCCCACCCCACCCCGATTCATTTGAGAAATGCCTTTTCTCAGCCAGGCACTGCATTAAGTACTGCAGGTAAAATGTCATCAAAGACGTAGTCCCTGTGTGCAGTCTGTTTCCATTCTGGTGAGTGATGCTAAAAAGCACAGGCGTTCACACAGATGAGAGCAACCCTAGGAATAAGAACTTAATCTCGATGCTGTGAGTGCTGAAGTCCTTGGAAGAGCGTGCTGGGAGGAGGGGAAAGAGTATGCAGTAGCCCAAGGGGTAGCCTTCTCTCCAGCCTCCAGAGATTAAGGTGTCTGTGCCTCAGATATTTTCCTATGTTTTGGCACTCGGCACCTGCTGTTATTATCATGTTCATTTTCTTTGCTTCCCCTGTAGACTAGGAGCTTTTTGAGAATGAGAACATTGTCCCATCTCTGTACCCACAGCACCCAGCCTCCTGCCAGGTTTATATATGTTGAAGTGAAGTGAAGTCGCTCAGTTGTGTCTGACTCTGCGAACCCATGGACTGTAGCCTACCAGGCTCCTCCGTCCCTGGGATTCTCCAGGCAGGAATACTGGAGTGGGTTGCCATTTCCTTCTCCAGGAGATCTTCCCAAGCCAGGGATCGAACCTGGGTCTCCCATATTGCAGGCAGACTCTTTACCATCTGAGCCACCAGGGAAGATGCTCAAGAAATATTTGGTGAATATTGAGCATGACCAGGTAAGAGGTAAAATGTTACAGTTTCTTGTTGCTGTGGGTTGAGTTGCATCTTCCCCAAAAGATATGCTGATATCCTCACCCCCAGCACCTCCGGAGAAGCGTGGTAGGCTACAGTCCATGGGATCGCAAAGAGTCGGACACGACTGAGCGACTTTGCTTTTGAAAATGGTATTTTCAGATGGAATCAAGTTAGGATGGTGTCCTACTTGATTAATGTGGACTCTAAGCTTATATGACTGGTGTCCCTATAAAAAGAGAAAAGACACAGAGACACACAGAGAAAACCATGTGATGGTGGGGGAAAGATGGGAGTGACCCGTCTGCAAGCCAAGGAATGTTAAGGATTGCCAGCGACGCCAGAAGCTGAGAGAAAGGCATGGAACACTGCTGCCCCAGAGTCTTCAGAGGGAGCCTGGCCCTGCTGCAACTGTGACTTCAGTTTCTCATTTCCAGAACTCTAGTTTGCTGTGTTCTGATTTTAAGCCTCCCAGTTTGTGGAACCTTGTAATTGCAGCCTTAGAAAACCAATGCAGCTTCTCTTTACTTTCCCTGGAAAATACTATTGTAGTTCCTGTTGTAAACCTTAGGCAGTCAACATTATTGATGAGACCCACTACCAAGCCATGGGCTGTACTGAGTTAGCATAAACATGAAATCATTCTTGCTTTGACCGTAACTGGCGTTTAGAGAATCTCTCAGGTTTTCTTAGTTACCCACTTTATTTTTAGAGTGGTTATTTAATGGAGTGGCACGAACGGCTGTGCTTATAAAAGGATCCACCGTGGGTGAAAGGAATATACTCTGACTTTCTATCTCCTTTTGGCCTCTCTCAACACTGGTGTAGTAGCTAAGGTTCATTGACTTCAGATATGGGGTGGAAGATGCTGAAATCCGTTCTTTCCCCTTTTTGTTGCTTGTTCTCTCTGGGGCTGAAATTTGTATAGGATAATGGAAAGATGTGGGCTGTGGGCATTTTGAGAAGACTGGAGGAAAGGGAGCAATCTTGTCTAAATAAATCCCCCCCACATGCTTGTGAGACCCGCAGGCCTCCACATCGCAAGACTTGCAGCCCTGCCTCTTCTTGTTATGGGGCCCTGGACCTTGTCCTCTGATTTCTCAGCAGAGGTATTCTTATGTGAATTGATACTCAGCATTTCTTTTACTTCTTGAAGATTTGGGCTTGCAAAACTCCCATTCTAACCTTCCAATTTTAAGCAAAGGGAGAATCAGCCTTTTTTTTTTTTTTTTGGCTTCTAATTCATTCATTCTAGAACTAGATGTCCTTGGGTAATTGGCAACAACAGGTGTTCCTCTAGCTTTTAAATCAAGTGTGTATGTGTGTGTGTGTATGAGGGAACACCCCCCTACAATTATTAGGGTCAATTTGGGTTTCCTTGAGGGATTTGAGCAGGGAGGATGTAGGCGGAAATCATCGTTTTTCATTTGTTTGGGGGACTTGCCCTTAAAAGGAGATTGTCTGCTTCCCTCTCAGTCTTTGAATTGATGACATTTGTAGTGTTTACTGGGAGCCCACGGTTATCCGGAAAACTCAGACTGATGACAGTACTATTTGAAATGCTTCTGTAGGTCTGCTTCGAGGTAGCCAGGGAAAAAATGTATGTTCCAAGGTACAAGTGCTTGTTGACTTTTAAACGCAGCCAGCCCGTGCTCTTTATCAGGGAACTCAGAATTGCTCCACAGCGCTGCCTTTTCTGTCCATTTGACAAGCATGTCAAAGGACAGTCTTAAGTGCTTTATAGTTTATTAATTTTTTTCCTTCTTTAGTTTGCCATCTCCTCTCAGAAACTGGAAAATAATTTCTTCGACTCCACCCCCTCCACCTTTCTCATTTAAGCTGAAATTGATTTCTTTCTGAGCTTGGAAGGGAAAAAAAATTAAGCTGTAGTTAATACAATTGCTTGGCTGAATAAAAATAAAAGACCAGTTTACTTTCAAGCTGTGCTGTATCAGAGTAAAAAGCTGTTTTGTCCCTCCGAGGAGGATTTTGACATGAGAGTGTGCAAAATTTTATAGCATCACTATTAGGATATGGTTTTGTAGCCAATACAAGAAGTAATAGAATTGTTTATTTGGAGGATGTGGGGGATGGGATATTTGTGTGTGTTGAGAAAATTGGGAAGCTAGGAGACACTCTTAAATCCATCAGCTTCTCCAGAACTCTTCTCAAATGCTTATTGTCATGACAACCATCTCTTCATGAACCAAAGCTTCGAGTATAATACAGATGGGATTGGTAACAAGGTAGAGCTGCCATCTGCTTTGTTTTCTCTGAGGGACATTTTTTTTGATTCTCAAGTATGATCCTCATATCTGAAAGTCTTGACTTATTTTTCTTTCTAGAGTCAGATAGAGTTTTGAGATTAATTCTTTTCTCCTGACGAACAACTTGTCATCACATAGCTTACTTATTGTTAAAAGTATTTAAAAAAAAAAAAAGGTAATTTTGTCTTTGGATATTCTGTCTCAGTGAGTAATCTACTCATCATATGTAAGATATTTTCAGAGGAAAGACAGTCTTCTGCATTTAGCCTTTCCCTCATGTATGCATTGTAAGAGAGACATCTGGGAACTATCTCAGGTCCTTCCAAGCGAGCTGTCTGTGGGTTCTCTTTCACTTAGATAAAAATGGGGAAGACGTGTAATAGAATTACCACAAACAGCACTGTTTGTTTTTCTTTTGGAGGAACCATAAACAGAAGCTTCGAATCTGTGCATATAAAAAGAATCCTCAGCGTAAGATGCATTCAGCTCTGTTGTCCTGTTCTGAAGGAAGTAACAATTATGTCATAGTGTCTTCATGGTGTATGTCAGCTTAAACACAGCACCCTTGTCAGGCTGCAGAGTCAAAATTGGAAAGTTCATGGGTTTATATAGATACCTTGACTTCCAGCGGGCTTCCCTGGTGGCTCAGTGGTAAAGGATCCACCTGCAATGCAAGAGATGCCAGTTCGATCCCTGGGTCGGAAAGATCCCCTGGGGGAGGAAATGGCAACCCACTCCAGTATTCTTGCCTGGAGAATGCCATGGACAGAGGAGCCTGGCAGGCTGCAGTCCATGGGGTCGCAGAGTCAGATACTGCTGAAGTGGCTGAGCACGCATACAACTTGCATCATCTCTAATTCTTTCAATGTATGGCCATCTATCTGAGTAAGGGGTGTCTGAAGGATGCGCCAGTAGTTTGAAAAGGCAGTACCTTTGTTTAGCCTAAAATCTCTGGACTGAATTCTTCAGTCTTTACTCAAACTAATTTGGCTGTCAACTATGCTCAATGTGACATATTTTAAAAATATCAACTTTGTCACATTCAATTCTTCACTTCCCACTGGTTTTTACTGCCTAGCATTGCCTTGAGAACATCACTGTATTTCCCAAGGCAGGCAGTTACCGCAGGGTAAGATCCATTCTCTCTACCCCAGGGTGAATAAGGGGCAGCGCAGTGTGGTTTTCTGAGTTCAATAGAAAATCATCAGCCATTTATTTTGGGGGTGCACAAAGACAGCTGCATTCTGGATTTGCTAAACATCTTGAAATGCTTTGCGTACAACAAAACCCCAAACGTGCTTCTTTTTCCACATATGTATTTTAGGAGAAATATAATCCACATGCTCTTGTTCTCTCCACTTTTAAATCATGAAAATGTTGTTTCATAAGAGCCATTTGATGTCCAGGAAGTCTTTTATCCTTTTTATTAGTTTTTTTTTAACATATAAATAGAAAAAAATTAACAAAAAACACAATGTGCATGACTTAGGACAAACTGCCCAATTGAATTTCGAAGTTCTGTATCTACAATATCTTAAAGCCTATCATTTTTCTTGGTGCTTTGCAAAAGCAGTCTTCCCTTCTATTGGATGGGGAGTTCCGAAATGTCAGGATAAAGTAGGGAAGAGAACAAATGTTCATTGAGAAGCGACTGTGGTACTTGGGAACATCTGCTAACTCCTTAATGTTAACAGTAGCCCTAAGTGGTCATTTTACAGATGGGAAGAGCTTTCAGAGACCTTAAATAACTGGCTGTGTGCCAAGGAAGAATTTTAAGCTAGGTCTGTGACTTTTTACTTTATAATCTTTTAATTACTTCTGTCCTCCTCATTCTGTTGCAGAGCACCGAGGAGGCATAACTTCCAAAAAAGTCCCATCTTAGGAGGTGACTTGGAAATAACTAATAACCAGGCCTGAGGATAAGGATAACCTCTGGAAAGTGGCCACTTGGTATTGGCAAGGTGGATGTTTAGGACCATGTTTGCATAAGGGCTTTGGATACATGATATTGTGCCAGATAGGCCTGGGCACCTTCTTTTTATTATAGGGGAGGAAAGAGAATACACATGGGATGGGAAGTGGGGCAGGCTCAGTAGGAGGCCCATTTCTTGCACTGTGATTCAGTATCAAAGTGATACTTGATTACCTCTTACTTTGTAACCGTGGTACATATTTGGTAAGAGTGGTACATGACATTACTTAAATGGCTTAAACTCTTTTCTTTGAAAAGAATTTTTCAGTGCTTACATCTTAAAGTATATAGGGTGAGGATCCTTCCATAATGAGGGTACATATAAAAGAGAAACCAAAATTTTATTTGGCGGGGGAAGGTTATAGTCAGCTATACCGTGGGGTACGTGATTCATAGTATGGCATTAAGTTACTATCTTCTGGAGAAAAGGAAAAATAAAATTACAAAATGAAGGATGTGAAGACTGCTTAGGGTTTGACCTAGGATCTAGGTTCTTCTGATATTATCTGTTCTATCCCAGAAATCCTGTTTTATTCAATGTGGAGCTGTTTTGTGCTACAATCTCATGTTCCATTATGTTCTTTTTTTCTTTTTAACCTTGTATTATGTTGGCATCAGGGGAAAAGAGATGAATTATTTAAATCTTCTTTCATTGAGTTAGGGCAATACAGAAAGAATGCAACAGGCAATTTTATAACTGACATTTTGGAGAACACTGGGGTCATCATATGACTGAGAACATGATTAATTTTTTGAAGGTCAGGACACTAATATTTTTTCCAGTGGATTTGCTAAGGGAACCAACCACCTGGTTTCGAGTTTTGAGAGAACTGCTCCCCAGGAAGAAGTTGCTTTTTTCTTCAGAGAGATTGTACGTTGTTTTGCATCTAAATAGAGTGTATCCCATGGAAATAAGAAATATAATTACTGTAGCATTCTTTTTTCTCATGCCTCTACTGAAGAGCCACGCTGGTTTATCTTTTATACAACCACAGTGCAGAACTTGACCGGCATTCATATCATATTAGTCATTTTGCCTTAGGCTCTCGGCACACTTTTCAAAAAGTCTTGCCGCACCCCGTACGAGCGGGTAAGTCTTTAAATGTTTCTTGTGTGCCAAGGCAAATTAAGCAATTAGTATGGCACTCCTTAGCAGAGTGGGGAAGAGGATCTTATGAAGCCCAAGGGAGGGGGTGGGGGAGACATGCCATGAGCTCTTTTCACAGTCACAACTCAGTTAAAAATCTTGGAGGTAGAACAGTTACTTTGCAACCAAGAAAGAAGGCAGGAATATCTTTACTTGGTGATGAGGCTGGAAATAATAAGCTGGTTGACTGTACAGAGAGAGTTTTTTTCCTCTGAAAGAAGGCTCCCTCAGCTTCATCAGATCTATGTCCACACAGCAAGTGGGGAACGGGACTTGAGGCATTTTTGTTTCCAGTATATCCTATCTGTGGGTACTCTGTGACTAGACCTGTGAGTTCAGACTAGAGGAAGAGGCCCTTGTTCACTGTCTTTTGAAGTTTCATTTTATAAAATGAGATTTCCTTGCATATGACTTCACTTGCTCTCAATCAACTGTTGTTATTGCTCTTGACATATGCATTCTGTCCCGCTGGTGTGGACTGCATAGCCCCAGGGGGCCCTTGTCACTGTCACTAAGATAAGGGTCCCCAAGTGACTGGTGTGAATCACAAGTGTCAACTGTAAGGAGATCTCTCACTGATGCCTCTGTTTATATCCCGTAGATGCTACAAGCTCCCAATTCATATTGGTAAGACTTTCGAGCGTTCAAGAAAGGCATAGAAACCAATGCAGTACTCTAAAGCAATTATCCTTCAATTCAAAATAAAGAAATTGAAAAAAGCAATAGTAAAGCTCTTAGTATTCTACTACTTTTTAAAAAAGGCATTGTTGGATGTCTCTAAGTTATGATAGGAGATTTCACTGAAGTTGCATATTAGATTATTCTTCCTTTTATAAGGAAAACAAGCCAAAGGATCAAAACTTGATGTCTATAGATAGTTGTTGTTTAGTCGCTGAGTCATGTTAAACTCTTTTGAGACCCAGTGGACTATAGCCCACCAGGCTTTTCTGTCCATGGGATTTCCCAGACAAGAATACTGGAGTGGGTTTCCATTTCCTTTTCCAGGGGTTCTTTTCCAACCCAGGAACTGAACCTGCATTTCCTGCCTTGCCAGGCAGATTCTTTACCCCTGAGCTACCTGGGAAGCCCCTTTAGATAAGTTCAGTTCAGTTCAGTCGCTCAGTCATGTCCGACTCTTTGCGACCCCATGAATCGCAGCACGCCAGGCCTCCCTGTCCGTCACCAACTCCTGGAGTTCGATTCACGTCCATCGAGTCGGTGATACCATCTAGCCATCTCATGCTCTGTCGTCCCCTTCTCCTCCTGCCCCCAATCCCTCCCAGCATCAAAGTCTTTTCCAATGAGTTAACTCTTCGCATGAGGTGGTCAAAGTACTGGAGCTTCAGCTTTAGCATCATTCCTTCCAAAGAAATCCCAGGGTTGATCTCCTTCAGAATGGACTGGTTGGATCTCCTTACAGTCCAAGGGACTCTCAAGAGTCTTCTCCAACACCACAGTTCAAAAGCATCAATTGTTCGGCGCTCAGCCTTCTTCACAGTCCAACTCTCACATCCATACATGACTACTGGAAAAACCATAGCCTTGACTAGATGGACCTTAGTTGGCAAAGTAATGTCTCTGCTTTTGAATATGCTATCTAGGTTGGTCATAACTTTTCTTCCAAGGAGTAAGTGTCTTTTAATTTCATGGCTGCAATCACCATCTGCAGTGATTTTGGAGCCCTCCAAAATAAAGTCTGACACTGTTTCCACTGTTTCCCCATCTATTTCCCATGAAGTGATGGGACCAGATGCCAAGATCTTTGTTTTCTGGATGTTGAGCTTTAGGCCAACTTTTTCACTCTCCTCTTTCACTTTCATCAAGAGGTTTTTAGTTCCTCTTCACTTTCTGCCATAAGGGTGGTGTCATCTGCATATCTGAGGTTATTGATATTTCTCCCGGCAATCTTGATTCCAGCTTGTGTTTCTTCCAGTCCAGCATTTCTCATGATGTACTCTGCTTATAGTTGGCCCAGTACAATTTTGTGTGGGATTTATTTCATTGTTTTTCTTCACTGGATATGAATTTAGAGTACTCAAGGACATTTATTCTACACCAAAAGAACATTTAGCTTCTGTGTGGTTAAAATAATATTGAGGTCAGTATATTGGAAGAAAGGAGACACTCCATCCAGTAACCCTCTTTGGAATCCCTCACGTTCTTTGGGAAGGTTAATTGACAGTCTTTGCACACTTCCTGCAACCCTTCCCCAGGAACTTGCAGAGGATCCTTTGTAAGAGACAGTAACCCTTGTCTGCAGGCAATATGCACAGCTGGGAAAGATAATTAACTCAACTATTTCTTTTTGAGAGATCTACATCATTTCAACAGAAGGACCCAGCAATTCCGCTGGATTCAGGCTGGACACTATTACTAGCAGACGTACTTCAGACAGATTTCATAATCACTGTGGTACAAATGGTTATGGTGAGCTTCTGAGGCTCCCCAAAGGCCACTAAAACTGTCCGACTTAGATAGCACTGAAGTTTTGATGTGAGAATTAGAAAGTATGGTTCAGTTTAATCTGTAAGGTTGGATACCAGAAAGTGCCCCTTTGGTTTCCCAAACTTGAGTGATTCAATGGCTACTATTCTCTCGTGAGATGGCCCCTAAATCTCATCCTGTGTGATTACTGAGGGCTCATGGAGGGTATAGAATAACATGGGTTGGGTTTCATTATGGGTGACATTATCACATGATTATTTTTTCCCCACGGCTATTAGGGAATGTCATGAGAAAAGAGAAAATACCTTTTGAATGTTAACATTTCTGAAAGTGAGTTGGATTTACCGGGTTTTTTTTTTTTTTTTTTTACTGTAAACTAGATAGCCAGTGGGAATTTGCTTTATTGCTCAGGAAACTCAAACAGGGGCTCTGTATCAACCTAGAGGGGTGGGATGGGGAGGGAGGTGGGAGGGAGGTTCAGAAGGGATGGGATATAGGTATACCTATGCCTGATTCATATTGAGGTTTGACAGAAAAAATTCTGTAAAGGAATTATCCTTCAATTAAAAAAAAAGAAAAAAGACTACTCCGAGAATTTACCCAGAAGATTGGGGTGAACTTGCAAAGAATTAAAACTTCTGTGTGAGTTTTCCTTTTAAGCACTGCTCACTAGAGTTTGTTTATCCCATTAAATGTTGGCTACTGATAAAAAGAAGCATTCCTTGCTGCCACAGACAGTGCTTCTTCCTAGCAAGGCTAGTCCATTTTGACCCAGTGCACACTATGGGTGCAAGATTGCAGGGTGTAGGGTTTGTTCCCCAAAGTCCTAAAACCCAGTCACAGTTTTTTAATCCTTTAATTTTTCTTATGAACAAGACATGCCCATATTCTCTCTGGTTACAAGTCATAAATGAGTGAAACCCACTCTTTCCAGGGAGAAGACTCTCTCTGGTAAATGCTACACTGTTGGCGTGGCTGAATGATGTCGCAGAAGGAGTAATAAATTGAGACTTTAAAAAGGCATAATTTGATAGAATCATGCATTTTGTGCTTCTAATGAGCACATAGTCTAGCAGAATTTACAGATACATGCATTATTAATGTGAATATAGTATAAGATAATGACCTGTTAGAAGCACATGAAAAGATGCACAATATCATTAATTTTTAAGGAAATGCTAATTCAAATCATAGTGCCAGTGTGAAACCTCTGTATATCTACTGCTGCTGTTACTGCTATGTCGCTTCAGTCGTGTCTGGCTCTGTGCGACCCCATAGACAGCAGCCTACCAGGCTCCCCCATCCCTGGGATTCTCCAGGCAAGAACACTGGAGTGGGTTGCCATTTCCTTCTCCAGTGCATGAAAGTGAAAAATGAAAGTGAAGTCTCAGTCATGTCCGACCCTCAGCGACCCTATGGACTGCAGCCTGCCAGGCTCCTCTGTCCATGGGATTTTCCGGGCAAGAGTACTGGAGTGGGGTGCCATTGCCTTCTCCCCTGTATGTCTACTAGAATGACTAAAATGAAAAAGACTGCCCATATGAATTACTGGCTAAAGAGGTAGAGTAACTTACTCTCATCTATTGCTATTGACTGGGGACAGGGGGAGAGGGGCAGCAGGGAGGCTTCCCAGGCAGCCCTAGTGGCAAATGGAACAATCACTTTTGAAAACAGTTGAAGAATTTCTTAAAAAGTTAAACATATACCTACCCCATACCTTCTATATACTCCAGTCATAGTACCTTTAATATTTACCCAGGAGAAATGAAAGCATACGTTCATACAAAAAAATTGTGCATAGATTGCTCATGGCAATTTTATTTGTAATAGCATGAAGTAAACAAGCCGAATATCCAATGAAAAGGTAACAAAATTGTATTTATTGATTGGCCATATCCATACAATGAAATATTCAGCAATGAAAAGAGTCAACTACAGTGTTTCTCTATTCAACAACATAGGTAAGTCTCAAAACAATTATGCTGAGTTAAAGAAGTTTGTCAAAAAAGGTGAGGGCCTCTTGGGAATTAAATAGATAGAGTAGTGGTGGACATATATATTGGAGAAAAATAATTTTATCATTATTTGAAAGATAAAATTTATGAGGCTTGGTTATGGAATAGTGGCTAGAGGGTCTTTCTCTAGTTTGGGTTTTTCTCTATGGATCATCATCTATTTAGTGGTACGGATTTCATGAAAGAGAACACTTAAGTATGAAAGAAATGGTGAGTTAATTGTTTAGTGTTGACTGTTTTAACCAGCATCCCCAAGAGGAAACATTCAGTAGGCAAAACATCAATACTGCTGCTTAAGGAAAAGGAGCTTACATTTTGGCTTTTTAGTAAATGCAAGCATAGATAACTAATAGAAGTATAATATTAGTGAGAAAGGAATAAAGAAGACAAAGAGAAATGGAAATCCTAGACCCAGTCTCATGGATGAGAGAGAACAAAAGAGCTGAGGGCAGAGAGGGAGAGGAAAGAAATGTGATGGGATGTCCCCGGGCAAAGCAGAGGGAACTGATTTGGAAAACAGCAGACTTTATGGACATCTCGTTTATGCAATGCCCTGGTCACTCACTCTGGCATGTCTTAATGTGCGTGGTTAGCTTTATTTAGCCACTTGATCCAAAGTCTGTAATCAATTGCAGCTCACAATAAGTGGTGGCCCTTGTGGTCAAGGGCATAGGTTCTGGAGACTCTATTCCTGTCTCTGACCTCAACAGGTATCTAAACTCTCTAAACTCTCTGTTTCCTATCTGTAAAATGGTATCCCCGTGGGTTCCTCTCTCTAGAAATTATTGTATTAGTAAATACTTTTAAAAATTGGCATGGTGGTACTTAGCATTGCTTCTAACCCATAGTGGAGGTTCAGTGAATTAATCTTCCTCTTCTTTCTCCCTCTTCTCCTCCTCCTCTTTCTCATTATTAGTAGGCATCCACCATATTGTCAGTGATGATTGGAAAAAGCTTTACTCTCTCAATAAGCCATTAGAAAACAAGAAATCAGAATGTCACTTTTTTTTTCATCTGATTCTTTCTGTCCCAAGTGATTTATGTACATGTGCTATTTTATTAGTCTTTCTTTTACATGGTGTGAAAAAAAGCACATGACTTAGTGATGCAGCAAAGAAGTAGAATTTGGGTGACTTTGGTCCTGCCTGTTCTTCAATACCTATTTGGTTTAATGCAAGTAATTTAAATTTCTTACACCTAAATATCTTCAACTGAAACAGAAATGAAGTATAATAATCATATAAGGCTATTAGAAATGCCTAAGTAAAAAGCATACACATGTAAATACCATTTAAGTTCAGAACTTTATAGAAAGCTAAGTGGGTTACATAAGTTAGTACAGTTTTGTAAAGGTGACACTAAGAAAATGCCACATTAATGTTCATTGATATACAAGGCTTAAAAAATAGTTGTTTGATTTTCTTAAGTGTGCTTCTAGTTTATGTTTTAACATCTTATAAAAAATGGACCCTAACCATTCAAATCCCTGGTTGCATTCATTTCACCAGCAATTCCTTTTCATTTGAGTCAGAGAGGTTTTCTTGTCCCATTTCAGGATTTGTGGATCTGGCCCTCCACGATCAAGTCCACCTTTTGGAATGTGCCTGGCTAGAGATCCTCATGATTGGTCTTGTCTGGCGCTCCATGGAGCATCCAGGGAAGCTCCTATTTGCTCCCAACCTTCTTCTGGACAGGTGAGTGACCTAGTTGTAGCTTGGGGAAAGTACATCCCTGAGAATCACCAGTTTTATACTGAAGCTTGTTTATTCAGCATTCCATGAAACTTCCAAGAACTTTATCAGATATGTTTACAAATGGGTGAATTCCAGTGAGGTAGGGTAATTGAGTTCACAGATAGCTAAGGTTAACTGTCTGCCTGATGTCTCTGCAGGTTAGCTCTATCATTTCTAACATAGACATATGGATATTGTATATGTGTTTATAATATACATATATGGATTTATGTATACACATGTATTTGCTTGTATTTATAACATTATGAGGGCTTCTCAGGGGTGCTAGTGGTAAAGCACCTGTCTACAAGTGCAGAAGGCCTAACAGATATGAGTTCAATCCCTGGGTTGGGAAGATCCCCTAGATGAGGGCATGGCAACCCACTCCAGTATTCTTGCCTGGAGAATCCCATGGACAGACGAGCCTGGTGGGCTGCAGTCCATAGGGTTGCACAGAGTCAGACATGACTGAAGTGACTTAGCATGCATGCGCATAACATTATAAACTGTAATTTTCTAACTCCATCTTCACCTTGTGTTATATAAAAAAATCATGAGTAACTTTCCTGTAATTAAAATCTTTTTTTGGTTCACGTACATCCAAACCATAATAGTCTTTTCATTTCCTCTTCCAATTTTTCCATCATTAAATGAGGAAATTTGATCATAGTTCCAAAGGCCACTTCCAGGTTTATGAATTCATAAAAGTTAACTTGCTTATTTGTGAAAATGGAGAATTCAGTTTTCAAATGTGCTACCTTGTTTCATGGGTTGAAACATTTGGGTTGACTCGGAATGTGAGTCCTATTGTTCTTCCTCAGTCATTACTTAGAGTAATTGGATTTAGACATTATTTAACAGCAGCTACCCCTGACAGAGTCCCTACCCAGCACCAGCTGCCGTGCTGAAGGCTTTACATACATGATCTCATTTAATCATCACGGCGCTCCTGGGAAGCCTTATCACTCCCGTTTTACCAGAAAGGAAGCTAAGTTTCAGACACATTCTGCTACTTGGGGAAATATGGAACGAGCTGATGGGGGAGCCAGGATTGGAATTCAGGATCTGTCTGGCTCTGGCATAACACGTTGCCTCCTGCCCTGTGCACGTGTTCTTCACATTCTCTCCTCATCAGTGATGCCATCTTTGGTCTGCTGCTGTGACCTTTTCTTTCCAGGTATACCTTGTCTTTATGGATGCCATAAACATGTGAATGGAAAAGAGCCATTTTCTTAAGTTTCTTGCCGACTTTGTGTGCCTCTGCTCAGCAGTCCAAGGTCGCCAGGTTGCTCTCAATGCATCTCTGCGCTTTCCTTCCTTTCGGAGCACCAGACTGCCTCCCATCTCCTTTCATGCTCCGGCTTCCTTCCTTATACCTGCCAAACCCCCTGGAGCAGACTTCTGGCAACATTGATTTAACTCTGGAGAATTGCATAAGTATTGGTTACCATGTCATCATTTTGTATTATTATAGCTTTTGAAAAACAGTGATGATGCTATTCAAGAAGCAACTCTCTCTTTCCATGGAATATAATCCCATATCATAATTTCTTGGAATGATTGAGGATGGCCACTGGTCTTGTTCCGTAGAGCCCCTCACGTGTCTGTCTTCCTTAAAGGATGTCTCTGCAGTGCTTCTCACTTCTCCTGTCTTCCTTTTCTTTCCTTTCCCTTCTCTTCTCTTGTCAAGTTTCCTTTCACTTCTTTTCTCCTTCTTCCTTTGCTCTCCTCTTACCTTATTTTTTCACCTCTCTCTTCCTTCTTTTCTCTCTCCTCCTCTTCCTCCTTCTTCTTCTATTCTTAAAAAAGTTTTTTTTCCCACCTGTTACAGTCATGTGGTTCTGTGACTGAATTATAATAAATTTGCAAATGAAAATGACAGACCGCATATAATGTTTCCCCACTATAGACTGGAAGGTATCTTGAAGGTTGAGAATTTGGGGGACATTCATGACTGAATTGATCTGCCTCATGATTTCATGATGACTACCTAGTCCATGTTTATCTTCTTGGGTACACACTTCCTGAAAGCAATCATCAATGGTTGCGTTTTAGATGTGAAAGGGTTTTTGACATCACTTCATCCCAATGAACTCACTTTGCCATGAAGTGATATTGCCTAGTTTTATCATGCACCTGCTTATCTCTCTTTTCTGCATATTCTCACTGTGGTTAATTTTCTCCCGTCTCTCATTACAGTGTGAGTGACTAAGAGTTCTAATCTCTCTCAACTCCTACTTTCTCATATTCCAGACATGCAGTTCCTACCACCTCTAGACCAGGATTTCTCAGCTTTTGCACTATTGACATATTTGGTTAGATTGTTCTCTCTTATGGGAAGCTATCCTGTGTGTTTTAGGATGTTTAGGAGCATCCCTGGACTTGACCTACTAGGTGCTCTCATAGCAGCATTCCTTTCCCTGGAGATAACAACCCCAAATGTCTCTGCATGCGTGCTAAGTTGCTCAGTCGTGTCTGACTCTTTGGACCCCATGGACCATAGCCTACCAGGCTCCTCTGTCCATGTGATTTCCCAGGCAAGCATACTGGAGTGGGTTTTTGTTTCCTTCTTCGAGAGCTCTTCCCAACCCAGGGACTGAACCCTTGTCTCTTAGGTCTCCTGCATTGGCAGGCAGCTTCTTCACCACTCGGGCACCTGGGAAGCCCATCTAGACATTTCTAAATGTCCCCTGTGTGTGGCAGGAGAGGAGGCACCGAATTGTCCCTGGTTGAGAACCACTACTCTAGATTTTCCTATTGCAATATCCTTTAAACTCTTCAGACTCACAAGAACTCTCCTTGAATCTTCCTCATCAAGTTTGTTCCTTTTCTTTATTGCTATTAGTGGCATCAACATTCACCTAGACACTGAAGTTGTCAAGTTCAAATTAACCATGGATTCCACTCCCCCAACCCCCATCAGGTTATCCAGTTAATTGTCAAGTCTTTCCTTGTCTGTTTCTGAAATCCACACTAGCCTTTGTCTCCAGGCCTCCCCTAGCACAGGTCCACATCAGCCCTCCCTAAAGTGTGGCCTGGCCACTACTACGTCTCTTTCTCAGCCATCAGCCCTCTTCCTTTCAGTCTCTTCCCAGAGGGCTGCCAGATACTTCTTTGTAAGGCACAGCTGTGATCCTGATGCTTCCTGACTCAGCTTTCATTGGCTTTCTCTCTTCTTTAGAAAGTACTCTGTAGACTTTTTATCTTGGTAATCACGAATCCCTGTTGCAAGTGTCACAGACACGAACATCTGCAGAGCCGGGCCAATGATGTAATGGGGAAAGCCAGTGACTGTGAGTCCAAAAAGGAGTTCTGGGGATTAAGTGAGCCAGGTGAGCTCTTGTTTAGGCTGAAAACACCTGGACCCTGACTTCAGCCTGAGAGCCACAAACTTAATTTCACTCGTCAAGGATTTTTTTTCCACTGCTTCTGAAAGGCCCTGGGTCTTTAGAATTGCCAGAATCTTGGGACCTTCTTTAAGGCTCTCTTTAGTTGCCACTCTTCTGGAAAAACCTTCCTTTAGAGTCTCTCCTCTTCAGCCAGAAAGTAGCCTTTCCTTTGTCTTAAGTTCTCACTAGGTTTGGTTTCTGCTCCTCTTCTTCTCCTTCTGCCTGTAAGTTATGATCATATGCCTTAACTTCTCTTCAAGCTCATGAACTTCTTGTGGGCAGGAGCCAGATCTTGTTTGTCTTTTTTGCTCCCTCCAGTGAACAAAGTCTTCATGATCCCCAATAAGTATTTGTTAATTTCACTGGCCAAGGCCCCTAGGGTGGCTCATGTCAGAGTCAGGAGAAATCACATCTTCTGATGGTCATTTTGACCGTTCTTGTCATCATACTCGCTCACCTCTTGTTCAGAGCTACTCAACAATTCCTGGCTTAGTCCCTCCTAGACTTGGAAGAAATTAAGATACATATGTTTTGAGAGGATTTTTCAAATGACTAAATGCACTTGGTTCATGCTTACATTTCTGCTTTGATTCCGCAGACCTGTTAAATTCTGAATGAGGATAAACAAAGGATCCTACTTTTCTTCCATCACTAGACCCACTATCGAGTAAAATCCTCAAGATCTACATACATTTACATATATGTTAGTGATTAGAAAAATATATAAGTAAATATAAATTATATGTGCACATGTGCTTAGTTGCTCAGTTGTGACTGAGACTCTTTGAGACCCCATGGACTGTAGCCCACCAGGCTCCTCTGCCCATGAAACTCTCCAGGCAAGAACACCGTGCAGGTTGTCAGTTCCTACTCCAGGAGATCTTCCTGACCCAGGGATTGATCTATGTCTCCTGTGTTTTCTACATCGGCAGGTGGATTCTTTACCACTGTGCCAACCCCTGGAAAGCCTCATGAGTTATGTAAATAATTAATACTAAATATGTTAAAAATTATGGCCTATAGTATAAAATTTTCTATACTTTTCTATTATCATGTACCTAAATATGAAAAAAATTTTCAATATTATTAAATTACTCTCTTGGTATTAGAAGATAACTTCTTTCAATGACATTGATATAGTCATAACAGTAAACAATATTGTGACCAGTAACTCACTTGAAATTTTATACATCTGGAAGATGGCTTTTGAGTGAAAGCTGAGAACACTGTTAATGTTTTTGACTTACAGGCTCCCAACCCCTCTGATAACATTCAGCTCTCTGATTAGCCTGTCATCCTGATCTCCCTTTTGCTCTTTTCCAGTCCTTTCTCACATTGTAAACACCTTTTGGTAACAAGCTGTAGAAATCCATGAGTTTCAAAACCAAGTGTTCGAGAGCTGGTAAGCGAAAGATGAGTGTTCAGTTCAGTTCAGTTCAGTTCAGTTGCTCAGTCGTGTCCGACTCTGCGAACCCATGAATTGCAGCACGCCAGGCCTCCCTGTCCATCACCAACTCCCGGAGTTCACTCAAACTCACGTCCATCGAGTCAGTGATGCCATCCAGCCATCTCATCCTCTGTCGTCCCCTTTTCCTCCTGCCCCCAATCCCTCCCAGCATCAGAGTCTTTTCCAATGAGACAACTCTTCACATGAGGTGGCCAGAGTACTGGAGTTTCAGCTAAGATGAGTGTTAGCTGCATCATTTTTGTTTTACCTCAAGCTTGGTGATACTACCTTTGCAAAGTCAGTCTCCCTTGGGTGCTTACATCTTCATAGGTACAGGGACGAGTGAAAGCCAGAAGTCCTAAGGAGTCCTGTCACCCTTGGATTACCAATGTTGCTAACTGGAGACAGGGATTTATCTGCAATAGATTGTATTGATGTTCTGTTTTCTCAGACCTTCTTTGCAAATACAGGCATTTGTGCTTTCCAAGGCTATCAAGAGGATAAAATGTACCCCAGTCTTTCCTTATAATTACTCAAGTGTTAGCACTGGTAAGTGAGGTTTAGTGATTATAGGAATATAAAAATCTGCTGGGTTGTCATCTCATGTTTGTGAGCAGAGGACATATTTCCTATCTTGCACCATTTAAAAAGAGTTATTGCTTGATTTACTTCCTGATGACAGGCCATGATATCTTGATTCTGGTAGTTGTAACTTTCCTGGTAGTCATATGCTCGAAGGCTAATTTTATCCTTGCCATGCTTAACCTACCCACAATTTCCAGTTCTTCCCCCATAGCCTGCAGGAGTGAGTTCCAAACACTTAATGCAGTCATCTCTTTCTGTGAAAACTAAGAAATAAAGCTTATTATAAGGTATTAATAGAGAACCCAGTAATCTCTGTGTGTGTGTGTGTGTGTGTGTGTATGTGTGTTTTACAAGAGGAGAGTTAAAGATAATAAGAACGCCTGTGAAAGTCATCAGGAAATGGAGAAAACTCATTTTCCATTCTAGCACCTAATCCTTTGGTGTGTTTTGGCACCAGAAAACACAAAATATGTCCTCTGTGTCAACTAGGAATGCGCCTCCTCATTGAGTCCTGTTTGAGCGCTCAACCTGGAAAAATAGAGACCAAAAACAGAAGCAGAAGCTTCAAGATATGTCATTCCTTGTGGGATCTCTTTGTTTTCGCAGGAGTAAAGTTTACTATCGCTGGAAGACAGATGTGATGTTAGAGGCAACAATGTGGATTGCCAGCTCAATAAGACCATCCAGTTTGCAGAGCACTGTCTAATTCTGTTTTGCTGGCGCCTTCCATGCTAACAAATTCTGAGAAATATTTGTGGATTTCTCAGGGAGGCCAAAGCACTCTCTTTCAATTCCTATTCACTCTCAGGGAAAAAAAAAAAAAAAACCTATTCATCCATTTAAAAAGCAGAGTTTAATCCGACAAGCAGAATATTCTCTCTACCAAGTGTCTGGCCAGAAGGTTGTTGATCTGGCTCTTTCCATCACTCCTGCATCAAGAGGCTCTGCCTGTAGGAAATAATATTGGACAACAGAAAGTTCTTTGACTTTAGGCATGGAATCAGAATAAGTTCTCTTCCTTAAGAGAAAAACAGGTTGCTGCCCTGGGAGGGGATATTTTGCTTCTTCGACTAAATAGCTGACTGTTTTCAGACCATAAATTCATTTTAAATAGAAAAACAAGTCATTTTCTAGGAGCAAGAACATGCTCGAGTTATTTATTGTCAATATTTCAGAAAACAAAGCATGCAAATAAAAACATGCAAATGAAACAGTGCTTCCAGCAATGCTTTTACTGGACTTTTTTTTTTTTTTTGGCCTTTTAAAATTTTTTCCTGTGTAAAACTTGATGTAAATTCTTTGCAGACTTTTTTTTTTTTTTAACTTGGAAGAGTGAAAAAAGAAAGTTCTGGAATCAGCTGATAAATTCAGAATGTAATTTGTTTAAAGGTTTCTTGGGTATAAAGAGGAGGACCTCCCTTTGTACTCCTGTTTTAAGATTTCTCTTCTCTGAAAAATGTGTCCCCTACTGAAGGGGGATGTTGTTGTAGCAGAGGCAGCAAGTGGGTGGGGATGGCGGAGTGGTTGACTTACCAGCAAAGTGAGTCCTGGGTTAGAGTTTTGGTTACTCCAGTGGCTTTGCTGGATTCCCTCATAACTTTCCAGGTGTGCAGTGGTTTGCGTACCTGTTTGGCCCACTCAGATCTCAAGGACTTAGTTCACAAATTTTATTTATTTATTTTTGCTCTACCTTGTAAAATTGGATGAAGAAAGAAAGGAAGCCGACATTTATGTAACTTCTTTAGTCTGTACAGTAGTGTGTTGGGGTATCTTTTATACTGTAGTTTATTCATGATATGAGAATACAGGGAGCAAGGGGTTTTACCAGTTTATATTCTGGCTCTGTATCCATTGGTTCTTTCCAGTTATGAGTCCTTTCTTTACTCAACAGCAGAGGCCAGGTTGACTTGTAAAAGTCTTTGGTGTAGCATTCCGACAAACTCTGGAAATATGGAACTGTAAACTGCAGAGAGAAAAATGGAGGCCAAAAGAAAAGAGAAATTAGAAAGGAATCAAAATATCTATTGGACTAAATCTCAGTTGCATTATATACTTTAAGTGGGTCAGTTATGTGATATGTGAGTTATATCTCAATAAAAATATTCAACACACATACATATTGGAGTTTTAGAAAAAATCAATTTGGCCAACAAGACCTTCAATCATGAAAGCACAGGTAGGGGTTCTACTGGAGAAAGGTGAAAACCAGACTATTCAAATCATGATTGCTCCTTAAAAATTAAAGCAGTTGAACAGAACAGTGTTATATGCCTGCTAAGCCAGAAGTCTTTTAACTCTTCAAGAGGAATAAACCTATAAAGGGTAAATATCCATTTAATATAAAATTGCTCTGGAGGAAAAGGCATAATTCCAACCAAAGAATCCTGTGTAAGAGGCTTGCTTTGACTTCTCTTACGTGTTTACCTACCACATTATTTTTGTATTTGCCATATGTTGTTAACAATTAAACATTGCTAATTGATCTAAAATGTAATCAGCATAATGTTTTTGACAGTTTAATTCTAAAATATCTTGATGTTATTTAAGTCACACATGCTCCATAGAGGTAATCATGTAATCTCCCTATCATATCTGTTTTAATCTCAGCTGCCTTTCTATAGCTGGCATTGGAAAGATCCTTTGTTTGAATGAATGCAGTTAAAATCCAGTGTCAAAAGGAGATAACACAGCTTCAACTCTGTTAGTTAGGAGTCAGTTTAAGTCAACTCAGTAGATATTTGTTGAGTTTGACCATGTCTCTAGGGTTCTGTCTGACACTGGAGGGTATAGAAAAAATGTGTAAGAGGCAGATCTGGCCTCAGGGAATTCACTGTCTAGTGGAGGAGCAATATTGGTGTACAAATGAATACAAGCAAAAGCAAGACATTGTAAGCAAACCTCCACCACATCCCACATCATCCCTGTCTAGTTTATCCTCCTTCATCACTTTCTCATGAGATATAAGTGACATGACATTGCATTGTACAGCATATGCATACAACATATGGTTTGATATATGTATATATTATAAAATGTTCACCATAATAAGTCTAGTTAACATTCCATCACCACAAATAGTTACAATTTTTTTCCTATAATGAGCAATTTTAAGTTCTACTCTCTTACCAACTTTCAATATAATGAAGTTTTATTAACTATAGTCACCATGCTGTACATCGCTATGCTTAGTCACTCAGTCATGTCTGACTCTTTGCGACCCCATGGACTGTAGCCCACCAGGCTCTTCTGTCCAGGAGATTCTCCAGGGAAGAATACTGGAGTGGGTTGCCATGCCCTCCTTCAGGGAATCTTTCCAACCGAGGGATGGAACCCAGGTCTCCCACATTGCAGGCGGATTCTTTAACATCTGAACCATCAAGGAAGCTCAGGGATGGAATGCTGTACATTACCATCCCCAGAACTTATTTATCTTATAACTAAAAGTTTGTACCTTTTGATTGTCTTCATTCAATTTGCCCACTCCCTACTTCTGGCAAATACCAATTTGTTCTCTGTATTGTTGTGCTTGGCGGATGTTTATTATTTTTTTTAAATAAGATTCCACTGTGATGTGTCTCTCACTGTCTGACTTATTTCATTTAGCATAATGCCCTCAAAGTCCATCCATGTTATCACAAATGTTGGAATTGGATTTCCTCCTTTTTGTGGCTAATTTTTCATTTTATATATATACATATATACACACATACTTTTTTTTTGTATCTATTCATCCATTGTTGGACACTTAGGTTACTTCTGTATTTTGGCTATTGTAAATAATGCTACAATGAACATGGAGGTGCAGATATCTTTTCAAAGTAGTGTTTTCATTTTCTTTGGATAAATGCCCAGAAGAGGAATTTGTTGATCATATGGTAGTTCTGTGTTTAAATTTTGAGGAAACTCCATCCTGTGTTCCACAGTGGCTGTACCAATTTACATTTTCACTAACAGTGCACAAAAGGGTTCTCTTTTCTCCACAACCTCACCAGCACTTGTTATTTCTTCTCTTTTTGATAATAGCCTTTTTGACAGGTGTGAGATAATAGCTCCAGGTTGTTTTTTTTTTTAATTTTAAAATCTTTAATTCTTACATGCGTTCCCAAACATGAAGCCCCCTCCCACCTCCCTCCCCATAACATCTCTCTGGGTCATCCCCATGCACCAGCCCCAAGCGTACTGTATCCTGCGTCAGACATAGACTGGTGATTCGATTCTTACATGATAGTATACATGTTAGAATGCCATTCTCCCAAATCATCCCACCCTCTCCCTCTCCCTCTGAGTCCAAAAGTCCGTTATACACATCTGTGTCTTTTTTGCTGTCTTGCATACAGGGTCGTCATTGCCATCTTTCTAAATTCCATATATATGTGTTAGTATACTGTATTGGTGTTTTTCTTTCTGGCTTACTTCACTGTGTATAATCGGCTCCAGTTTCATCCATCTCATCAGAACTGATTCAAATGAATTCTTTTTAACGGCTGAGTAATACTCCATTGTGTATATGTACCACAGCTTTCTTATCCATTCATCTGCTGATGGACATCTAGGTTGTTTCCATGTCCTGGCTATTATAAACAGTGCTGCGATGAACATTGGGGTACATGTGTCTCTTTCAATTCTGGTTTCCTCGGTGTGTATGCCCAGCAGTGGGATTGCTGGGTCATAAGGTAGTTCTATTTGCAATTTTTTAAGGAATCTCCACACTGTTCTCCATAGTGGCTGTACTAGTTTGCATTCCCACCAACAGTGTAGGAGGGTTCCCTTTTCTCCACACCCTCTCCAGCATTTATTGCTTGCAGATGTTTGGATCGCAGCCATTCTGACTGGTGTGAAGTGGTACCTCATTGTGGTTTTGATTTGCATTTCTCTGATAATGACTGATGTTGAGCATCTTTTCATGTGTTTGTTAGCCATCCGTATGTCTTCTTTGGAGAAATGTCTATTTAGTTCTTTGGCCCATTTTTTGATTGGGTCGTTTATTTTTCTGGAATTGAGCTGCATAAGTTGCTTGTATATTTTTGAGATTAGTTGTTTGTCAGTTGCTTCATTTGCTATTATTTTCTCCCATTCCGAAGGCTGTCTTTTCACCTTGCTTATATTTTCCTTTGTTGTGCAGAAGCTTTTAATTTTAATTAGATCCCATTTGTTTATTTTTGCTTTTATTTCCAGAATTCTGGGAGGTGGATCATAGAGGATCCTGCTGTGATTTATGTCGGAGAGTGTTTTGCCTATGTTCTCCTCTAGGAGTTTTATAGTTTCTGGTCTTACATTTAGATCTTTAATCCATTTTGAGTTTATTTTTGTGTGCGGTGTTAGAAAGTGATCTAGTTTTATTCTTTCGCAAGTGGTTGACCAGTTTTCCCAGCACCATTTGTTAAAGAGATTGTCTTTACTCCATTGTATATTCTTGCCTCCTTTGTCAAAGATAAGGTGTCCATATGTGTGTGGATTTATCTCTGGGCTTTCTATTTTGTTCCATTGATCTATATGTCTGTCTTTGTGCCAGTACCATACTGTTTTGATGACTGTGGCTTTGTAGTAGAGCCTGAAGTCAGGCAAGTTGATTCCTCCAGTTCCATTCTTATTTCTCAAGATTGCTTTGGCAATTCGAGGTTTTTGTATTTCCATACAAATCTTGAAATTATTTGTTCTAGTTCTGTGAAGAATATGGCTTGTAGCTTGATAGGGATTGCATTGAATTTGTAAATTGCTTTGGGTAGTATACTCATTTTCACTATATTGATTCTTCCAATCCATGAACATGGTATATTTCTCCATCTATTAGTGTCCTCTTTGATTTCTTTCATCAGTGTTTTATAGTTTTCTATATATAGGTCTTTAGTTTCTTTAGGTAGATATATTCATAAGTATTTTATTCTTTTCATTGCAATGGTGAATGGAATTGTTTCCTTAATTTCTTTTTCTACTTTCTCATTATTAGTGTATAGGAATGCAAGGGATTTCTGTGTGTTGATTTTATATCCTGCAACTTTACTATATTCATTGATGAGCTCTAGTAATTTTCTGGTGGAGTCTTTAGGGTTTTCCATGTAGAGGATCATGTCATCTGCAAACAGTGAGAGTTTTACTTCTTCTTTTCCAATTTGGATTCCTTTTATTTCTTTTTCTGCTCTGATTGCTGTGGCCAAAACTTCCAAAACTATGTTGAATAGTAGCGGTGAAAGTGGGCACCCTTGTCTTGTTCCTGACTTTAGGGGAAATGCTTTCAATATTTCACCATTGAGGATAATGTTTGCTGTGGGTTTGTCATATATAGCTTTTATTATGTTGAGGTATGTTCCTTTTATTCCTGCTTTCTGGAGAGTTTTTATCATAAATGGATGTTGAATTTTGTCAAAGGCCTTCTCTGCATCTATTGAGATAATCATATGGTTTTTATTTTTCAATTTGTTAATGTGGTGAATTACATTGATTGATTTGCGGATATTGAAGAATCCTTGCATCCCTGGGATAAAGCCCACTTGATCATGGTGTATGATCTTTTTAATGTGTTGTTAGATTCTGATTGCTAGAATTTTGTTGAGGATTTTTGCATCTATGTTCATCAGTGATATTGGCCTGTAGTTTTCTCTTTTTGTGGCATCTTTGTCAGGTTTTGGTATTAGGGTGATGGTGGCCTCATAGAATGAGTTTGGAAGTTTACCTTCCTCTGCAATTTTCTGGAAGAGTTTGAGGAGGATAGGTGTTAGCTCTTCTCGAAATTTTTGGTAGAATTCAGCTTTGAAGCCATCTGGACCTGGGCTTTTGTTTGCTGGAAGATTTCTGATTACAGTTTCAATTTCCGTGCTTGTGATGGGTCTGTTAAGATTTTCTATTTCTTCCTGGTTCAGTTTTGGAAAATTGTACTTTTCTAAGAATCTGTCCATTTCTTCCACGTTGTCCATTAGCTCCAGGTTTTGATTTGTATTTCCCTGATGGTTCATGGTGTTTGAGCACCTTTTCATATACTTGTTGGCCATCGGTATATCTTCTTTGAGAAAATGTCTATTTAGATCTTCTGCCTATTTTTTAATCAGATTTTTTTTTGCTATTGAGTCATATGAGTTGTTTACACATTTTGGATATTAACTCCATATCAGATACATGATATGCAGATATTTTCTGCTGTTTGGTAGGTTGCTTTTTCATTTTGTTAATGGTTTTCATTGCTGTATAAGAGCTTTTTATGTTGGCCTACTCTCTCTTGTTTAGTTTTGTTTTCCTGCCTTTGCTCTGGTGTCAAATAAAAAAAAATATTGCCTAGACCAATATTAAGGAGCTTACCACCTATGCTTGTACTTTTAGGTCTTATGTTCAAGTCTTTAATCCATTTTGAATTAATGTTTGTGTATGGTATAAAATAGTGGTCCAGTTTAATTCTTTAGCATGTGGTTGTTCAGCTTTCTTAACACCATTGATTAAAGAGTGCCCTTTTCCTATTGTATATTGTCAGCTCCTTTGTCAAATTAATTGACTGCATACGTGTGGGTTTATTTCTGCACTGTCTATTCTGTTCCCTTGATCTATGTGTCTGTTTTTATGCCAGTACCATACTATCTTGGTTGCTATGGGTTTATAGTATACTTTTAAATCAGGAAACATGATGCCTCCAACTTTGTTCTTTCTCAAGATTGTTTTGGCGGCTTGGGATTTTTTGTGCTTTAATACAAATTTTTGGACTATTTGTTCTCTTTCTGTGAAAAATGCCATTGGAACTTTTATAGGGATTTCATTGCATCTGTGGATTGCTTTAGGTATTATGGACATTTTAACAGTATTAATTCTTCCAATCCATGAGCATGGATATGCTTCAACTTATTTGTGTCATCTTCAGTTTTATTCATCAATGTCATAATTTCCAGTCCTTCACTTCCTTGGCTAAATTTAGTCATAGATATTTTATTGTTTTTGTTGCAGTTGTAAATGGGATTATTTTCTTAGTATCTCTTTCTAAATAGTTTAGGTCAACATAGAAGCTCAACTGATATATTGAGTTTGAAGATCGCAACTTTACAGAATTCATTTATTCTAACAGTTTTTTGGTCTTTAGGGTTTTCTAAATATAATATCAGGCTTCCCTGGTGGCTCACATGGTAAAGAATCTGCCTACAGTGTGGGAGATCTGGGTTCGATCCTTGGTTCAGGAAGATCCCCTGGAGGAGGGAATGGCTACCCACTCCCGTATTCTTGGGGATTATCATGTAATCTGAAAATAGTGTTAGTTTTACTTCTTCCTTCCTGATTTGAATACTTTTTATTTCTTTTCCTTGCCTAATTGCTCTGGCAAGGACTTCCAATACTACCTTGTATAAAAGTGACAAAAGCATCCTTTTCTTATTGCTGATCTTAAAGGGAAAGCTTTCAATTTTCACCACTGAGTATGATGTTAGCTGTGGGCTTATCATAGATGGCCTTTAGTACGTTGAGATACTGCACCTACTTTGTTGAGAGTTTTAATCATAAATGAATATTGAATTTTATCAAAAGCTTTTCCTGCATTTATTGAGATGATCATGTAATTTGTGTCCTTCATTTTGTTAAAGTGGTGTATGTTGAACCATTCTTGCATCCCTGGAATAAATCTCACTTGATCATGGTATATGATTCTTTTAATATGTTGTTGAACTTGGTTTGCTGACATTTTGTTGAGGACTTTTGCATCTCTGTTCATCAGAGATCTAGCCTATGATTTTCTTTTCTTGAGTGTCTTTGGTTTTGGTACCAGAATGAAACTGGGCTTATAAAGTGAATTTGGAATTATTCCATCCTCTTATATTGTTTGAAAGAGTTTGTGAGAATTTGGTATTAATCTATCTTTAAATGCTTGGTAGAATTCACCAGTGAAGCCATGTGGTCCCATCCCTCTGTTGGGATGTTTTTGATTACTGATTTATTCTCCTTAGTAGTAATTAATTTGTTCAGATGTACTATTTCTTCATGATTCAATTTTGGTACATTGTATACTTCTAGGAGTTTATCCATTTCTTCCAGATTGTCCTATTTGTTGGCCTGTAATTGTCCACAGTAACCTCTTATGATTCTTCATTTATCTGTTGTATCAGTTGTACCTCTATCACTTTCTAACAACTATGAATTCTAAGGGGAAAATCAAACCCTGATTTACACTTACATTTACAAACTGATTCATTCTTGACATTTCCATGCCATCATAACTCTACTCATTTTACATTTATCTTGCCTAAAAATGCATGCTAATATAGATAGCTCTAAAAGATCATTCCATATATTGGTCCTTTGGGACTGGTAGGAGGGCAACATGTGGTTTTAGCAGCAATTTGTCAGGTCTCTGTGCTTGATCACAATTGTAAATCACAATTTACACAGTTTTGAAATATTACTTATGACAAGGTATTAATACTGCTAGGATAGTTTTCTGTGATTACAGCTTTTAATTTTATGACTGGCCAAGGATTTAGAATTTTACTTCAAAGCAAATGAAGTTAGTATGCCTATTTCTGTTTCTTAGAGTTGAAATTGTTTCTATCGTTAGTGTCATGGTTATATGCCCTTATGATCTATAATTGAGTTCCAGTCTCTTCTTTGGTATTATTGACTTCTCCCTATGGGCTCCTAATCCAAAGATTAAGGGTCGTATTTCTCTTGTGATTCTTCAAGAGACACTTCTAAGTCATTTTATATTCTTATTCATTATTTTACCTGTGTTTTTATTTTATCAAACACAAGAGAGATGAAAAGCTCACTGTCAGTATTTTCTTTGGTCTTTTGCCACGGCAGAGAATCAGTTGCTTAACCTGCTATATATCGTGGGCTTCCCTGGTGGTTCAGATGGTAAAGAATCTGCCTGCAATGCAGGGGACCCTAGTTCGACCCCTGGGTCGGGAAGTTCCCCTGAAGGGAATGCCTACACCCACTCCAGTCTTCTTTCTTGGAGAATCCGATGAACAGAGAAGCCTGATGGGCTACCGCCCATGGGGTCACAAAGAGTCAGACATGACTGGAGACAAACACAGCAGCAATACTGACCACTCTCCACTGGCACAGATTCTAAGATCCATCATGACTTCATCATTGGAAAATATGATGCCATGGACATGTTACGATAATAAGGAAAGGTTACTCATATCCCTGATAAGAAAGTGGCTTCTTCTGCATCTCCAGGTTTGATAGGACAAACTTAATACTGTGTGAAGTGGAGCCTGTGCCTGGTCCCTCTTAGCCTTTGAAGAGAGCAGAGCCTGAGGGAGAGCTTAATGTAGTGTGGGTATGGTGGGAAGTTCAGGGAATGAAGAAAGTTTCAACATATGTGGTCCTAGGAATTGAAAGGATGGCTATGCTGTTGATAGAAGACAGAAAAAGCAAGGGTGTTGGAGAAATCTGATGAAGTTTTCCTTATATATGTTGGACTTAAGGGACAGGGAGGGTACTGAAGGCTGTGTCCTTCAGAAAGTTGGAGCTCAGAAGAGAGATGGAGATTAAAAGCTGGAGGTAAAAGATTTGAATCATCCATCTCCTTAGTTGAAAATGTGGAATGCATGAGACAAGTAGGCAAAATATTGGAGAAAGTAGTATCCAAAAGGTTGAGGAAAGACTTCTTAAAATGCTCAGCTTTAAGAGTTATAAGTGGAAAAGAATCCTAGCCTGGGGTTTGAAGCAGAGTTGTTTTAGAGGTAGGAGCCCAAAGTCTCTGATTCCAAGGGAAGGATGGCTTTCCAAAAAGGTTTTTAAATTTATTGCATTTAGGTGGACAAAGTAGTTTCTGATGAATTAGAAAATTTTTTTCTCTAGGTTGATGGTTACTTCCACCTTATAATTTATTTTGTATATTTATCTTTTTTTAGAACTTAGGTCAGCTAGTGGTTTCCCCATTTTGTCAATTCTTTTCCTTTTATTATTTTTATTAGTTCTACTGGTTTTCTACTTTCTAATTCAGTTATATTTTTAGATTTACTGAGACCTTCCTTTTGCTTCCAGTCAGTTAACCTTGTAATTCTTTCTCTAGCTTTTTGAGTTGATATTTAACTCATTTATTTTCATTTCATAATACAGGTAATTAATGCAAAGAATTTTCTCAGAGCTCTAGTTTTGCTTTAATTATGTATAGATTCTGATATGCTTACTCACATTTTTCTTAAGTAACTTTTTAATAATTGCTTCTTAGTTTTTTGTGTGTGAAATGCTGTTGTCAAAAAGTTGGGTGGCAGTCTAACTTACTTTCCTTTGTTAGGGATTTGGACTTTTATCTGAATGCTTAGATAAAGTTTGTTTTTTCATAGACTTAAATTTCAGTAGTATTTATGAAGATATATTAAGTTTTATTAAGATACGGCCTCTTAATGGTCTCCTTGTTGACCATTTTAAGTTACTTATCCCAGGTACATGGTATGTCTTTTTGAATACATTGATTGAAATCTTTTACTTCTCAAGACTCTTGATTTATAGCTTTGAGTAACTTTTGCTATATTGCTTTGGTTTGCTTCTTCAGGAGCTCGTTTATACATACAATGGGGATCCTTTACTGTACTCTATAATTAAGGCTTTATTCTAAATCTTTCTATTCTTTTTTTTTACTCTTTATCTTTCCATCCTTTATTCCCCTCACTGTGCTGTCCATGGTGTCTATTTTCTGTAATACCCTCCTTAATTTAGTCTGTCTTTCTGAATGTTTTTCTTTTATTTTAAAATTTATTTCCAAATGTCTCAGTTCTTGTTTATTTTTTTTTGTTGCCTGATCCTGTCATTTATGCATTTTCTGTTTCTGAAATGTGCAACTCTTCCAAAGCTTTGATTATTGTCTCTAGTATTTTTAACTTATCCTTAAAGATTAGGCTATCGTTTTCATCTGCTTTGTGGATAGTGGTACCTAAATGTGCTGAATTGTCAAAACAGACCCCAGTGAATCGTAGATCTCAATTACACCAAGTTTTTACTAACAACTAGCAAAGACACACTGGAGAAGGCAATGGCACCCCACTCCAGTACTCTTGCCTGGAAAATCCCATGGACGGAGGAGCCTGGTAGGCTGCAGTCCATGGGGTCGCTGAGAGTTGGACACGACTCAGTGACTTCACTTTCACTTCTCACTTTCATGCATTGGAGAAGAAAATGGCAACCCACTCCAGTGTTCTTGCCTGGAGAATCCCAGAGACAGGGGAGCCGGGTGGGGTGCTGTCTGTGGAGTTGCACAGAGGAGGACATGACTGAAGCGATTTAGCAGCAGCAGCAGCAGCAGCAGCAGCAAAGATACATGTTAAAAATGGGCATTAAACAAACATATCATCATCCTTCATTAGAAGGACTCTGAACCATCAGATGGAGCTTTCAAACGACCCTTTTTCTTTTCTGAAATGTGTTTTAAATTTTGGAGCAATAGATGATTGCTATATGTGTGGTAGAAGTTCACTCAGGAGAAGACATTTAGATTTCAAGTTACTCGGTTTTTATATTTCGTTAGGCAGATAGAAAGCCTATGAGATTAACTTCTATTCTCTAGCAGCTGCCTCCCTTAAAATTGAAAATTAGCCAGGTTTTTTGTATAGCCATGAGAAATTTAGACAGACTCGATTTATCTGGTTTAAAACATTCCTAGATAAGAACTTCCCTTGCTATCTTTCTGATATTCAATCCCATCAGAATGTTTACAAGAAGGTTTAGTTCAGTTCAGTCACTCAGTCATGTCCAACTCTTTGTTACCCCATGGATTGCAGCACGCCAGGCCTCCCTGTCCATCACCAACTCCTGGAGCTTGCTCAAACTCATGTCCATCGAGTCAGTGATGCCATCCAACAATCTCATCCTCTGTCATCCCCTTCTCCTCCTGCCTTCAATCTTTCTCGGCATCAGCATCTTTTCTAATGAGTCAGTTCTTCACATCAGGGGCCAAAGGATTGTAGCTTCAGCTTCAGCATCAGTCCTTCCAATGAATATTCAGGACTGATTTCCTTTAGGATTGACTGATTTTACCTCCTTGGGGTCCGAGGTACTCTCAAAAGTCTTCTCCAACACCACAGTTTAGTTAATCAATATGAAAAACCCAAGTCAATTTCTGCCTACCAGCAATAAATATATTTATAATTACATATATAATTATATAAACATTTCATATAATTATATATACTTTTTACAGTAATAGGATATTTAATGTATTTTGGAATAAATTTCATCGAGAGATTTCAGGAGTTTTGTAGACATAATTAGAAATTAGAAATATACTGAAAACATAAAGCATTAAAACAATATACCATGTTTATGGCTAGGAAGACCCATTATTGAAAATACATCAGTTCTCCACAAATTATTATTATTATTATTCACTGATTTGTTCAGTGAATTTATAATCAAAATCTCAAGTTAATTCTAAAATTTATATGGTAGAGGTCAAAGACCAAGTATAGCCAAATGTTTCTGAAAACTGAATTAAGGTGGGGGAGATTAGGTTAAAAATTATAATAATTGAGTTACAAAGTCATAAAGCTATTATAATTAAGACAACGTGGTACTGGCATGAAAATAAGTACACTGACTAATGAAGTAGAAAAGGGTGTTCAGAAACTAACATTTAGGAAAAATTGACATCAGATAGAGCATTGAGATTGGGAGGGAAAGCAAGAAAGCATTAATTGTTCTGAGACAACTGGTCATTTACACAGGAGAAAAAGAAAGAAGGAAATCTGATTTGATTTCATAGCATGTGAAAAAAAGAATTCCAGATGAATGAAAGATTTAATTGAGAGATAAAATTTAAAGTTTTCTAGGAAAATGTAGGAAAATATCTATCTCAAATTTGAGAATGAATTTGAGAACTCAAGAAGGACAATACTTTTTGTGTTCTGTCTAGGCAGGGCACAAAAACTACTAATGCTGGAAGAAATATTGCTAATGTTGATCTCGCTAAAATGAGCAACTTTAAAAAGAAAATAAAAATAAGGTGGGTTGCTGGAGAAATGGGTATTTATTTTTTCATTATGTTTTACCAAACATATATGATCAAAATTCTGTTGTCTGAGTCAAATATTAGGCTGAAAATGAAGTCAGGAAACAGAGAATAACCTAAACAGCCCAGAATGAGCACCCCTTTATATCCATCATCAGCTCAGTCAGGAACCTGCACCACTCTTAAGTTTTCTGAAATGTGAAATGGAAATACTTGTGAAGGGCCCTCACAGATGCATTTAGAAATGTATGTTCAGAAAATGGAATTGAAATGTTTTAGTAAGAGTCATGGGCTCAATCCTTGAAATAGATGATGGTTGAATTTCCTATAGTATGTAATTATAACACAATAAGACTCAAAAGCAGTTTCAATAAAGGGTGGGTGGAGGAGAAGCAGCCTGCTTCTAGGGCTTCATTAGCTTCTACCGACTGGAGCTCTCCAGGCTACGGGGAGGAACCCTGTTTCCCTTGGTTCAGAATCAATTTTAACCATCACTGAGGCCCCGGGGGTCAGAGTGCAGCACGGAGTCCTTGCGAATACACCAGGCCAGGAAAGAAAAGATGAAAACGTTTTTCAGGAAGCCCTGAGACGGGCTGCAGTTTTGTTGACCAGTTGTTCCCAGAACAATGTGTTGTAGTGCCAATCACTGATGAAATGATATTTAGACCCCTACTTTAGTTTCTTCAAGAAGTTTCCGGTAAATTAGAGCGATGCCATTGGCCTAGTTTAGGCTATTCTGTCAGACAAAAGATACAATTTCTACATGTTCTGCAGCCCTGGGAATATTTAATAAGGGGAGAGAGGCAGGGGAGAGAGGCAGCAAAAAAGAAAGGAGTGTCATAAAAACAAATGAACGAAAGAATGAGAAACAAAACCTTGCCCTTTATGGTAAGGTTGCCGAGAAAGACGCACTTATCCGTAAAGGACATGTAGATAATTTCTCATTTCTCTCCTGGAAATGCCAGCACACATTGCTCTGGTTGGAGTAGAATAGATTCGTCTGGCCTTTGAGGTCACATTGATGATGTTGTGTCTTGCTGTTAATGAAACTCTGTGAATTATTCTTAATTTTTATTTCAGTTTCTAATAAGCATTCATGAGCTATAACCTTTCCCTCTCCTAGATTGCATGCTTCAAAAAAATCCTTAGAATCAACCCTTCTAGAAAATAAGGTTATGTTTTAAGTAATAATTATAATTCTACAATGTGTCATACTTGTGGTTTCTAATGTGCTAACCTCCACATTCTCTCATTATCCCTGAAATGGCTCTTTGAGGATATTAAGATAGACATTATAATGTTCACCTTTCCTCTGGGAAAATGAGGTTTATAGCTGTTAATGTATCTACTTACAGTTGTAAGGCTCTCTAGTGGCAGGAATCAAAACTCCTTACTCCAGCGGCAATGTTTTTTGGCTGTTGTTCAGCCGCTCAGTCATGTCTGATTCTTTGCGACCCTACGAACTACAGCATGCCAGGCTTCCCTATCCTTCACCATTTCCGGAGTTTGCTCAGACTCATGTCCATTGAGTTGATGACGCCATCCAACCATCTCATCTTCTGTCACCCCCTTCTCCTCTTGCCCTCAATCTTTCTCAGCATCAGGGTCTTTTCCAGTGAGTCAGCTCTTCATATCAGGTGGCCAAAGTATTGGAGCTTCAGCTTCAGCATTAGGCTTTCCAATGTATGTTTAGGGTTGATTTCCTTTAGGATTGACTGGTTTGATCTCCTTGCTGTTCAAGGGATTCTCAAGAGTCTTCTGTAGCACCATATGGTGCCAGAATGTTTTTTTCACTCCACCATTAATGATCTAGATTAATAAGATCAACATTTACCTGGGAATTAGAAATATAGAGAAAAATAAGATACAAACCTGTCCTCTGATAGCATATAATCTATTAGAGGTGCGGGGTGTAGTAAGACAGTTACATGAATATATACAGCTTAACATGTGTCCGTAACAAGTAGCTAAGTGCCAAATGAGGCTTCCCTGGTGGCTCAGCCGGTAAAGAATCCGCCAGCAATGCAGGCAACCCAGGGAGTCCCTTCTGGTATATAAACTGGCCTATAGGTAGAAAGTGTGAGAAACCTCCCCCAAGCCTGAGTTGGGAGAATCCCCTGGACCCCCTGGAGAAGGGAACAGCTACCCACTCATAGAGGTGCTAAGTGCTGCCTATGGGTATACACTTAGTTCAGAACTCATCTTGAGAGAACCGCTAGTGGGGAGTGGTAGACGGAGAAACAGAAGGGATAGTTGCTGTAGGAAGATTCATGGTTCACTCCCCAGGGAAAGGAAGAAGATGGAAGTGCAGTGGAACCTTCGGTCCACGAATTTGGTGCCAAGCTCCCGAGTCTTAGTCCCAGAACTGACACAATGTCCTTGACACTGAACAAACCTTTGGAACCTGTTGAAAAGAGAGTTGTAGGAATTTGTAAAGTTTCAGAGCAACAGAAGCTTCTCCAGGCTCATGTTCAGATACATTGGTTCGAGGGGAGTCGCAGAAAGGGAAGTCCCTCTGGGAAGGGTTGGATGTGGGCAGGGGTGCAGCAGAGATAAAGGCACATGAAAGTGAGCCTAACTGGAGAAGGGAATGGTCAGCGGGGAGTGGTGGGGTGGTGGTGATATTCAGTATGCTGTTTGAGAGCCCAGGCTCTGGAGCTAGGTTGCAGGTTAACCACCCACCAACTGTGACTTTGGGTAGACACTTAAGTTCTCTGTGCCTCAGTTTCTTTCCATGGAATTTTTTTTTAATTTATTTATTTGCTTGTTTATTTATTTTGGCTGCGCTGGGCTTTGGTTGCTGCACTCGGGCTTTCTCTGGTTGTGAGTGGGGACGACCCTCTAGTTGCCGTGCACGGCCTCCTCAGTGCAGTGGCTTCTCTTGTTGCAGAGCGTGGGCTCTAGGCACGTGGGCTTCGGTAGGTGTGGCTCATGGGCTTAGTTGCTCTGCAGCATGTAGTATCTTCCTGGAACGGGGATTGAACTGGTACCTCTGCATTGCAAGGTAAACTCTTAACTGCTAGACCACTTGGGGAAGCCCTCCATGGAGTTTTATAAGGATTCAAGGAGTGAATGCCAAGTGTTTAGACCACGTCCTTGGACTGCAAGGAGATCCAACTAGTCCATTCTGAAGGAGATCAGCCCTGGGATTTCTTTGGAAGGAATGATGCTAAAGCTGAAACTCCAGTACTTGGGCCACCTCATGTGAAGAGTTGACTCATTGGAAAAGACTTTGATGCTGGGAGTGATTGGGGGCAGGAGGAGGAGAAGGGGATGACCGAGGATGAGATGGCTGGATGGCATCACCGACTCGATGGACGTGAATCTGAGTGAACTCCGGGAGTTGGTGATGGACAGGGAGGCCTGGCGTGCTGCGATTCATGGGGTGGCAAAGAGTCGGACACGACTGAGCGACTGAACTGAACTGATTATCACATAGTGAGAATGAAATAGACGTGGGCTTTCATTGCTATTCTGTTGTCATTGTTAGGACTCGTAAGTTACGACATGGTCCAACCTAGGAGACTTCATTGGTGCCAAGAGTAGCTGTATTTTAAGACGTTTCATCACCAAAAGTGAAGCTTAGTATTATAATTAAAGGACTAAGTGAACCGTTTTACTTTCTCGTAGAGGTTAGTAAGTGTACAAAATGTTGATTCTGTGAAGTATGATTTTGGAGACTTATCTTGTTTGCACTTGGAACTGTAGTAACGTTTAAGACCTAGGGCACTGCTTTTCAAATTGCCTTCTGTGGGTTTTTCCAAGGAGGTAACTAAGAAGTTGCCTTGGAGGAAGGAAGAAGATGTGGTCTCCGGGGCACCCTTAAGAGTTCTTCCAAAGAAGACGCACTTTGTTCTGCCTTACAATTGAAGTGCCACGTAGTATTTCATTTAATAAGGATACCATTGCTAAAAAGAGTTTGAATACTATTGATTCACTGCAGCCTCTAAAGTGAAGTTCTTCATCATGTCCGGCTCTTTGTGACCCCGTGGATGGTAGCCTACCAGCATCCTCTGTCCATGGGATTTCCCAGGCCAAAATACTGGAGTGGGTTGCCATTTGCCTAAGGTTATACAGCCAGCTACTGCCAGAGGGTAGCCAGAAACACAAGGCCACTCCTTCTGGTACTGGGCTTGTCACTAGTTACATAATGCTACCTACTGCGTAATCAAAAGAAAACTTCAAAAACAAATCACATATATTTAAGAGCTACACAAAACAACTCCAATCAAGAGCACATTAGTATTAGGACTTCCCTGGTTGTCCAGTGGTTAAGACTGCGCTTCCACTACCGGGGGCATGGGTTCAATCACTGGTAGAGGAACTAAGATTCTGTATGCCACATGGCGTGGCCAAAAGTTTTTTTCAAAAACTAGTATTTAACTCCAGGCATACATATCCCAGCACACTAGAAACAGCTCTCAGCGTCAATTTGATGTTGTTGTTCAGTCACTCAGCTGTATCCGACTCTTTGTGACCCAATAACTGTAGCCTGCCAGGCTCCTCTGTCCATGGGATTTCCCAGACAAGAATATAGGACTGAGTTGCCATTTCCTTCTCCATGGGATCTTCCCAAGCCAGGGATCAAACCTGCATCTTCTGCCTTGGCAGGCAGATTCTTTACTACTGAACCACATGAGTTCAGTGTCCATTACCCTTCTTCAAATTAATGTTTTCTAGCTGTATTTTTATTTGGCTAAACCTAGGACTGAAATAAATGAAATGAATTTAGAAAGTAGAAATTATATGGTGAAGTCAAGGCAAAGATCATCCGTAATAAAAGAAAAGATAAAATTTTAAAAATGAAGTAAACCAAAGAACTCCACGTGAGTTGTCAACATTAAAGAAAGATGAATTCTATCAAAGAGGATTGGTTCCAGTGTAAGCTAAGAAGTACCGCCGCCACCTTCTATAGACTGTTCATGGGCTGAGTTTGTGAACTGGCTACCAGGGAAAACCATTGTTCTCCTAACAGTTGTAGGTTCAATTTTAGCAGGAAAAAGACTGGAGCTTCTAAGAGGAAGGCAGTGTTCTGGCCACCTCTAATTCTTTTTCAATTCCAGTTTCTTGGATTATTTGGCACAGTGCTTTGTCTGTGTAGATCTGCCTTGCTGCTGCTGCTGCTAAATCGCTTCAGTCGTGTCCAACTCTGTGTGAACCCATAGACGGCAGCCCACCAGGCTCTGCCATCCCTGGGATTCTCCAGGCAAGAGTACTGGAGTGAGTTGCCATTGCCTTCTCCAATGCATGATTGTGTTGCAAAGCCAGAATACTTTTTCCTAGCCTTAAAAATAACCATTAAAATGACTATCTTAATTCTTATCCTGATGAAAAAACACTTGAAAATCTTCTCTTCTAAAATTAGAGTCTGGGTTATCTCAAAACATCTTGTTACTTGGGCCTCAGTCCAGATGTCACCGCCCGGAGGACAAGCTAGCTGGAGGTGGCCCTCTGCCACACTATCCCACTGCTCCCTGGTTTAGTTCCTGTGAAAGCACTTCTCACAGTTGGAGTTATCCTGCTCATTATTTACATTTCTTTACCTGCCTTTACCATGTGAATGGAAGCTCTTGGAAAGTGAGCACTTTGACTCACTTGCAGAGTGCTTGGGGTCTCAATAAGAGCTTGATAAACCCTAATGAAATGACTCCAGAATCCCCATGATAATTCCTAGGTCATTAGTTTAGTTCTAGCTTGTGTATTGAATATATGTCATTTGTCTTAAAGGATAGTGAACAGATTAAAGTTTTCCATATAAGAAAAGTGAGGCCCTAGAGCTCAGGGATTGGAGCACTGGTTTTGTAAACCAGGAGTTGCAAGTAAAAGACAAAAGGAATTGCTTTTTCTTCGGACATTTCAATGGCCATAAGTGATTATGTTGCATTTAATTTCTGCACCATAAAGCAGCATTTGGTGGTGCATTTTGGTTTGTTTTTTTGTGTGTATGTGTGTGTGCTGCAAGTAGAATGGCAAGGATAAGAAATATGAATTTTATATTCTTCTTGCTAAGAGTCTGCTGCAATTCAGGAGACCTCGGTTCGATTCCTGGCTCGGGAACATCTGCTGGAGAAGGGATAGGCAACCCACTCCAGTATTCTTGGGCTTCCCTTGTGGCTCAGCTGGTAAGGAATCCGCCTGCAATGTGGGAGACCTGGGTTCAATCCCAGGGTTGAGAAGATCCCCTGGAGAAGGGAAAGGCTACCCATTCCAGTATTCTGGCCTAGAGGATTCCATGGACTGTATAGCCCATGAGGTCGCAAAGAATGACTGAGCGACTTTCACTTTCACTTCATAGAGACTTGGGGCTTCCCTGGTGGCTTGGATGGTCAAGACTGTGCCTGCAGTGCAGGAGACCTGGGTTTGATCCCTGGGTCAGGAAGATCCCCTGGAGAAGGAAATGGCTGCTCACATCAGTACTCTTGCCTGGAAAATCCCATGGACAGAGGAGCCTGGCAGGCTGCAGTCCGTGGAGTCATAAAGAATCAGATGTGGCTGAGCAATAACACTTTCACTTTCTTTTGATAGAGACTTGAGGAAATAATTCCCCTGTGAGTCTGGTCTTTGAAAAACACAAATCTTGGCCACTCTTCTCTTAGGTTTCCTCGGAATTCTCTTAAAACTACAGTGGCCTCTCTTGGCCTGGGGCTGAAGATCACCCTCCAGATGGAAGCCTAAGGGCCTTGTTTCTGTGGCTGCCTCTTTACTCTGCTCAGGACCACCGTGCTTGGGGTCACAGTGAGTTCCAGCCTTCCAAAGTGTTGACCTTCTTTTTAGTGTCTCAAACTCATCAAGCACTTTGTTTTTGCTTCCCAAACCTATGTATACATCTCTCTCTTTGATTCACTCTTCCCAAAGTTTTTCCTGACTAATTCCAATTTCTGTAGGTTTCAGATTAAGTGTCACCTCTTCCCAAAGGTCTTCTCTGAGACCCACCTTTCCTCGGAGTTAAGGCAGTCAGTCCTCTTGTTGCTCTCTTGTAAGACCCTATACTCTTCCTTCTTGGAACGGATTGCAATTACTAGTTTTATTTGTTGTTGCTGTTGTAGTTGTGTGTGTGTGTGTGTGTGTGTGTGTGTGCTTAATACCTGTCTACCTTACTAAATTGTACACTGCAGAAGTACAATGTTTTGCTTATTGTTAAACCCTCAACACTCAGCTCAGTGCACGGAGCAGAGTAGATTCTGATGTAGTAAATATTCACTGAATGCATAGAGGAATGAATACATTTGATCGTTGAGTTCCTAGCACTGAATCCAACATATATAATAGACTTAAAAAGTAGCGTATAACTAAAATAAGCTAATGAAGAAGTGTTTATCATACATAAAGAAACAATTGTTGGTTTATCAAAAATAGAAACCCTGCTCTCCTACAAACCACATTCTCTCTGTTAATTGGTTTGCCTTCATTTCAATTAATGAAATCTGTTCATTGAAGTACATTCAAGAAAAACTACCTAACTTCTTTGTGTAAATTACAGCGTTTCCAAATGAAAAGTGAATAACCAGGGAATTCTTCCCGATGTTTTACATACTTGATGTGGACATCTTAAAAGATTTAAAAGATTGATTGACTCTCTTTTCAATTGGATATTTGAATAGACACAACCATTAGAGAATTTTCTTCTAGGGACTTACTTTAGCTCTTAAACTGTATACACTGAACAGGCAAACTCAAGTGGATCATTATCTATAGAAGCACAGAATTCCATCTCCCTTTGGGAAACCATTCAAACCCAGAAGTGTGTTTTACACATTCTGACAGAAGCACCTATAATAGCCAAGTGTAACCTTCTTTCTCGCTATGTTAGTACCCAAAAGTATATGAAAAGAGTGCATGTTAAGGCTTTTTCTGTTTATTAGAAAACGTCTCTTGGCTTCAAAACTCTTTTGACTATCAACCTACTAATGTGAGAAAAGTAAATAAGCAACGAATTCCATAGAGTCTTACTGCTGTGTGAGAGGTGGCTTAATAAAGACAATTGGACATGAGATGACTAAGTGTGTGAAGCTAATATACAGACACACCTTTCAGATGGGCCACTGTAATGTTCCCTGTGTAATTTTCATGATGACCATTTGCACCAGTATGAATAGAAAGGGTCTGGATCTTTCTGGGTGAGTAATAGGCGTGTCAATTATCTGTACTCTGTTTCCAGGATTGGGGGTAGGCTCACAGCGACTCTTTTGAGGCTGAAGTCCCCCCTTAGTGACTGAAATGAAGTGAGAGGAGAGTCCTCTTGGCCTTGTATCAGGGCATGATGTTGGGGGTGGGGTGGGGCGGGGAGCATGGGTAGAGTCTTCCTTTTGTAAAGGATTGGATATATGGTTAGATATGTGTGGATGGCCAGTCATTCTCAGACTTCAGTCATCAATGAGTTAATGTCTCAGCAAGGCAAGTCTCTGAGTGACAATGACTTTTCTCTTTTTAAAAATATTTATTTATTTGACTGCATGGGATCTTAATTGCAGCATGCGGAATCTCTGTTGTGGGACAAGGGCTCCGGAGCTCATGGGCTTAGTTTCTCTGTAGCATATGGGATCTTAGTTCCCTGACCAGGGGTCAAACCTGCATCCCCTGCATTGGAAGGTGGATTCTTAACTACTGGACCACAAGGGAAATCCTAAAGAATTTGTTTTTTTCTTGAGCTGAATGTATCCTTCGGACATTGCGTGAAAGAAAGCCTCATTCTTCTCTTTGATTTTAATGAGTGTGGACTTCCTTATGCTGAAAGAATCTTTTCAGCTTTTTCCCCTATTTTTTGGAAGTCCACTTACTGGGCACCAATGTTGACTAGCTTCTCTTGGTAGACTCCTGTATGTTTCTGAGGAAATCAGCAATAGCAGCAAAGCTTTATATGGATTGAAACTGAGAAAAGCAGAGTCCTGAAAACCTTCTTCCTACTGTTAACCTCTCCTGCTTCTTCAGGAAGGTCTGCTTGACTTGCAATGTGCCTTCTGAGAACTTTATGTTTCTAAGATGTTCCCAAATTGTCCCATGCATTTAATTCTCCAACTCTCCATGAAGACAGCACTGGCTTTCAGTCTCATAGCAACTCTCCTCAAGGTAATGGACCACTTGAAATCCAGTTCTTCCAAATGAATCATAGAACGTAGTTTTTATCTCCGTTTTCTCAGAGTAACTCTAAGAAGATGATCTTTTGGCCATATTCTTAAAATTCCCCTGTTGGTTTTTATTGCATTCCACTTTTCCTTTCTCTGCCTAAACACTATCCTTTCTAAGAGGAATGACATTTTTGATAGTTATCATTATGTGTTCTTAGCTTATTTGCCTTGACATATAGCCTGTGATAGGTAAAGTACACTCACATATAAAGCATAGACTTTGATCCAAAGCCATATGGGTTAACATATAAAGCATAGACTTTGATCCAAAGCCTTATGGGTTACATGTTCTCAGGTGCACAGAGGGGTGGCTGAGCCCTGAGAGAGATATGCTCTCCTTCTCGTGAGTTTATTCAGCACATCCTTGCAGATATCAGATCATTGCTTTTGTTCAGAATCATTTTCAGAAGAAAAGCCTTCAAACCTAGGAGGTTTTTGAAGACTCAGAAACAAATGAGTCCTGGGTAATTTTTCAAAACACTCAGACCTTTGGTCAACTCTAAATCATTCACTTAATACTGGGCTTTGTTATAATGATAGCAACCTTGACCTTAGTGTTCATAAGATTCTTGTTGTTATTTAGTTGCTAAGCTGTGTCCAGTTCTTTGAGATTCCATGGACTTTAGCCCACCAGGCTCCTTTGTCCATGGGAATTCCCAGGCAAGAATTCTGCAGTGGGTTGCCATTTCCTTTTCCAGGGGATCTTCCTGACCCAGGAATTAAACCCAAGTCTCCTGCTTGACAGGCAGATTCTCTACCACTGAGCCACCTGGGAAGTCCTTGTAAGAGTCTACATTTCAGTTATTTGGTTTCTTCACTCCTTGAGTGGATGTCACCAGCAGTATCATGTTTTGGAGGCTCCCTCTCCAGAAATACAGGCCCTGGAGCCTCAAATTTCTCCATCCCTTATGCCACATACTCATCAACCTCTTTCCTAATGATACCAGCTAGAAGTGTCTGGTTTCTCTAAAGCAAATTGTCACTGAGATACATTCTTTATATCCCTTTGGTCGGTTATTAGTAGTCGCCATGTCTCAGAAGCACATCTTTGCATCCTAAGTGCATTTGCGTGTCAGTTGTTGTGTCCCGAGTGGCTTGGAGCACAGAGGATGCATCTATGCATCTATTCTGTGTCACAGGGTAGAGGCTAAATATTGTCACAGTTCTCCCTAAAATGCCTGCTATTCAACACAGTGAAAAATCTGTTTCTTACTCAGGTTCCCATCCAATGCAGGCATCTTCCTTGGCAGGTGACCTTCCAATTCAAGGACCCAGAGCCTTTCTAACCTTAGGCTCTGCCCTCTACTGGGTCCGTGGAATGATCTGTATTCAGGCAGTAGGTGGGGACGGGGACTGGAGAGGCATGTCTGTTTCTTATCTATCCGCTTTATCGCAGAAGTGGTCCCAGTTGCTTCCCCTCACTTTTCACTAGCCAGAACCCAGTCCCATGTCCACTTTAACTTCCAGGGAATATTGGGAAATGTTTGCATGTCTAGGAGGAAGCCCAGGAGGAAAAGGAAATGTGTTGTGATCAATTCAGCAATCTTTCACTTCTGGTCACCAAATATCCACTCCCCCCATACCCAAAATTCACACTGTTCCTCTCCAAGAGAGAGAATTCAGAGTTGCCTCCAGCCATGTGCTTGGTTCCGAGTCAGTCCTGTACACTGATTTCTCAGGAATGTGTGGTCCCTTCTGTCCAGCATGGATATGGCTTATCCTGGTTTGGTAACCTTGATCCACAAATACATTCAGTATCACACAGTGGAGTAGGGATGAAAGAACAGCAAGAAAAAGTCAATTGAGAAACAAAGAAGTAGGAATAGCCTGTGTCATTTGTCAGACAATAGTCGGTATCGAGACTGCAAAAAACCAAAGCTTTATTTCACGTCTTAAGAACTGCAATTCAGGAGATACAGATTCAGATAAAGGGGAGAGTGTTCTGGGAAAGAGAGTCAGGAAATTCTAAAGGCAGAAGTCACAAGAAAAGAAATATTTATTTTTAAGGGATAGGCTGTCATGAGTTGCTTTAGAATAAGAATCTGATAAACATTTTGAGTTTCTGGCAAAGGTTCTGGCAATCTTCCTTAGGATAGTGAGTGGTCAAATGTCAGGTTCCATCCAGGCTGAGATGTGCTCAAGTTCCACTTCCTTCGTGGTCTCCTGGCTCCATTGCTCTCTTAGCAATAGTGGCTCCATTTTGATTTTCTTGTCACATACTCTTTCATACCAGTCATTACATCATGCTGGATAGAATGTGTATGCATACTAAGTCACTTTAGTCATGTCTGACTCTTTGTAACCCTAGGGGCTGTAGCCCACCAGGCTCCTCTGTCCGTGGGATTCTCCAGGCAGCAATGCTGGAGTGGATTACCATGCCCTCCTCCAGGGAATCTTCTTGACCCTGAGATCAAACCCCTGTGTCTTAGGTCCTCCTGCACTGGCAGGCGGTTCTTTACCACTAGTGCCGCCTGGGAAACCCACTAGGCAGAATGTGGAGGTTTCTACTCTGAGGAGCCTGAAAGTTCTTTAATTAGTTCCTAAATTTGCTGTCTGGGGAGAAGGAACTTTTCCATTCTTCTTCGAGAACCCTGACTTCATCTTCTGGGAGGTTCTTTCTTTCCATCATCCACACTGGCTGCAGCTGAAGTGAGCGTGAGACTGCTTCTCCTTTCAGTGAGCTCTGCCATGTTCATAGCACATCCTGTCGGCACATGTTCCGAGTCTTCCTGAGTCCTTTCTCCATCTCCTGTCTGAATCAAGAGCACTTCAGGGACCTCTACAGGGCAGAGCTAGAGCTTAGAGGGATCCCGAGTCCCTGAATGGGAAGTTCATTTACCAAGGAAGATGCTTACATTGGACAATGACCTGAGACGGGAATACTTGTGTTGTGTTGAGCAACCTAAATTTTAGGGTTAGAGACTTGAACAATCAAAGGCTTTTGTTTATTAGTTCAGACTTGTGATTTCTTTGGTAGTACAGTTGTCTTAAAGGAAAAAAAAGAAGAGGAAGAAGAGTAGGCTTCTATCCCATTTGCCCTTGTCAGTTTCATCTCTTGTAACTACACCCAAAGTCTTTCCTCGACACTCAAGTCTAATGTTCTCATTTGCTTCTTTGTCCTTTGGCCTCTCCCTCATGATTTATTGGTGACAACCTTGAGGCTATTTGAAACCACAGGCTTGGATGAAGAGGCAAGACCCTCTTGATGTCACCCTTTACCACATGAAGTGCTATAAACACTCTAAATCTAAACCTTATAAATCAAAAAGTCTTACTGGGCCTTCCAAATACAGAATGCTTTTTGACTTCATCTCTTTAATATTTCATAGCCATTTGGCTATGCCAATTTCATAGCCAATTTCATAACATTTGGCTTTTCCAAATTTGTAAGGTTATTTATCTTTGGGATTTCCCCCATTTCCTTCAGTTTCTGCTTCAGAACCACTTCCTTCTTACCTGAGTTCACTTCTGTTTTGTGTGGACAGCCATATACCATTACTTGGACTCCCTCTATCCACTTCTCCAGGTGAGCGGTCTGCCTTCCAATTTCTTTGAGACCATGGTTTTACCTGATAATTTGCTGACAGGGCTCTCTAGCTTGCTATGTCTGTTTCTTATTACTCAGTATCAAGGGGGTAAATATTTCTATATCAATACCTTACTTCCAGGGCCAATTTCATTATTGATCCTCATAAACCAACCACTATATCAAACAATCATATATTAATGACTTACTAATTCTTATTCAACCTACAGTCCACTGTGAGTATATACTCATTCGGGCACACAGAATTTAAGGAACTGGTTCAAGGTGACATAATTGGTAAATAATGGTCTCAAGATTTGGACCTGGCAGTCAGATTCCACAGTCTTAGCCACTTTCCTCTCAAATAATCAGCTTGAAGATATAGCCATTCAAATGTTGTATCTCTCAAGATACCTTACAGTTTGCCATCTTCAGGATTGTGTTCCATACATCAAAGCATTGTATATGTAAACCTCTTGATCATACAAATATTTATGGAGTCATAGCATGTCAGAGCATGTGCTGAGAGATTTTGTAGCATCAAAGATACAGAAACTATTTTGTTATTGGAGTATAATTGCTTTACAATATTGTGTTAGCATCTGCTGTGCAATGAAGTGAATCAGCTATATGTGTACATATATCCCCTCCCTGTTGGAGCTCCCTCCCACCCCGCCACCCCCACCCATCTAGGTCATCACAGAGCACCTGGCCCAGTTCCCTTTGCTTTACAGCAGGTTCCCGCTAGCTAGCTATCTTACACATGGTGATGTATATATGTCAACCCTAATCTCCCAGTTCGTCCCACCTTCTCTTTCCCCAGCTATGCCCACATGTTCACTCTCTACGTCTGCGTCTCTATTCCTGTGCTAGAGGTAGCTTCATCTGTGCCATCTTTCTAGATTCCACATATATAAGTTCAGTTCAGTCGCTCAGTCATGTCCGACTCTTTGTGACCCCATGAATCACAGCACGCCAGGCCTCCCTGTCCATCACCAACTTCCGGAGTTTACCCAAACTCATGTCCATCGAGTTGGTGATGCCATCCAGCCATCTCATCCTCTGTCATCCCCTTCTCCTCCTGCCCCCAATCTCTCTCAGCATCAGAGTCTTTTCCAATGAGGCAACTCTTCGCATGAGATGGCCAAAGTACTGGAGTTTCCGCTTTAGCATCAGTCCTTCCAAAGAACACCCAGGACTGATCTCCTTTAGAATGGACTGGTTGGATTTCCTTGCAGTCCAAGGGACTCTCAAGAGTCTTCTCCAACACCACAGTTCAAAAGCATCAATTCTTTGGCATTCGGCTTTCTTCACAGTCTGACTCTCACATCCATACATGACTACTTGAAAAACCGTAGCCTTGACTAGACGGACCTTTTGATGTTCAGCAGCATCTTAATTTGTAGCCTTTTTCTAACCTTGTTGTAATTTTTCTGGATAGCTAAATTGAATGTCTTATGTTGATCTCCTGGGTTTTCTGTCTCCATCTATCAATGTTCATTTATACAGAGAGGCTACAGGGTGGGCTTCCCTAGTGGCTCAGTGGTAAAGAATCTGCCTGCCAATGCAAAAGACAAGGGTTCTATCCCTGGGTTGAGAGGACCCCCTGGAGAAGGAAATTCCAATCCATTCCAGTGTTCTTGCCTGAGAAATCCCATGGATACAGGAGCCTGATGGGCTACAGTCTAAGGGGTCGCACAAGAGTCAGACACGACTTAACAACTAAACAACAATAACAACAAAGTCCAAGGGGTCGCTTTACATTTTAAGATTACTTTTGAAGATATGCAAGTGCAGGTTTGAGCCATAGATCCTCATTGGAGCTCTTTATTTCACCTGTGGAGGAATGCATACTTAAGGGCTTCCATAAAATGGGCATTCAATTCTGTAGAGGAGAACCTCCCATGAACAAACACGCTTTCCAAACCTGTTTCTTTCCCCATAACTTGAGTGCACATGGACTGCATTGGGAGAGGGTAAGGAGAGGAATGAGGGTTTCCGTCAAGGCAGTTCTGAGGTGCTCTGAACAGCAGACTGTGACGAGGAGAGTTCGCCACTGCAGGCTGACGTGTGTCAAAGTGGGAGTCATGGGCCGGTCTGCTTGGTAAACTACTCGTGATCTATGCCTGAAGCTGGGCTTCTTTTAAAAAAATTTATCTTGTTCTTTAAAAGCCCACATGTCCCACAGCCTCAGGCATACCTCAGGGATTTAGACTAATCCTGTCTTACTGTAGTCAGGTTACCTCCAGATTCTTAGCAATCACCCAATCGCTGCGCCATTGACTCACCTGTTCCTCTGATATTGAGTTAACTGTGCTAGTCTAATTGGCTCCTCGAAGTTAGTGCAGGGTGTGTCGGCAGGGTTTGAAAATGAATCGCTGACCCCAATGTGTCATGACCTCCGTGGATAGTAAATGATACCTTTGTGTCAGGCAGGTGACGAGCGTCTGTTAACCTTCCAAATCCATGTGGATTTGTACCTGACCTTAGAGTGAGAAATCAGCTGTTCACTAGCTCACTCGGCAAACCTTTTCACCTGGTGGTAATGCCAATTGGAGACTCTTACATACCATGTAATCAGTCATTTCCATGCAGCTGACATTCTAGTGATTCACTGAAAATATCATCAGGGCTCTCAGAGTACATGCTTTTTATTTATTACACAAATAACAAATTGGCTGAAGCGTTTAGACCAAATGAAGTTTTTCCACTGAAAGACAGTGAGTTCATTCTTATGGAGACATCAACGTCAAGTTTTTCCAGACTCATAGAGCACGGCTTAGAAAACTGCAGCTTCACTGCAGTGAATGTTCCCCCAGGAGCCTCAGAGTTGAAACTCACACCAGCACATATGAAGCACTTCTGTTTGCATGGAAGGTTAGACCCAGGGTCCTTCTATCAAATTGTCTCAGTGATTTATCCTTAGTGTATGCTCCTTCCATGTCCTCTAAAAGAGAACGTGCATGTGCGTGCAAACACACGTGCAAATACACGCACACAGATACACATTAAGAACTGAATTGAGAGTCGTGGGTATGTGCCATGGCTGAGGGCTTGGCCCTAAAGTGTGCTGAAGTGCCAGCATTGTGCTGTGGCCGGGTAATAACTGCTGTTTAGAAATGCCAGGATAGCATCCGATGAGAAGAGGCTGAGAAGAATACACTCTCACTGGCAGAGTGAAGAACAAACTCCTCATGAGAAAATGTAGGAGACTGTCGTAAGGGGATGAGAAGAAAAGAGGAGGATTGTTAAGACTCCACTATCTCCGTTTCTGAACTGAACTTTTGCTCACAGCAGGCAAACACAGGCTCCCTCCCACACTGAGAAGCCGTCCCCTGCCGGTGTGCAGTCTGTTAAGTAAACAAAGACTTTATACTGAGAAAGGAACATTTCTCTATTTTGGCTACGAGTTGTTATTTTTAAAGCTTTAGCCTCCAAACATTTCTCCCTCTCCTTGTTTATTTTTTCACTAGAAAGAAAAAAAAATCAGCTGCGGGACAGGAAAGCTCACTTGTAGATTAAGGCTACTTTTGGTTTAAGGCTCACTTGGGCTTGAGACCCACTCACCTTTTGGTGTAACCACCAGCTCATTCCTCCCGTGGAGCAATATATCTTTTCAAGATTCCCCTCTGCTTATGTCGAGCTCTCACGCACCCAGATTTCTACAAAGCAGAAGGCACTTTGGGAATTGTTTCCTGGATTCTTCAGGTAAAAAGGCCAGGCTCTACCCTGATATCTATGGCTCTACCTATTTATCACTATGTCTGTAGCTAAGACTTAAATATGGCCCCTGTGGTGTGCTACCTGCCATTTAGGCACTTTACATAAAAACTCATTTTTTAATGTAACTTTAACTGAGAACTTTATGACAATTGCTTCAATATTGATGTGGGTTAAATTTGGAGAAACTGTTACTCAATGTAACATACCTCTTCTGGGGAATATGCCTTGTATTGCACTCATCTTTTTCCTTATCTGTCTTGACTCTGTTTTGAATCTCTTTATTTAAAATTTATATTGAAGTAAAGTTGATATCGGAGAATACAATATTGCATTAGTTTCTGGTGTACAGCAAGTGATCCAGTTATATACATACACATATATATTCATTTTCAGATTCTTTTCCATTATAGTTTATTGCAGGATATGGAATGTAGTTATACTATACTGTGCTATACAGTCAGATCTGGTTGTTTTTTGTATGTATCTGCTAATCCCAAACTTCTAATTTATCTCATCCCCCCATCCCAATCTCTATATTAACAAGGTCCATGGTTTTCCTCCCTGTACCCTAATGTTAACACAAAGCCTCATATATAATGGGCCCTCAATAAGTCATTTTGAATGTGTCAAGACTAAACACAAGTATAGACTTTGCATGAAATGTTTGTAACAGCACAGTACTTGAAATCAAACTAAAAATCAAACGACAAAAAACTGATTAAATAAATAAAATCATTTTGTTTGGTGAAAAACCGTGCCGCTGTTAAAAACAGTTGATGAAGAACTCTAAAGTATTTCCATTAAAAGCAAAATAAAGTGCTGGACAATGTGTTTACTGTTCATGTTTTAAATTTTTATATATGTTACAAACATATGTTTGCATATGCATAAAATATCTTAGCTTCTTCCTATACCCCAAGCTCATCATGCCCCAAATTCAGTTAATGAATAACTAGATGAATGCATTCCTTTCAGGTGTATCATCTCTGCATTTAGTTTCTGTACCAATCCTATTGAAAAATATACTAATACTTTCTTTTGAAGATATTGCATGTTTTGAATCTTTGAAAGTGAAAAGTGAAAGTGAAGTCACTCAGTCATGTCCAACTCTTTGTGACCCCATGGACTGTAGCCCACCAGGCTCCTCCATCCATAGGATTTTCCAGGCAAGAGTATTGGAGGGGGTAGCCATCTCTTCCAGAGGATCTTCTTGACCCAGGGATCGAACCCAGGTTTCCCACATTGTAGGCAGACGCTTTACTGTCTGAGCTAGCAGGGAACTTCCCTTTGGGTTTGCTTATTTAATAGTTACAACTACTAATGTTAAATCCTTGACACCAAAGCTCTGTTGTACAGGGAAAATACTTAAACTTCTTATAATGATGTAAGATCTCTTTCATCTTCTTTCCTAGACTACTGCCCTATCTACTTCTCCCTCCAGATTTTCTCACACTTCCTCCTTTCCATGTTTGGGAGCTCTTCCAATGACGCTTTCATACCTCAACTCAATGAAATCCTACATTTTCTTAAAGTGTCCACTCAATGCCACCTACTCAGCATCTTTACCTGTCATCCTAGGCAACATTCATGGTTTCCACACAGCTACAGCTCATAGTTTTCATCGTTGGTCCTGAATCTCGAAATCATTTTATATACGTTTATTAATACAAATTGTATTATCTCAAGGTCATGAGCATATTGATATTAGAAGCCCTATTTTTATTCTTATTATCACAACAACTAGAATATACTAGGTGATTGATAAATATTTATTAGAAAAATATATTTATCTGAATTAAAATCATGTTTAATTATCCATAGCTTGAAGAACTTCATATTTAACATAACAAATTTGGGGACTGAACAAGACATCTTTTCTAAGAATTTGAAATGGAAGTCTTTTTATTGATGGAAAATCTTTTTTCATCTTGCCTTCTAGGATTCAAGTGAATGTTCATGCTCCATGAAGAGAATGAGCTGTGGTTTTTTGTTACAGATTTGGAACCAGTAGATTTTTTGGAATGTGAACCTTATCATGTCTTCTGGAATATTTTTGTGCTTTAATATTTTTGTCTGTGTGTGTATTAATAGGAACCAGGGAAAATGTGTGGAAGGCATGGTGGAGATCTTTGACATGTTGCTGGCTACATCGTCTCGGTTCCGTATGATGAATCTCCAGGGAGAAGAGTTTGTGTGCCTCAAATCCATCATCTTGCTTAATTCTGGTGAGTGGATCACATGGGAAAATTTAATGCCAAGTTACTGGAAGAAACATTTATTTGTATTTTTCAACCAGATACAAGGTACCTATTACAAAGGCATACTCACAAATTGAAAACAGCAACTGACGTACCTTTAAATTAGTTATCTTTTTGGCGCTAGGGATAAAGAATCTGCCTGCCAATGCAGGAGCTGCAAGAGATGCAATTTTGATTCCTCTGTCAGAAAGATCCCCTGGAGGGGGAAATGGCAATCCACTCCAGTATTGCCTGGAAAATCCCAAGGACAGAGAAGCCTAGTGGGCTAGAGTCAGTGGGGTCGCAAAGAGGCTGGCACAGGTGAGCACAGACACATCTTCTTTGTAGATGACTTATGGAGGCAAAAAAGGGCTTGCCTGGTGGCTCAGAGGTTAAAGCGTCTGCCTGGAATGCAGGAGACCCGGGTTGATCCCTGGGTCGGGAAGATCCCCTGGAGAAGGAAATGGCAACCCAGTCCAGTACTCTTGCCTGGAGAATCTCATGGAGGGAGGAGCCTGGTAGGCTACAGTCCATGGGGTCACAAAGAGTTGGACACGACTGAGCGACTTCACTTCACTATGGAGGCAAAACATGCTGATCAAATAAGATGAATGAAAGCAAAAATTCAACATTGAATCAGGTGGCCTTGTTGAAATATTAGTATCCTTCCACAGATATGAGTTTATTTATTTATTTTTTATTAAAGTGATACATGTATATGGACATAAGTCTGTTGTTAGCTGTATGTATTAGAAAGTAAGTAGAGTGGTTGACCCTATTAGGATATTGTGACCAGTTCCAAGCTTCAGATCATAAGGAAAGAGGCTTATTTGAGACAGACTATGTTCCTGGTCAAAACTGATTAGCTGAAAAATACCATTGACTCAGAGATAGAAAAACCTAATTCTAAAACCAAAGAACGTGGAATTTGGTATGTTGGTCCAGCTAAAAGAGTGGTTTTCATTTGATCCATGGTATCCAATTCAACTGTCCTTTCCTATTTATTCATCTGAGAAATCTTAGCTGAGAGTGGCATCCTTTTTTTTTTTTTTTTTTTTTTTTTGCTAGTGAGGTTGGCTGTTGCATGAGTCACTCCAGGTCATCCAGATGGAAACTATGGTTCAGCCTGAATTAGCGCCCTGACTCGTCCCAGCCTCTTCAGCAGTCAAATCTAAGCACTTGATCTCCAGCCTATAACACCTGATGCTTGACAATGGGGCATCAGGTGCACGGTTTAGATGCCCTAAACCTTGACCTTAGCCCCCCAACCCCAGGCCCACCTCCTGCTGGAGACCTTATTCTCACACAGAAATCACAGCTGCCTTGAAGCCCTGGGCCTGATTTTAGATTTAGCTTCTTACACCCTTCGATACGGTCTCAAGTTTCCTAGTAGCTGAACTAGGGTCTTTGTTGATCCCCATTTGGGGAGAATTGGCACCTGCTTGTCTTTTGAGGTGTTTTGCTGATGAATGTCAATCCCTTCCCACCTCCCCTGACAATTTTCCACTTCTCCCCACCAGTGCTTGTAACCTGTATTACTTAATGGTTCTGCTAGTAATCATTCTCCCTTATCAACTGATAAATGGAAATCTGTACCGTTACCCTGGGCAAGGACTGAATTGCAGGATGAAGTTGCGTGAAAAATAATGGCGTCTCTACTAAGGAAGTGATTACCGCGCCATTCAAGTTTCAGGTTCCACTCGCGTGCATTGTGCTTTTCATTTGAGTCGTTTGTCCTGTTGGTTGAAGGGTCCAGAGCCCACAATGGCTCTTTATTGGAGAAGAGTTCTGGGAGCAGTGCCACTCGGCTGCACCGTGCCAGGTCCCGAACCTGCTCCTTCTTCGCTGGAGGGCTGGCACCGCCGTCGGCTCTCGTGTGGACAATCTGTTAATTTCAGGGAAGGCAGGCCTATAAAGTTCTGGGACTTTTTTGCCTGCTTTTACCAGGAAATAATACCCTGGACAGGAAGTGAAATTAGCCAGAGTGATATAATCAATGGAAGTAGATGCTCTGACCTTGGTGATCAAAAATATTTCCTTTAGGTACGTATCTTATTTTCCTGCATTACTGGTCTGTGCCTGTGAGAGGGTGTATTTTTTTTTCATATTATATAATAGAAAAGGGGGAACTTTTGCCATCAAAATATTGGATTTATAAGCCTGAGTCTTTTAAATCCCAGAGGGAAAAACTTTTAGCCCTCACAAGAAAGTCTTTTATGAAAAGACTGGCACTGGCATCTCAAAAACAGTACTTCTTGCCACAGAATTTGGACCTTCACCTGCTGCCTCCTGACACCAGTTAAACTTGCCGGCTCCATTCTTGTTCCTTCACCTCTTTCTCAGGATATTCCGTGAGCTGCCTTGCACCGGGAGGGCTGGAATGCTGTTTTGGAGAAACAAGGCACCATCTCAGTGACAGTTTATAGTTGTCTTTTTTTGTGAGATGCCAGTAGCTCTTCTTTTCTCAAGAGCAGTACTGCTGGCTCATGGGCTGTAGCAAAACAGAAGCTGTCTCTCAACCTGGGAAAAGTGAAATCATTCTTTCCACCCCCAAAGTGATTTCTGTTTTGGAAAAGTGGATCTGCCTGCTGAGCACAGCTCCCGACGTCTCATATTGTTCCTGAAAAAAAAAAAAACAGAATCGAAAAGGACTTGACTCCAAAACACAGTGGTGTGGCGCTCCGGGCCTTTTTCAGAGCAGTGACTAGTGATATGAGGGTCACCACAATCAACACCTTTTTCCAACCACTGGAGGTATGGACTTTTCTTAAAACCCAACCAAGCCATAGCTCTGATCAGGGGCCATTCTTCACCTGTTCTGAGACAAACTACAAAGTGGCGCTAATTCCTGGACTCTCTGACAGAAGGCAAGCTAGAAATGATTCAGGAGAACTTGCTAGAAGATGCTTTCCTGATACTTGGGAAACAAAACCTCAGTGTGTAGAGAAACCTGGTGTTTCGTGTTGAGCCCCTGTCACTAAAGTCTGAGGAGGGTGTGTTTACATTGGCCTTGACTTTGGCACAGAGACACATGGGGAGTTGAATGGTTGTTATGAGGACCTGCTAGGAATGTGTTTCTGGAAGCCTTGAGGAGGTCTCCCAGGTGCCAACGTTTCCATGGGAAGGCCTCTTCACAGCTATTTGGGAGTGGGAGATTTTCATCTTTTCTGCGACAGAAGAATTTATTCCTTTGCTTGCAAAAGTCTCCAGTCATCCACAGGACAAGCACTGTTTTTCCACCCTCCACCAAAGGACAGAGGCCTCCCTGGTTAATCTGAAGATGTCTTTGCCCAATCAGTACTAGCATCAAGGGATTCTGAGAGCTGGCTGGACAGGGTTCAAGGTAGGACAAATGCAAACAGGGCAGATGAACTCAGAGTAAAAGGCTGTTAAGGGCGCAGCAGTGGAAGAGGAGGACGGAGCTAGAGCTACAGGGGGAGGAGGTTCTGGGCCCATTTACAGTATTCCTGCTATCCAATGGGACTTTAGTTCTTCTTTCTAATTCCAGTATTTCAAATTCTTCAAGCCCAATTCAGATCTCACCTCATTTAGGAAATCTTGCTATGACCCCATCCGTAATGAGTTTTTCTTCTCTAGACTGTTTTAGTTCTTAAAGCTAATACCTCACACTCTAGCATTTAGTCAGTTGGTTGGCTGATTTCATTCACTGATTCAGTCATTTCATTCATTTATTCAAGAACTCATCAGTGATGGAATTCCCGCTGTGAACTTTACACCAAGTATACGAAGATGTATAGAGCTTCTCTGGTAGCTCAGTTGGTAAAGGATCTGCCTGCAATGCCTGAGATGGGGTTTGATTCCCTGGGTTGGGAAGATCCCCTAGAAGAGGGAAGGGCAACCCACTCCAGTGTTCTTGCCTGGAGAATCCCACGGACAGAGGAGCCTGGTGGGCCACAAGAGTTGGACAGGACTTAGCAGCTACACCACCACCAAAAGAAAATGAATGACATGTTTTTTTTGGTTTTGGTTTTCCAGTTTTTTTTTTAAACCCAGGTGGAGTCTTTACTCATGTGTCCTAATTTCTCTGTAAACCATTAATGCTTTTTTGTATTCCTCAGAGCCTGTGAACTGCCAACAAGTGTTATGCCATCTAGTCACTTAATGGATGCTTGTTTGTTGGGCGTGACCAGAGGCACCTAAAAAGTTCCCATTTTTCCTGTGCTGTGCCCACCATGGTGAAACATGTCATCCTTTTCAGTTTATTAAAGATCTAGATAATGGGGAAAATAATGTCTGTCTCCTGAGGTTATTGTGAGATCTGGGGGAAACTGTGTATAAAATGTGTAATGCAGGGACTCCCCTGGTGGTCTGGGAGTTGAGAGTCCACCTCCCAATGCAGGGGATACAGGTTCGATCCCTGGTGGGGGAACTAGGACTCCACATGCTGCAGAGCAGCTAAGTCCATGCCACAACTAGAGAAGCCCGTGTGCAGCAGCGAAGACCCAGCACAGCCTAAACAAACAGAAAGTGTGTGATCACTTCCTGGAACATAGTAGGTCTTCAGTCAGTGACAATTGTCATCATCACTTATGAGACTCTCTGACTTAAAAGGAGTCAGCTCATGCCCCTTTTCAACATAATTAAGTACTTTGGGGCTTCCCAGGTGGCACCAGTGGTAAAGAACCCACCTGCCAATGCAGGAGACATAAGAAACAAGAATTCGATCCCTGGGTTGGGAAGATCCCTTGGATGAGGGCTTGGCCAACCACTCCAGTATTGTTGCCTAGAGAATCCCATGGGTAGAGGTGCCTGGTGGGCTACAGTCCATAGTGTTGCGAAGAGACGCAAGTGAAGTGACTTAGTATGCAGAAGTGCTTTTAGTTTAAAAGCCTCCCTCTCACTAGGCTTAAAAAAATATGCAAGGACAGGAGGGTAATGACAATAGAGTTTGCAGCTGTTCTGAGGCTTTGTTAATTGTGCTATTTAATTTTATTTAGAGAAATTTTAGAGCAAGATTTATCTGATAGATAATAATGAATTGTTATTTAATTTTGGCTAACCTTAATGAAAACTGGTGGTGTCCCTATTCCCTATCGGTTGACTGCTTCTTTGCATCCTCTCTCCCCACATATGTAATCTTCACAAAGCCTTCAGAACCCGCTCCCATTCAGAATACCACCTTTTTAGGGAATTTTTCAAGACTTGGAAAAATTCAAGAGTCAAAGCTCAATATGTATAAATCTACAGTCCCTGATAAATGTTGGATTTGGCTTTCAAATTCAATTTAATAATTATTTCTATCCATTTTCTTAACTTTCTTCTGACCACCATTCTTTATATGTCTCAATAATTCTGAAGAGCCTCACCTACTTTGCTCCCTGGTAACTTTATCCAGCTGGCTCCCTGGAGAGCCTGTCAGACCCCTGACTCCAGCTCCTCTGCCTTCTCTGTGTTATAGTGAATCTCTTTTCCTCTCCTGATGCACAAACTAACTCTTGTTACTCCAATTCTGTGTCTGCTGGATCCCCATGGTATCTTTGGCAGGCCTGTTGGTTACTCCTGGCCAATCTCCTGCTGTAGAAACATACCCTTGATTACCTGCTCATACAAAACTGATCTTCAGACATTTCTCTTTCAATTGATGGAATATTAGAGAGCAGAAAAGAGTCAAAACCATAGGGACTTAAAACCCAAAGTGAAAAATTAAAGGAAAGTGAAAAAGCCAAAAAGGAAGAATTATGACAACATCTCTAAAGTGTGTATCTTGGTGTTCATCTAAAAAAAAGGATGTGGAATATCACCCAAATGCATATATGGTAAGCATAAACATAAGAATGGTACCAGCTCTTGTGTGTCACTCAGTTCTTTGTTAATATGGCACATCTTGTTGTCTTGATGACGTTATGAAACATCTGGTGCTGAAGTTGATGACATTTGCTTTGTGTATGTTCACCAGAGGCTGCGCTCTGCTCAAAGAAGCATTCATAATCATGATTAATTACAACAGGCTCCCATCACAAAGAATACTTCCCCTTTCCAGACCCGAATACTTTGCACTCCTTCTGTGAATTATTAGACATTAGGACACTTAAGAAACATACTGACTGTAAATATTAAGGATCATTATTTCTTAACTGTTAAAGTTCTCCGATAGGAACAAGCCTTGGAATCTCATATAGACGCATTGTCAGATACGCCCATTGCTGTCACAGTGGAGAAGATTTGATTGTATTGTCTCTTGAGTTCTTTGTAATGTGAAACTTCCTGTCCAGGGAGCCCGCCTATTGTCTTGTCATAATTTTGAGATAAATGGCTCTTTATAGTTATTAAGTTGTTCACCGTCTTCTTGCTGGCTGATGGATTCTGTTGGCAGTAGATTCAACTCTTGAGCCTTTCCTTGCTCCCACCTTCTGGTGTGGCCTTAAGCCTCATGGTCTCGGTTAATTTCTTTTTTTTTTACACTGTTTATTTTTATTTATTTATTTGGCTGCACAAGGCCTTAGTTGCAGCCTGCAAGATCTTCAGCATGCGGATGCTTAGTTGCAACATGTAGGATCTGATCAGGGATGGAACCTGGGTCCCCTACATTGGGAGCATGAGTCTTAACCACTGGACCAGCAGGGAAGTCCCTGCCTGCATTAATTTCTCGAACACTTTGTGTGCCATGGACTTTGTCTTAGAAAGGCTAGTCATTCAAGAGAAGCAACGCTGCCACTTAGCAGATAAAGGAAAGCCGCTTCCCTGAGACATATCTATACAATGGAAATAATGATACTAACAGACAGGAGTGCTGTGACTATTGAAACTATGCCTGCCTGGCACATCTTAGGTCAGTTTGTAGACTCTCCAAATACAAAAACTCTAACCGTGTTGTTCTTCAGCTTAGTCGTTCAGTTGTGCCTGACTGTTTGCAACCCCATGGACTGCAGCATACCAAGCTTCCGTGTCCATCACCAATGCCTGGTGCAAGCTCAGACTCATGTCCACCGAGTTGGTGATGCCATCCAACCATCTCATCCTCCCTTTTTCCCTTCTCCTCCTGCATTCAATCTTTCTCAGCATAAGGGTCTTTTCAAATGAGTCAGTACTTCACATCCTGTGGCCAAAGTGTTGGAGCTTCAGCTTCAGCATCAGTCCTTCCAATGACTATTCAGGACTGATTTTCTTCAGGATTGACTGGTTGGATCTCCTTGCAGTCCAAGGGACTCTCAAGAGTCTTCTCCAACACCACTGTTCAAAAGCATCAGTTCTACAGTGCTCAGCTTTCTTTATGGTCCAACTTTCACATCCATACATGACTACTGGAAAAACCCTACCTTTGACTACATGGACCTTTGTTGTCAAAGTAATGTCTTTGCTTTTTAATATGCTGTCTAGGCTGGTCATAGCTTTTCTTCCAAGGAGCAAGTGTCTTTTAATTTCATGACTCAGTCACCATCTGCAGTGATTTTGGAGCCCAAGAAAATAGTCTGTCATTGTTTCCATTTTTTTTCTCCATGAAGTGATGGGACCAAATGCCATGATCTTAGTTTTTTAAATGTTGAGTTTTAAGTCAGCTTTTTCACTCTCCTCTTTTACTTTCATCAGGAGACTCTTCACTTCCTCTTCACTTTCTGCTATAAGGGTGGTATAATCTGCATATCTGAGGCTATGGATATTTCTTCTGGCAATCTTGATTCCACCTTGTGCTTCATCCAGCCTGGCATTTTGCATGATGTATTCTGCATATAAGTTAAAGAAGCAGGGTGACAATATACATCTTGACGCACTCCTTTTCTGATTTGGAACCAGTCTGTTGTTCCACATCCAGTTCTAACTGTTGCTTCTTGACCTGCATACAGATTTTTCCGGAGGCACATAAGGTGGTCTGGTATTCCCATCTCTTGAAGAATTTTCCACAGTTTGTTGTGATCCACACAGTCAAAGGCTTTGGCATAGTCAATGAAGTAGAAATAGATGTTCTTCTGGAGTTCTTTTGCTTTTTCTATAATCCTACAGATGTTAGCAATTTGATCTCTGGTTCCTCTGCCTTATCTAAATCCAGCTTGAACATCTGGAAGTTCTCAGTTCATGTACTGTTGAAGCCTGGCTTGGAGAATTTTGAGCATTACTTTGCTACCATGTGAGATGAGTGCAATTGTGTGGTAGTTTGAGCATTCTTTGGCATTGCTTTTCTTTGAGATTGGAATGAAAACTGACTTTTTTCAGTCCTGTGGCCACTGCTGATTTTTCCAAATTTGCTGGCATATTGAGTGCAGCACTTTCATAGTATGATCTTTTAGGATTTGAAACAGCTCAACTGGAATTCCATCACCTCCACTAGCGTTGTTTGTAGTGATGCTTCCTAAGGTCTACTTGACTTTACATTCCAGGATGTCTGACTTTAGGTGAGTGATCACACCATCTTGCTTATCTAGGTCATTAAGATATTTTTTGTATATTTGTGCTGTGTTTTCTTGTCACCTCTTCTTAATATCTTCTACTTCTGTTAGGACCATACCATTTCTGTCCTTTATTGTGCCCATCTTTTCATGAAATGTTCCCTTGGTATCTCTAGTGGCACACAATTTTAAAAGGCTAAGAGGCAGTTTAGTACCTTTGAGAATCCACCTTTAATTCTCAGAGGTGTGTGGAAATTAGTTTGAAAACTACTGCTATAGGTGAAAAATGTTACCTGATTAAACTGGTTCTCTAGTATATTTTAAAATGAACCATTTTGCAAACCATGAGGGAAACTGCTCAAAAGGGTGCTCAGCCCTGGGGTCAGGGATTGTGGGCCTGTGTTTCACACACTGGTTTGGGCAGGGGACACAGGCAGTTAACAGATCATTTCCATGTCAGGAGAAAAGGGGATGTCATGATGAAAGGAAGCAGAATGATACAGACAGCAGGGTCCTTACCTGAGGAAAGGAGTCTTCAGCTTTTGCTTGAGTTTGACTTGGCTAGAGGCAGAAGAAAGGCGTCGGGGGTGGGGGGAGTTCTGGCTGCATCATTAAACTAACATGAAACCACTGGACTGCTCTTCCCTGGTTGCCTCAACTATAAAATATATATAATAATTCCAGGAGCTTCCCTGGAGGTCCAGTGGCTAAGACCCTGCACTCCCAATGCAAAGGGCCCAGGTTCAAGCCCTGGTCAGAGACCTAGATCCTTCATGCTGCAACTGAGAGTTAGTATGCTGCAACTAAGACCCAGTGCAGCCAAATAAATAAATATTTTTTTAAAAGGCATAGTAATTCTAAGCAGTCCTATTAACCCTATAGGTTTGTTATGATGTAACAAGATAGCTTTAAAACATGAGCTAATATCATCATTACTAATATTATCTGTTACTTTTAATAAGGAAAATATTATGTAACCTAATACTGTACAGCGATTTTGGTGTTAAGGATCTCCCTGTTCTAATCATAGGATGAGAATTACACTCAGGCCCTATATTTGGAAGGGCCTTAAGTGTCCTCTGTCTGCCCTCATGCCTGGAACACTGAACTGTAAATCTAAAAGTGTGTCAACACTTGAACTGAGGGAAACCATGAGGAAACAACAGTAAGCCCCCACTAATTTACTGAGCTCAGAGGGAAAATGCAATATTGTTTTTTAATGGAGTTTTCTTTCCTTACATGTTACTCACTGAACAAGTAAAAGCCAAAATGGAATATGTATGTTTCCTTAAATCTTTTCATGGAAATCCAGACTGCAAAGTTTTCAGTCTAAACCAGACATCCCTACACTTAGTTGGAAGACCTACCTCTGGGCCTTGGCTTTCATGCATGGGCCCATGGTTACATCCACCTGCTTCCCTTGGTTTGAAAGAAAGACGGAAAAACAAACTCTCTGCCTCTTCTTTGGAGTCCTGGTCCTTGAACACTGCATCAGCCTCAGCTTTCTTCAGTGATTTCCTGCAGGGAGTGGATGGCTACTCTTTCCTGCAGGGAGTGGATGGCTACTCTTTCCTGCAGGGAGTGGATGGCTACTCTTTCCTGCAGGGAGTGGATGGCTACTCTTGCCTGCAGGGAGTGGATGGCTGCTCTTTCCTGCAGGGAGTGGATGGCTACTCTTTCCTGCAGGGAGTGGATGGCTACTCTTTCCTGGAGGGAGTGGATGGCTACTCTTTCCTGCAGGGAGTGGATGGCTGCTCTTTCCTGCAGGGAGTGGATGGCTACTCTTTCCTGCAGGGAGTGGATGGCTGCTCTTTCCTGCAGGGAGTGGATGGCTGCTCTTTCCTGCAGGGAGTGGATGGCTACTCTTTCCTGCAGGGAGTGGATGGCTACTCTTTCCTGCAGGGAGTGGATGGCTGCTCTTTCCTGCAGGGAGTGGATGGCTACTCTTGCCTGCAGGGAGTGGATGGCTGCTCTTTCCTGCAGGGAGTGGATGGCTGCTCTTTCCTGCAGGGAGTGGATGGCTACTCTTTCTTGCAGGGAGTGGATGGCTACTCTTTCCTGCAGGGAGTGGATGGCTACTCTTTCCTGCAGGGAGTGGATGGCTGCTCTTTCTTGCAGGGAGTGGATGGCTGCTCTTTCCTGCAGGGAGTGGATGGCTACTCTTTCCTGGAGGGAGTGGATGGCTACTCTTTCCTGGAGGGAGTGGATGGCTACTCTTTCCTGGAGGGAGTGGATGGCTGCTCTTTCTTGCAGGGAGTGGATGGCTACTCTTGCCTGCAGGGAGTGGATGGCTACTCTTTCCTGCAGGGAGTGGATGGCTACTCTTTCCTGGAGGGAGTGGATGGCTACTCTTTCCTGCAGGGAGTGGATGGCTACTCTTTCCTGCAGGGAGTGGATGGCTACTCTTTCCTGTAGGGAGTGGATGGCTGCTCTTTCTTGCAGGGAGTGGATGGCTGCTCTTTCCTGCAGGGAGTGGATGGCTGCTTTTGTATGTTGGGGTAGCTTGAGGGTTGCCTCAGTTCTAATTTCTCTGAGTTTTTAACTTTATATCTACTTTTCTTTCCGTTTTTCTTCTAATGAAAGAAAGACAGAGATCTCCTGGAGATGGAAATGGCAACCAACTCTACTATTCTTGCCTAGGGAATTCCATGGACAGAGGAGCATGGCAGGCTACAGTACACGGGCTCCCAAGGAGTCATACATGGCTGAGCGACTAACATGTTCACTTTCATTGATTTGTAAGCTACTATATATTAGGGTCTGCCCAGATGGCGCTAGTGGTAAACAATCTGCCTGTCAATGCAGTGGTTTTGATTCCTGGGTTGGGAAGATCCTTTGGAGGAGGGCATGGCAACTCATTCCAGTATTTTTGCCTGGACAATCTCATAGACAGAGGAGCCTGACAGGCTATAGTCCTTAGGGTCGCACAGAGGCGCAGAGTCAGAAACAACTGAAGTGACTTAGCACCACACATATACTAGCTTGCATTTCTCTGGTAGATAAGCGGTAAAGAAGCTTCCTGCCAATGCAGGAAATGAAAGACCGATCCGTGGGTGAGGAAGATCCTTTTAGTTCAGTTCAGCCTCTGAAGCATGTCTGACTCTTTGCAAGCCGGTGGACTGTAGGACACCAGGCTTCCCTGCCCATCACCAACTCCCAGAGCTTGCGCAAACTCATGTCCATTGAGTCAGTGATGCCATCCAGCCATCTCTTCCTCTCTTGTCCCCTTATCCTTCTGCCTTCAGTCTTTCCCAGCATCAGGGTCTTTTCCATTAAGTCAGTTCTTTACACCCCATGGCCAAAGTGTAGGAACTTCAGCTTCAGCATCAGTCCTTCCAATGAATATTCAGGACTGATTTTCTTCAGGATTGACTGGTTGGATCTCCTTGCAGTCCAAGGAACTCTCAAGAGTCTTCTGCAACACCACAGTTCAAAAGCATCAATTCTACAGTGCCCAGCTTTCTTTATGGTCCAACTTTCACTTCCATACATGACTACTGGAGAAACCCTAGTTTTGACGAGATGGACCTTTGTTGGCAAGGTAATGTCTTTGCTTTTTAATATGCTGTCTAAGTTGGTCATAGCTTTTCTTCCAAGGAGCAAGCTTCTTTTAGTTTCATGGCTGTGATCACCATCTGCAGTGATTTTGCAGCCCAAGAAAATAAAGTCTATTACTGTTTCCACTGTTTCCTCATATATTTGCCATGAAGTGATGGGACCAGATGCCATGATCTTAGTTTTTTGAATGTTGAGTTTAAGCCACCTTTTTCACTCTCATCAAGAGGCTCTTTAGTTCTTCTTCACTTTCTGACATAAGGGTGGTGTCATCTGCATATCTGAAGTTACTGATATTTCTCCCAGCAATCTTGATTCTAGCTTGTGCTTCATCCAACCTGGCATTTCACATGATGTACTCTGCATATGAGTTAAATAAGCAGGGTGACAATATACAGCCTTGATGTACTCCTTTCCCTATTTTGGAACCAGTCTGTTGTATGATGTCCAGTTCTAGCTGTTGCTTCTTGACTTGTATAAAGATTTCTCATGAGGCAGGTAAGGTGGTCTGATATTCCCATCTCTAAGAATTTTCCACTGTGATCCATACAGTCAAAGGCTTTGGCATGCTCAATAAAGCAGAAATAGATGTTTTTGTAGACCTTTCTTGCTTTTTCTCTGATCCAACAGATGTTGACAATTTGATCTCTGGTTCCTCTGCCTTATCTAAATCCAGCTTGAACATCTGAAAGTTCACAGTTCACATACTTGTTGAAGCCTGGGTTGGAGAATTTTGAGCATTACTTTGCTACCATGTGCGATGAGTGTAACTGTGTGGTAGTTTGAGCATTCTTTGGCATTGCCTTTCTTTGGGATTGGAATGAAAACTGACCTTTTCCAGTCCTGTGGCCACTGCTGAGTTTTCCAAATTTGCTGGCATATTGAGTGCAGCACTTTCACAGCATCATCTTTTAGGATTTGAAATAGCTCAGCTGGAATTCTATCACCTCTGCTAGCTTTCTGAGTAGTGATGCTTCCTAAGGCCCACTTGACATTACATTCCAGGATGTCTGACTTTAGGTGAATGATCACACCATCGTGGTTATCTGGGTCATGAAGATCTTTTTCGTACAGTTCTTCTGTGTATTCTTGCCACCTCTTCTTAATCTTCTACTTCTGTTAGGTCCATACCATTTCTGTCCTTTATTGAGCCCATCTTTGCATGACATGTTCCCTTGGTACCTCTAATTTTCTTGGTGAGATTTCTAGTCTTTCCCATTCTGTTGTTTTCCACTATTTCTTTGCATTGATTGCTGAGGAAGGCTTTCTTATTTCTGCTTGCTATTCTTTGGAACTCTGCATTCAGATGGGTAGGTATATCTTTCCTTTTTACCTTTGCCGTTAGCTTCTCTTCTTTTCTTGGCTATTTGTAAGGCCTCCTCAGACAATCCGTTTGCCTTTTTGCCTTTCTTTTTCTTGGGGATGGTCTTGATCCCTGTCTCCTGTACAGTGTTATGAACCTCTGTCCATAGTTCTTCAGGCACTCTGTCTATCAGATCTAATCCCTTGAATCTATTTATCACTTCCACTGTATAATTGGAAGGGATTTTATTTAGGTCATAACTGAATGGTCTAGTGGTTTTCCCTACTTTCTTCAAGTTGGTATTTGACCATAAGGGGTTCATGACCTAAGCCACAGTCAGCTCCCTATCTTGTTTTTGCTAACTGTATAGAGCTTCTCCATCATTGGCCGCAAAGAATATGATCAATCTGATTTCGGTGTTGACCATCTGGTGATGTCCATGTGTAGAGTCTTCTCTTGTGTTGTTGGAAGAGGGTGTTCGCTATAACCAGTGTGTTCTCTTGGCAAAACTCTGTTAGCCTTCCCTGCTTCATTTTGTACTCCAAGGCCAAACTTCCCTGTTATTCCAGGTGCCTCTTGACTTCCTACTTTCTCATTCCAGTCCTCTATGGTGAAAAGGACATCTTTTTCGGTATTAGTTCTGGAAGGTCTTGTAGATCTTCATAGAACCATTCAGCTTCTTTGGCATTAGTAAAAGAGTATACGGTTCATTAAATCTTTTCATACATATTGCCTACTGCCCCGAAAGCTTTATTAAATTACACATATGCAGAGTACATCATGAGAAACGCTGGACTGGAAGACACACAAGTTGGAATCAAGATTGCCAGGAGAAATATCAATAACCTCAGATATGCATATGACACCACCCTTATGGCAGAAAGGGAAGAGGAACTAAAAAGCCTCTTGATGAAAGTGAAAGTGGAGAGTGAAAAAGTTGGCCTAAAGCTCAGCATTCAGAAAACAAAGATCATGGCATCCGGTCCCATCACTTCATGGGAAATAGATGGGGAAACAGTGGAAACAGTGTCAGACTTTATTTCTGGGGGCTCCAAAATCACTGCAGATGGTGATTGCAGCCATGAAATTAAAAGACGCTTACTCCTTGGAAGAAAAGTTATGACCAACCTAGATAGTATATTCAAAAGCAGAGACATTACTTTGCTGACTAAGGTTCGTCTAGTCAAGGCTATGGTTTTTCCAGTGGTCATGTATGGATGTGAGAGTTGGACTGTGAAGGCTGAGCGCCGAAGAACTGATGTTTTTGAACTGTGGTGTTGGAGAAGACTCTTGAGAGTCCCTTGGACTGCAAGGAAATCCAACCAGTCCATTCTGAAGGAGATCAGCCCTGGGATTTCTTTGGAAGGAATGATGCTAAAGCTGAAACTCCAGTACTTTGGCCACCTCATGCGAAGAGTTGACTCATTGGAAAAGACTCTGATGCTGGGAGGAACTGGGGCAGGAGGAGAAGGGGACGACCCAGGATGAGATGGCTGGATGGCATCACTGACTCGATGGACATGAGTCTGAGTGAACTCCGGGAGTTGGTGATGGACAGGGAGGCCTGGCGTGCTGTGATTCATGGGGTCACAAAGAGTCAGACACGACTGAGCGACTGAACTGAACTGAACCTTATCATGTACGCAGAAGACAGAAATGGGGTATCTCCTGGAACAGCAAAGACAGTAGACAGCTTCCTCCCCCCAAGCTACTGCCCTCAGCTGTGAAGACCCCCAGGCAGGAGTTTCTACACAGAGCATATTGCTGCTACTGCTAAGTCGCTTCAGTTGTGTCCAACTCTGTGCGACCCCATAGACGGCAGCCCACCAGGCTCCCCCATCCCTGGGATTCTCTAAGCAATAACATTGGGTTGCCATTTCCTTCTCCAATGCATGAAAATGAAAAGTGAAAGTGAAGTCGCTCAGTTGTGTCCGACTCTGAGTGACCCCGTGGACTGCAGCCCACCAGGCTCCTCCATCCATGGGATTTTCCAGGCAAGAGCACTGGAGTGGGTTGCCATTGCCTTCTCCATACTGAGCATATTATAAACATCATATTGAAACGTCATATTGGAAACACCCCAAGCTCACTCTTTTTGAAGCAATTTATTGTTTCAGAGAATGTTGTCATATTTTATGATCTATTGTGTATGTAGTTGTTATGTCATTTTTCAATTTTATGACTTGCACAGACACTATGCTGGTGAACTGCTCTTATTCCAGGCAATCAGGATGCACAGAGGGCTGGCATTGAGTTTCTTACCTTCTGTCTTTGATCCCTTTGCCACTGTTTTTATTGAGGGATATTTACAAATAGAAAGCCAAGAGGTTGAATGGCTGTAAGTTTAACCTCCCTTTAAAATCTCATCTCTGGAAGGAGAACCTGGCTCTCCCAAAGATTTCATGTGCTCTGGGTTCTGGGTTGGTGTGATTGACATGACCTTTCCTCGTCAATAACCAGCTTGGATGAACAGCTTACCATGTGACCCCATGGCTGCTCTTTACTTAGTTGCTCAATTGTGTCTGACTCTTTGCAACTCCATGGGCTATAGCCTGCCAGGCTCCTCTGTCTATGGAGATTTTCCAAGTAAGAATACAGAGTGGGTTTCCATGCCCTCCTCCAGGGGATCTTCCCAACCCAGGGATCAAACCCAGGTCTCCCGCATTGCAGGCAGTTTCTTTACCATCTGAGCCCCCAGGAAAGCCCCTCTAGCTGTGCCCTTCCTTAGTGATCAAGAAACTGCTGGTTCCAAGAATGCCCTTTCTGACCTCATGGATTCCAAGGACTAAGTGCAATCTAGTCTCCAGTTCTTACAATTGGAAGCAGTCAGACAATGGGCTGTTGGACAAAGGAGCTAAGCATGACTGACAGGAGGGGGCACTGGCAGCAACAATTTGTTTAGTCTTTAAAATTGGCAACAACAGTACTAATAAATTCAATCCAGAATGCAAAATTCATCTTCATCTAGACGGTGAAGCATCTGCTCTTACTTACTTTTGGTAGAGCAGATGTTACTCTTTGAGTGAGAGAATATAATCTTCACACTCAGTGAAAGCCAGGCACTCAGCTCCATCTAGTAATACCTTAATGCTCTTCTTCCTTCGCAATTCAGCTTGCCAATCCTGGAGGAAGATGGGTTACCAGTCTTTTGAGGCTGATCTTTTTTTGTATATAGATAAGTAACTCAGGTTACCGATGACATGTTGGAAGTATTTCCAACTAAGAAATTTTTTCTCAGAAGCTTTAGTAACAAATTTGTTAGTTCCATTTTCTGCCAAAATGGCAAACTTTGAAGTTTCAGAAACGTGAACAGCCTTACAGATGATAGAAATATTATGAAAATAGTAACAAGGAATATCTCTACAGCAAGCTCCTTAGTCCTTGGAATATCCATTCTTCAGCTTGGGTTTCCCTCTCATCAGTCCAGGCATTGACAAAGCTTGTGAAATAATGGAAGTGAAAGACACTTTGATTTTGTATTTGCAATAGCATTTTCTTTCACCAGATTATGAAAGGCATGCATGCCCAAGGCAGGGAACTTGGAAAATACAGAAAAGCCACCAAGAAAAATGATCTCCCAAGTAATCAGTTTCACCACACAGAGGTGAGCGTTGTTAACATCTTGATAAACATTCTTAATTAAAGAGGCAGAGGCCTCAGTCCATTAGCACCTCTGCTCTGCCACCTTGCACCTAATGTTAGGAAATTCTGGAGTGCTCCTAAATCAACCCAGGGAAATTGTTAGTTTTCTCAAATATCTCTGGAGGTGAGACTATTGTTGGCAGTCATTTCCCGTTTCTCACAAACTGGAAGTTAGGAAATTCTTTGTGTAGCCTTTGACCACTGGCCGGGAATGAGGGATATCGGAGTGTTAGTTCCAACTTTGCCATTTATACCCACAGGGTGACCTCTGGCAAGTCCAGCCTTACGTTCTATCTGAAAACCCTTCCAGCAACAGCATCCACTAGCCCGAGCTGCTTAATCTCTCTGAGCCTCTGTTTCCCAGCAAGTAAAATAATGAGTGGATCAGTAGGGGGCCTTTTTACATTAAAAATAATTTTTTTTTGGTCGTCCAGTGGTTAAGACTTCCCGCTTCCAACACAAAGGTCATGGGTTCCATCCCTGATCAGGGAACTAAGATCCCGCATGCTGTGCAGTGTGGGCCAAGATTAAAATATAGAAAGAAAAGAAAAAGAAATTTATTTAAAGAATAGCTATGTGACTATACTTCAATTTTAAAAATTAATTAAAAATTAATAAAAATATTTCTTTATTTAAAGAATGTCTATATGTGTTTACCTGAGTCGCTTTGCTGTGCAGCAGAGATTGGCATAACATTGTAAATCAACTATACTTCAATTTTTTAAATTAATTAAAAATTAATAAAAATATTTCTTTATAAAATTTATTTTTTAGAGCAGTTTTTGGTTCAGAGCAAAGCCGAGGGAAGAGTACAGAGATTCCCCATGTAGCCCCATCCCCACCCAACCCCCAGCTGCCTTCACCATCAAAATCCCCTACCAGAGATGTATCAGTGCTTTGTTTGAATTGATAAACTTATGTTTACACACTGTTATCACCTGAAGCTTGTAGTTTAATTTAAGGGTCACTTGCACATGCACGTGCTTGGTGTTCTGCATTCTGTGGGTTTTGAAAAACGTAAAATGACATGTATCCTTCAGTACAGTATTGCACGGAGTAGTCTCCATATTGTATGATATTTAAGACATTGAGGACATTCTGCCCTAAAAATCCTCTGTGCTCTATTCATCCCACCCATTTCCATAACCCCTATAAACCGCTGATATTTTTTACTGTCTTCTTAGTTTCATCTTTTGCAGAATGTCATGTAGTTGGAATCATACATTAAGTAGTCTTTTCAGATTATCTTCTTACACGTAGTAATCTGAATTTAAGATTCTTCTATGTCTTTTGATGCCTTGATAGCTCATTTCTTTATAGCCCTGAATAATCTTCCATTGTCTGGATTTACCACAGTTTATCCACTTACCTTCCCTGGTGGCTCAGAGGCTAAAGCGTCTGCCTGGAATGCGGGAGACCCAGGTTCGATCCCTGAGTCAAGAAGATCCCCTGGAGAAGGAAATGGCAACCCACTCCAGTATTCTTGCCTGGAGAGTCCCATGGAGGAAGGAGCCTGGTAGACGACAGTCCATGGGGTCACAAAGAGTTGGACATGACTGAGTGACTTCACTTGCAAATCCACTTACCTACTATAGGACGTCTTGCCTCCAAGCTTTGGCAGTTAGAGTAATGGTGCCATAAATGTCCACGTGCAGGTTTTGTGTAGACATAAATGTTCAACTCATTTTGGTAACTATGAAGGCGCATGATTGCTGGCTTAAATACAAAGAGTATGTTTAGTAAAAATTTGCCAAATTGTCTTCCAAAGTGGCTACACCATTGTTCATCTCTTCCAGCAACGAGTGAGAGTTTCTGTCATTCCACATCCTCGCCAGCATTTGCTGTTGTCAGCATTTAGATTTTGGTCCTTCTAACAGGTGTGTAGGTGCATCTCACTGTTGCTCTCATCAATTCTCTACCTGATGTGAAGAGCTGACTCATTGGAAAAGACCCCGATGCTGGGAAAGATGGAGGGCAAGAAGAGAAGGGGGGCAACAGAGCATGAGATGGTTGGATGGCATCACCAACTCAATGGACATGAGTTTGAGCAAACTCCTGGAGATAGTGAAGGACAGGGAAGCCTGGCGTGCTGCAGTCCATGGGGTCGCAAAGTGTCAGACATGACTGAGTGACTGAAAAACAGCAATAACAATTGACATATGATGCGAAGGATCTTTTTATTGGCCTATCTTCTATCTCTTCTTTGGTGAGGTCTCTGTTCAGGTCTTTTGCCCATTCTTTAATTGGGTCATTGATTTTCTCTTTCTTGAGTTTCAAGTTTTTGTTTATTTTGCTAAGAGTCCTCTAACAGATGTGTCTTTTGCAAATATTTTCTCCCAGTCTATGGCTTGTCTTCTCATGGTCCTGAGATCCGTGGTTTTTAAACCTTCTGCTCGAGCCTTGTGTGTCAGAAGGAGCCTCCGGTCCCCCGAGGATGGGGGCGTGAATCAGAGAGGGAGAGGCTGAGGGACCAACCTCTAGTCGCCCCTTCCCCATTTATTCTGCTTTAATCAGAGAGATTTGACTTCATTCAGTTTATATGTGAGGGTTTCACAGGAAATTCACTCTTTTAAAAGGATTTTGTCCCTCCAAATGGTGTGAAAAACCACGAAACTTAAATTAAATCCACAATTCTAGAATTCTGTGTCTCCTTTTTTACAATGTAATACATCCTTTCACAAGGCTCTGTTAAGGAGAAATGAGACAGACCTGTCACAGTCACGTGACACTTTTTCAACACAATTTTCATCTAATGCAGAGCTCTCTCGAAATGATGGAACTGATATATCTGAAGAATAGGTATCATCTACATGTCCACTTATCTTTCTGAAACAGTAATTTTGGACAGTAATTATCTTTTTCAAAATAATCAGTGAGAAGTGTCAGCCATTTCACCATTTTCATTCTCTATCTAAGAAAAGGGGAGAGAATATATCTGCATCTCTGTGGCTCTGAAGATAAACATGCAAACCCAAACCAGAAGGGGTGGCCTTTACCATCACACAAGAAGGTGTCACTTCACAGTGCCCAGTGTAGATCATCACAGGATTTTTAAACAGTGCTGTTCAACTCAGAATGACAAGAACATGTGCATTCAACCAGCTGTATATTCTTAGATCATATATCATGTTTTGTGCCTTTGCGGTTAAGTCAGATGAATGTTTAATGATGTTTTATAAACATTTGTATTCACGCTAACCCTGTTTATTGCTTTGACAGAGGAGGGCGGCGTGTTCTTTATTTTGTTTATGTATTGCCTTTGTTCCACAAAGGATTTGAAATGGTCTAGTGAATTTCATGTGATGCAAAATGAAGAGAGGGAAGTCACTCAGTCGTGTCCAACTATTCGTGACCCCATGGACTGCAGCCTACCAGGCTGCTCCGTCCATGGGATTTTCCAGGCAAGAGTACTGGAGTGGGGTGCCATCACCTTCTCCGGATGCAAAATGAGGAAGGCAATAATTGACACAATCTGAAAAAAGGGAAAATAATGTGAAGAAAATAATAAATTCAGGAGTCGGATTAGCACACAGCAGTCCATCTGTACAGTTCCTAGGAGTGGGCCACAAATTTGGCTCTCAGCTTCTTTCGCTAGGCCAAAGCAAAGAGAACACATTTCATTATAAGGTCTACCGACTTTTAATAAAAATAAAATAGACTTGTTGTTCAATGTAAAAACTCTCCTTTAGGCAAATCTCTACAAGGTCTATTTACTACAACCAGCACTTGATAAGGATGCTGCAGCTGAGAATTTGAGTGTCCTATTCTCTTGCCATGCCCTCCTCCAGAGGATCGCCCCAACCCAGGGATCAAACCCATGTCTCTTATGTCTCCTGCATTGGTAGATGGATTCTTTACCACTAGCATCACCTGGGAATTCCTCTGATAAGAAAGTAGGGTGCCGATATATGAGGTTGCCAGTTAGGGGAAGATCCGTTTATTTTGATCATCAGCTGGGCAGTTGTTAGGGGTAAATACCTCCTGTGAAATTTGTTAACTGTGTATAGGGTCTGATAGGATGAGCTCAAGCCCTGACCATTATACTAACCAAAGTGGAGATTCAGGGCAAGGGCTGAGGCATCGGGAGTTGGGAAGATTCCTCATGTGGAGTAGGAAGGACTCAAATGCTGTCTCATCTCATGATGTACCAGATCAGGAGTCTAGTCTCTACTTTGCCCGTCTTGTGCAGACACCTAGGTGTGCTCTGTGCCCTGCTGCAGTGTAATAAATCGCCTCAAGACTTAATGGCTAAGAAAAGAGAAAAAAGGGTTTGGATTCTCTTAATCATGGATTTGGATAGAGCACAGAGGTCATGGACTGTTCCTCTTCATCATGTCTGGGGCCTCAGGTGGGGGTCATGCACTAACAGTAATTTGGTAGTCATTGCCTAGAAACATCTTAAAGGTCTTTGTCCACATGCTGCCTACTGATGCTGGCTGTTAGCGGTGCGTCAGCCAACAGTCAATTGTGATGCTTATCTGTGGCCTTGGCTTCTTCGTGGCCTGTTGCACTGTGCCTCTTACAAGGAAGGCAGTGAGGGCTCCAGAAGCAAGTGTTCCAGTTGACAGGCAGAAGCTGTATGCCTTAGATGACAAGCATATTGTACCTTGGAAGCCAGGCAGTGTCATATATCCCATTCTACTGATTGCAAGCAAGTCACGGGTCCACCCAGCCTCCAGGGAGGGGCATAACTCACACATCTCCATGACAGAGTGCCAAGATCACACTCTGGAAACCCATGTTGGATGGGAGATATCGTTGTGATCATTTTTGGAAAATAAATCTGCCCCCATGTGTATAAAGAGCCGCTTCCAGCTCTGCGCTATTGCTCCGTTGTCTTTGAAATGGCAAATGAGAAAAGGTGAGATGCAGGGAAACAAATCCATCCAGACTGCTTTAACCTATGTTTTCTGGGAAAAAAGAAAAAAACAAGACCTCTTGAGACCAGGCCAGCTCACCTGGACTAGGAGTTCCACATGGAACCGGTGAACAAACTCCATTGTATTAGACAGGCCACCCATTTTCCATAAAGTTATCTCTTTAGACTGTCTTCTTCCTGATCTCAGAAAGGTAGTAATTGACTGAGGAATAGGAAAATCAGAAACCTGGCTGTTTCTTCATATATTACAGACATAACTAACAAAAAGGAGGCCCCTAAGCAATATAGGGCTTCCCTGATGACTCAGGTGCTAAAGAATCTGCCTGAAATGCAGGAGACGGGGGTCTGATCCATGGGTCAGCAATATAGATTCATAATGGCTTTATCCTAAAAGGTAAAAGCCTAGGGGACTATTTATTAATTTTAAATTTATTGATTTTAATTGGATAGGGGACTATTTATTATGAAAAGTAAAGACAGTGATTTTATGTATAGGAGGGAGACACATGGATACCACTAAAATTATTTTTTTTCTTTTAACGTTTGATTTATTTTGGCTGTGCTAGGTCTTTGTTGCTGTGCACAGGGGCAAGGGCTCTAGGTGAGGGCTTTAGTACTTGGGGCACACTGACTCAGTAGTTGTGACTCATGGGCTCTGGAGCATAGCCTCGACTGTTGTGGTGCACAGGTTTAGTTGCCCTGAGGCATGCAGGATCTTCTCGGATCAGGGATTGGACCCATGTTCCCTGCAATGGTTCCCTAATTCTTAACCACTGGACTACCAAGGAAGTCCTAAAAAAATTTTTTTTAAGTACACTTTTGAGATTTCATTTCACGTCAATTATATCAAGTCATCAGTTTCACCACCTGAAATCATTTAGAGGTTTGTCCTTTGAGTCAGCTTGAAGGCATTGATATACTAAGTAGAATCTCTATTAGACTTCACTAAAAATTATGCTAAATTGATAAATGTCACTGAATCATTCGTGGATGAGTTCATAGTCATCTGTGCCATGGGAGTACTCGTGGGTATTATAGTGATGCCAAAATGAAAGGACTGCTGTGGTCACTGTTGTGTTGTGACAAGAATCCTTATCTTTGCTGTGATCCCTCTCACTATGAGACCACTTAGAAGATGACTGGAGGAGTGTGTGATCTTACAAAGACTAGAGTAATAGTAAACATTTGCTCAAGGACTGGGAGTTACGAAAAGTTCTTCACCTTTTAGTAAATAATCACACACTGCTAGAAGGATGGACGTTTCCTGCCTATGGACAAATATAGCTCAAGGCAACACTCTTTTTGTTCAGTTCATGAAATGAGAAGTCAGTTCCTGCATGCTACAGTGCAGTCTCTGAAACCTTAATAATGTTGGGAGCGGCATCTTTGAATGATGACTAACTAAACATTCTGGCATCCTGGGCTTTCCTCTTGATTCTTTGAACTTATTGGTTGCTATGAATTATGTTAGTATTCAGAAGGAATGGTTAGCATGACAGGAGATGATGAGGTGGTTCTAGGATCTAGAGAATGCTTTCCATGACAAAATGTGGTGATATCGGCATTTGGAAAGAGAAATGATTTATAACCTAAGTTATATTCCCAAATGCCAGTATCGCCACATTTTGTTATAATTTATAACTATGCAACCTAAGGACCTCCCTGGTGGCTCAGTCAGTAAAGAATCCGCCTGCAATGTGGGAGACCCAGGTTCGATCCCTGGGTCGGGAAGATCCACTGGAGAAGGAAATGGCAACCCACTCCAGTATTCTTACCTGGAGAATTCCATGCACAAAGGAGTATGGTGGGCTACAGTCCACGGGATTGCAAAGAGTAAGACCTGACTGAGTGACTAACACTTTCACTTTCATGCAACCTAAGGCCTTAGGAATGTAGAAACTGGTAACAAAAGGAGGTGTACCAAGCATCACTTTGACTTTGTCTGATATATACAGTTTATTCATTGATACAGTCAGTAAGTCATAAAATACTTCTCATCTTGCCTTAGAGTAGAACAACTATAACAGATAGGCACCAAAATGTATAATGGTGCAAACCCATGAAGGTTTGTTTCCTGTTTACTTAATATCGCTGGTTGCTTGTATAGGATAGTGCCAGAGCCTTCTTCCGTGTGGTTGTGCAAGGACTCTGCGGTATTAATTGGGTGACTTCCATGGTCATCCTGAGTTATCTCCATTCTAATCAAGCCAGCCAGAAAGGGGAAAGAAGCATAGGAGAGCACAACATGACGAGGAAGTTGGAAAGGAAATTCTCAAAGTGGTTTCAGCATTGGGATAAGACACTTCACTGAAAATATAGTCCATGTTTCTAAGAGCTTACATAGTAGTGGCCGTAAAAGAGCAAATCATGGCAATTGTGTGATTCTTAATGCTAGCTAGGCATCAGACTCATCAGTGGGGAGCTTTTAAGAAGCAAGCTCCAACTCCAGCTTTCGGTCAGCAGATTTGGCTGGAACCTGAACAGCCACATCTTGGAAAACCCCACAGTAGAGACCGAGGGACAGCTATGCTTGGGAATCACAAACTCTGGAGATAAATCTCTTAGAATTGCCAGGAACTTCAAATGAGAACCTATTGTATAGCACAGGGAACTCTGCTCAGTGCTCTGTGGTGACTGAAACTGGGAAGGAAATCCAAAAGAGAAGGGATGTATGTATATCTGTTTCACTTTGCTGTACAGCAGAAACTAACACAACATTGTAAAGCAACTATACGCTAATAAAAATTAATTTAAAAATAAAATAAAACTGTGCTTAAGGAAAAAGCTTGAATGCAGGAAAAAAAGAAAAAAAGAATTGCCAGGAACCAACACCAGTCCAATAAAACATGCATATTCCTTTAACTAGCCTAGAACGAAAAAAATAATAGTCTATACATGTACATCTTTTTAAAAAAAATGTAATTTCAGATAATTTCAAAACGGCCATAAAGGAGGAATAACATTGAACTAATTTAAAATAAAATGCTGTATCTTTCAATGCAGATGCTGAGGCTTGACTACAATACAAAAACTGATAAAGTAGTAAAATGCTTACATGTATTTATAATGCATGGGCTTCCCAGGTGGCACCAGTGGTAAAGAAACTGCCTGCCAATGCTTGAGACATAAGAGATATAGGTTCGATCCCTGAGTCAGGAAGATTCCCTGGAGGAGGGCATGGCAACCCACTCCAGTATTCTTGCCTGGAGAATCCCATGGACAGAGGAGCCTGGTGGGCTACAGTCCATGGGGTCACAAAGAGTGGGACACGCCTGAGTTACTGACACTTTCACTTTTATGCATGTGTGCATGTGTGTGCTCAGTTGTGTAAAGTAATTATCCTCTAATCAGAAATTTTAAAAAAGGAAAACTGCCACAGAACATACACACACACTCACATATACACACACAGAGAAACTGGAACTCAAAATCTTTGATGGATAATGCATCTTTATGGTATCTATTTTGGTGAGGTGCATTTCTAACTTTAAATATGAAATTATCTGCCCTTTAGAAAAAGAAAGAGAAAAGAAGTCCTTCATTCTTTGGGACTGTCCCACATATTGTAGGATATCCGGCAGAGCCCTTCTCACTAACTAGCTTCAGCCACCATGAGCCACCCAACATCCCGCAGGACCCACCGTGCCAGGAGGAGGAGCAACCTTCAGACGTGATGCCTCAAATGAATGTGGCACTCGTGAAACTGTCTGCCGAGAAGGCACTTAAGAGCAAACACACCAGTTTGATTGTGGGAGCCATGCCCAGCAGCACACCTAACAGGCTGATCTGCAGATGATTCACTGAGTCCTTCATGTGCCGAGTCCCCCCAAAAGTTCCTTTTTTATTCCAGCAGAGCAGCAGCTTTCAGGTCTAGACCACTTACAGCCAGGGCTTTAAGGAGTTTTCTTTTTTCCTTTGAGTCATCCCCTTTGCTTTTCTGGTCAAGCTGCTGTGGACACAAGGACTCTCCCAGGATCCACTGTCATATTCGTCCTTCTGGAAAAAGAAAAGAAAAAAAAAAAAAGGCCTTACTTGAAGACTTTGCTCTGGAGCATCAGTGTCTTCCTTCCTCACTTCTCCGGGAACAGCTGGATGCGCCCCCAACCCAGTGGAGGTCAGCACCCGGGCGTGTGGCCCCGGGTCCTGCTAGTGTTTCCTCTGGATACAGGCACGTGCAGGCGTCCACTGCCGTCTCCATATCTGCATTCTTCCAGCTTCCCGAAGAGAAGACGGCATCATCTGGAAAAGTGACGAAGGGGTAACAAGGGTGTTCCTGCAGGATGGAGTGGAAAAGCGGAAGGAAGGAAAGGAGGAAGAGAGTGTCCGAGCGGAGCAAGAGGAGGAAGGAGAACGCAGAAGCATGAGGCAGTGAGAGCCAGAGAGGGCGAAAGGCTGAGCTCTCTTCCCTACTGGGTGTCCAGGCGCTTCTGCTCCCCCTTCCTTTCTACCACCAGATTTTTCTCCATAGAGTCTTCCCGAGGCTCCCAGTGTTTGGCCGCAAGATTCAGAATACGTAGAAGCTCGGATTTGCCAACAGCGCTTCGAGCCTGGATAATGACATACAGATTGTTTTTTCCATCTTGGGGATTTGGAGCAGCCTGGGGAGTTGCAAAAGCCTGCCTTGTTGTAAGACCGTTTCTGAAGGCCTGCACTGTCTGATCACTGGCTCCCTGCTGCTGGGAACAGTGGCACAGCTGTCCAGGGTGGCAGGGACCACCTGGGGTATGAAAATTACCAGAAGCCGTAGTTTGGCTCTTGCCAGAGCACCTGAAGCCTTCTGGGAATTAGGATTTCTGTTGTTTCTCTCACTGGCCCCTTAGGAGCAATAGATAACAAACTGGGACCACTTGTGGGTTTTTTTTGTTTTTTGTTTTTTTCCTTGCCAGAAAAGCCCAGCAAGAAGATGGCTGCTGTTGTCGATTATTGGCATTCCAGCAGGACTGTATATTTATTTCTAAGTATATTCGCACAGCTAGGAAGCATCTGCCGACAAGGATGAGATGATAAGCTGTGTTGGTGCCAAAACAGGACTAGAAAAACAAGCTTGTTCTGAGAATGGCAGGTATCCGGAAAGTCAGTTAAGAAAATCAACCCTCTCCAGGCAGTAGCTGCTCTTACGACATTAACATTTAAGAAAAGGCGTGGAATCCCTACTTCTCAGGGAGAGCAGGCTGGAGGGAGGACCAGAACAGGAGGGGGAACCAGCAGTGGGAGGTGGGCTGCACTTCCAGGAGCCTGCATGCCAAGGCTCTGGCCTCCCCTGGCGAGGGGAGGGTGCTACGCGGGGTCTCAGCACGTCCACAGCTCTGTACTGGCCGTTCCCACCCCGGGCGCACAAGCAGGACGAGCAGGTGCAGAGGCGTGGAAGCTCCTCCGTCCTGTGGTTTCCTTGAACAAGAATGGGATGATTGGTGAGCGAGGCCAGCATCCTGGGTGGTAACAACAAAAAAAAAAAGGAAATTGGTAGAAAATGCATCAGCCAAGTTGGATTCAGTCAGCTCTGTGGCCTGGGCAGGTTCCCAGGGTATTTCAGCCAGACGGCAGGGCTTCTGAGAGACACCAGGCTAGAATGTGTGTGATGACATAGGGCAGGGAGAGGCAGGGCCGTGGGGTTCAGCAGGGGCTGTCCCGGGCCCCCCAACCCACTGGTGTACACCCCCCTGGCCACCCGTTACCTCCGGGTCCACCCCAAGGCACTGGACATGTGCCCTTTTTTCTAATGGGCACAACCTTTCTCTATCAGAAACCCACAGGGAACATAAGTAACCCAGCAATTTCTTTCTCGTCCCACTGCCTGTCCACTGCTTGCTTATCCTGGGCTCTGTTTCCTTTGGACAAGAACACCTCCGGTTACCAAAAGCTACGTTATTCTATTCTACAGCCTGTAAGCCAGGAGCCTGGCCGTTCTGGTTTTGTTGTTGCTGTATTTGTTTTGAACATTAGCCGTTTCCCATTCTGGGCAGTTACAACTGTGTTTACTATGAGTTCCTCTGTGTGGGAGTTTTCCCCATTTTCATCCTACAGGCTGCGGCGTGAGCAATAACTCATCACTGCGCCACTGGCACAGAGTCGGGGATTCATAAACTGGGGGGCCTTTAACTTGAAAATACCCAGTGCGGATGAGGGGAGGGGAGAAGGAGAAATATATTTATGGGAGGGCCAGTGGGCTAATAAGACCAAAAATAATGTTGCTAAATAGATGTATATCTGGAGGTAAATACCGTGTCATCTGCTCCCTTCAAGGGGATGTGCTTTGAGCAGGACAAGTTGGCTTCTGCAGGCTCACTCGATAGAACATCCATCGCTGCAGTCTCGAGACAAGACTGCTCCATCCTGCCTTCCTTTTGCTTTCAATACTTCTCACCTCTTATCACTCACCTTCCTTGTCTCCTGAACGTCCAACTTTAAGAGTACGGATTCTTTCGGTTGCAAGTCACAGAAATCCAACTCACACTATCTTAAGCAAACAGGAAATTTATGGATCTGTGTGTTAAAAAGGATATGATGGAAGCTTTAAGGTCCGATGAAAGAAGTAGGGACGAGGACTTTACAAGGGCAACCACGATTTCTCCCCTCCCCCTCCATCACCTCTGCGGGTTGTTACTTGGCTCCACTCAGCAGGGGGAGCTCCTTCTCCTGGGAAGGTGGCACTTACAAGCCCCATATCCTCATCCTCCAAGCACCTCCACCCTAGAGGAAGGAATTTCCATCGACAGCTTCGTATTTGTTGTTGTTGTTGTTGTGCTCACTTGTGTCCAACTCTTGGCAACCCTGTGGACTGTAGCCCACCAGGTTCCTCAGTCCATGGAATTCTCCAGGCAAGACCACTGGAGTGGGTTGCCATGCCCTTCTCCAGGGGATCTTCCCCACCTAGGGATCAAACCTCCGTCTCCGACATTGCAAGCGGATTCTTTACCATCTTAACCACCAGGGAAGCCCAAGGAAGCCATATACAAGCCCTGAAAAAGCTCTGATTTTCTAGTACGAGGCTAATACTATCCAAAGGAACCGAGTGACCAGATTGTCTAATTTTAGTCTGAAGACTATCTGTGGCTCCAAGAGCAGGGGTTTATGACCAGAAGAAAGGCAAGAGGGCACATAAATCCACACTTGGCAATGAAAACAGTGCTCCCCAGGGTCCCTTCGCCTTTCCTATCATAAACCTTTCAGCTGAGCCTGAAAAGTACGAAGGCCCCAAACCTGACCTGAAATGTAGCAGCAGATTAAGTCCTACCTGCATCACTTAATAAATCCCTTTTTCTCACTCTGTGCATCTCACCTAGGGTGTCACGTGTCTTCTGAGAGTTACCATTATAAGACTGGATGTGGAGTCGGCACATTGGGGTTATTCTCAATTCTGCTCTGTCCCGTCGAGTTCACTCCACAAGTTAATACAGTTTTTTTGCACTTTTGTTTCTTCGTGTGAAATGGAGGGATAATGCTGCCTTCCTGGAGCTGTCATCAGCGTTAACAGGATAGTTAGCATTGGCGAAAGTCCTGTCAGAGAAGAGATGGCTGGTACAACCGTCACGGCCCCAAGGCAAGCAGAGCCTTTCTAGGAAATCTTGATGACAAACCCTGGAAACTGGCTCACACACAGGAGGTGACATGAGTTTCCTAGACACATGCTCTCAGACATGTATATTCATGAGGATATTTGCATAGTTGCCTGGACCAAATAGATCCTCAACTTCTCAGTGGTTGGGCTTGGAGGGTGGGGGCTTCAGAGGGGCACTGTCTCGGTATCACCCCACACACATCCTGGACCTTATCCTCTTTGAGTTTCTCTCTTCCTCTGCACATTCAGGGGTGTACACATTTCTGTCCAGCACTCTGAGGTCTCTGGAAGAGAAGGACCACATCCACCGCGTCCTGGACAAGATCACAGACACCTTGATCCATCTGATGGCCAAAGCAGGCCTGACTCTGCAGCAGCAGCACCGGCGTCTGGCCCAGTTCCTCCTCCTCCTCTCTCACTTCAGGCACATGAGGTGAGGCCTCCTTGGGTTTCTCTCACAGCAAAGATGTAAGGGAATCCAGCCAACCCTGTGTGGCAGCGGGCCCGGGAAGGGCTGATGCCTGCGTACAGATAACACACTTGGGGCAGTTCTGGGCCCATGATGAGCATGAACACCGTGGGAGGATGGTGGAGGGAGGCCCTGAGTCTGTCCGGGGTGTGGGCGGGCGTCAGAGAAGGCTTCACAGAGGAAGTGCTAACTCACGCTCAGTTTGGAGCCCATGTAGCATCTTACATGGGGGGCAGAGTGTGCGGCTTGCAGGTCAGGGGAGGGGGAATCCTCTTTGGTTATTCACTTTGTCCCAGCCAGTCACGGGCAGTCTGTGAGCACACTCGTCCTCAGAGGGCACTGGGCACATCTGTTGCAGCTCCCGTGTCACACTCTTACTTATGGGTGTAAATTCGAATGAGACACTCTGGGTCCAAACCCCTCATGGACGGTCAGCCTCGACTCTTCTAGCCCTCTCAAACCATTCTTGTCATCCCCTTTGCCATGATCCAAGTCCGAGCCTCCATCATTTCCTCCAGGATGTCTGTCCCAGCTGCCTAACCTATCTCTCCAGATTTAATTTCAGAGCCATTAACAGACTTTCTCATCTATTCTCCACAGTAGAGCCAGTGTGATCATTTTGATATCAAATCTGATCACACTGTTTTCCTACTTAAAGCCTTCAAATGGCTTCCCCTTGCTTTTAGATGAAAATATAAATCCATTTACTTTGCTTCCATTACTTTTTATCCTCTGCTGCTGCTGCTGCTACTCTTTAGATGTTAAGTCGTCTCCGACTCTTTGCAACTCCAGGGACTGTAGCCCACCAGCCTCCTCTGTCCATGGGATTTCCCAGGCAAGAATACTGGAGTGGGTTGCCACTTCCTTCTCCAGGGGATCTTCCTGGCCCAGGGATGAAACCTAAGACTCCTTCTTGGCAGGCAGATTCTTTACCACTGAGCCGCCTGTAGCCTTACTTAACTTGTAGGACTTCCTGGGAGTCTAGGCTCTGGCCCTGATCAGCTGTTCTCTGAGTCAATGGGGAGGTGCTGCAGGCTGCAGGTTGGCTGCACAGCTCTTTTACTTCCTTGGACTCACACATCTGAAGGTCAGGTGATGGAAGCTGGGCACAGCTGGAGGCTCTGCACCAAGCTGCAGGCCTGAAGGTCAGCTGGGTGACTAACCCGAGTACCTTTTGTCCTCCTTGTACCAACAGGAGAGCTGGGACATGTTCTTCTCATATTCATGGCAGAGGCACCAGAGGGCGAGTCAGTTTGGTGAAGCGCATTTTAATCTTTTAGTTCAGTCCATGTGCATGAACATCCCACTGGGCAAGCAAGTCATACAATAACACCCAAAGTCAAGGATCATGGACACAGGGCAGAGAGTGACTCTTCCTGGACAGTAAGCTAGCCTGTCATAGCTTAGATACGACTCCTTGCAGGAAGCATCTCCTGACCCTTAACACGTAGATGGGATTTACACCCTGTTCTTCCAGATTGTTATTGCCCATTTTATTATCTGTCAGCACCATTAGACTACAAATGTAAACTCTGTGAGGCAGTTCTCACAACCCATTTTGTTTATTCTGTGGACCCAGTACCCCGAAGCATGGGGCTTGGCACAGAGTAACTATTCAATAAATATTTTCTATAGGAGATAAGAAAGGTTGATAGCAGAGGAAATAGAGCCTTTATGCACCAGAAGGTGAAAAGGGCCTTGTTTCTATTCTAAATGCTTGGCCAGGGACTTAGTGGGTACTGTTCCCATGAGCAGAACTTATCCTTCAGGGAACAGATGGAGAAAGTATTAGATTCTTTACTCCAGAAAGACCACACCTGCATGATGAAGTCCCTATGACCTTAGGCTTACTTCAGGCCTCCAGGAATGAAAAAGAGATTCTGTTTCTCAGTGGCTCTGAGGGAAGGGCCAAGGTGTCTGGAAAGAGATTAATTTTTTAAGGGGTCTTTAAACCTTGAAAAACTGTGAGTCAGGTGGCGAGAAGTTCATCCCATCAGAGTCCCAGGTGGCCCCTTTTCTGGAGCTAACTCCACAAGTCGTTAGCTTCTTGAGAAAATAAATGTGTCTTTTTTTTGTTGTAACCCACTCAGTGCCGTGTATGAAGTGTTGGATGCGGTATATGAGCATCACTTCATTACTGAGTGAAGGAGCTGTCACTCATGAAGGAACAGACAAATTACGTGAGGTTTTCCCTGTGAATCTGAAATTCAAAACTGACGGCTCTCACTTGTCAAAGTGAGTGCAGTCTGTGTTCCCAGGAGTCCCCGAGAATCCGGCCAGGTTAAGTAGATCATTGCATTTGGAGTATACATTTTCAGTCCTTTCCCGTCCATTTCTTTTGATGAATATTACACAGAGGGAAGAGGGGGATGGATCAGAATAACATAAGCCTCTACCAACTTTCCTGACTGAGAGAGTAGCCTTCCCCTTGAAGAAAATATATTAGCTTTATTCTGAGCTAGGAATTGATGGAGAAACCGTGTATCACAGATGAAGGATTTTTTTTGTTGGTGGTGGTGGTGGTTGGAATTGCTGAATTTTCAGATCCATTAACTGCTTGTCAGCATTAGGAAGCCTCGTTAGTTAATACCAAAGTATATTTGCACTGAATATACAAGCCTTGCTACTTTTACTGGCAACAGGTGGCCAAGGGCAATGGCAATGGGAGTTTCTGTTTGAATTGTGTGAAGGGCTAAAGAGGAGTTGCTGTTCTGTTGCAAGCTTTGAGCTGGCTTGCAGACTCCCTCCCTCCCTCTTTCTCTCTCTCTCTCACCAACACTGACAACAATATTGTGGTGCCTCATTACAGCCAATCTAAATTACAGAACTCTGTTGTGTTAAGCTTGGCCCCAACCATATGCTGTCATGCAGAGCATTTAACACCAGATTTCATCTCACGGTAAATGTGATTCATGGGGTTGCAAGAGAAAGATGGTGTCAGATCCAGGGGCATTTAACTTTAACAGCATTTTAAATTAAAACAAACTAAAAAAAAAAAAAAACACCCCACAAAATCCCACTTTAAAATGTAATTTTGGTGGCTGTTATATGGCCCAAATTGCTCTGAAGCCTGATTGTTTTCATGGCACGCCTCCAACAAGGGTTGACTTTCCCCTGACTGAAAATGCAAGTAATTTTTAGGAGGCTCTTGGCCTGCCTCCTTATGATACACGATTCTTTTAAAAGGAATTTCAAGGTAGATAATAGTGTTTGGGTTTGTTTGTTTGTTTGTTTGTTTTTTCTCCTGCTGGTGATGTGGTGGAGGAGACAGGCAGAAGTGTGGCTGGTGAAGCAGGACAGTAGGGGAGAGTGGTCAAAGGAGAAAGGCCATTTGCCTGCATTTCCCTGTGTAGCCCATATTTTCTGAGGGTTAACCATGTTCTTGCCACTGTGCTAGGCCTAACGGGGTGGACAAATTGCTACCCCTCCTGGAGCTTGTACTGTGTGTGTTAGGTCTGTGTGTGTCTGTGCTTGTGTGTATGTGCTTGTGCTTAGGGAGCAAGAGTAAAAATACAGGGACTTCCCTGGTGGTCCAGTGGTTAAGAATCTGCCCTGCAGTGCAGGGGACAGGGGTTCAAATCCTGGTCGGGGAACTAAGATCCCTCATGCCGCGAAGCTACTGAGCCGTGTGCCACAACTAGAGAGTCTGCACACCAGAACCAAAGATCCTGCATGCCGCAACTAAGACCCAAGGCAGACAAGCACAGGTGCTTTAAAAAGAGTAAAAATACACATGTGCATAAATACGTACATAGAAGGATTTCAGGTTGACATGCGTGCTGGGAGGAAAAGGAATGACGTTGAAAGAGGCTGGCTAAAGCCACGGGGCCTTGAGCCCTCTGCCCTTGGGGTCATGGCAGGTCTCTCAGAACCGGTGACACCCGGAGATCTGGGAGAAGTGCCTCCAGGCAGGAGCGGGGAAGAACCAGTGCAGGTACCCTGAGTCTAGGCATAAAGAACTTGGTGTTTCTAAGGGGCAGCATGAAAACTCGGCTGGCTCAAGGTATGGGTTAGGGAAGAGGGACAAAGTCTGAGAGGTGGGTGGAAGGCATGTCAGTCGGGCCTTGCATAGCACAGACAGAAATTTAGATTTTATTCTGAGTTAAATGAGAAGCAGCTGGACAGTTGTGAGCAAGGGAACTTCTTGAACTGTTCTGCATATTTGAAAAGTTCCTTCCTGGACCTTCTTAGTGTTTAAGACTCCATGGTTCCAATGCAGGGGGCCTGGGTTTAATTTCTGGTCGGGGTACTAAGATCCCACATGCCAAGCAATGTGCCCCCCCCCACTCCACCCCCATAAAAAAACCTCTTTCGTACTTGGTGGCTGGGCAACCCACTCCAGTGTTCTTGCCTGAGAAATCCCATGGACAGAGAGAAGAGCCTGGCAAGCTACAGTCCATGGGGTCTCAAAGAATCAGACACGACTTAGTGACTAGATGAAAACAACAAACACAACTGTTCTCTTTTTAGATGTAGCGGTGATAGAAGAAAGTAAGTCACCTGTATAGTAAACCCTGAACTGGCTCTTGAAGCAGGAGGAAAGTTTGGCATATCAGTGTCCTGGGGCTTTTCTTAGTTGCCCTTCCTCAGCGTCTCAGCCATCCTGGGTCTGAGGCTGGTCTGAGTGGTCCTGTCTGTGTCTCCCCTCCTGCAGCAACAAAGGCATGGAGCACCTATACAGCATGAAGTGCAAGAACGTGGTGCCTCTCTACGACCTGCTGCTGGAGATGCTGGATGCCCACCGCCTGCACGCCCCAGCCAACTTCGGGAGCACACCCCCGGAAGACGTGAATCAGAGCCAGCTGGCCACCACTGGCTGCACTTCATCGCATTCCTTGCAAACATATTACATCACTGGGGAGGCAGAGAATTTCCCCAGCACAGTCTGAGAGTTCCCCGGCTCCCGGCCCCCAGCCCCCACCGCCAAGGTTCTGAGAATCCCTGTTGCACTTTACCCACATCATGCATCACTCTAGCCGAATTCTGCCCCTGCACACACTCTTGGCATGCACCCACCACTGGCTTTCTGGTATGGATGGCCATTCATTCGCTCGCTCGGTTCTATGTGGCACGCCTTGTTTTGGGAACAGCCAAAGGGATTCCAGGGCTCATTTCTTTGTAACCGTTCTCTCTCTCTCTGCCTTTGCTACCTTACTCACCACGAGGATTCACCTAGCGCTTCATGACTGAGCTCGGTCTCCGAGCTGGGTTCAGGTGACTGTGCACTTTAGCTACTTGTGACCCAGGCCTGGAGAGTGGACATGTCACCTCCATGAACATGAAGCACTTGTTAACGGATCTGAGCATCAGCCACAGGAAAGAACTGGAAGTGGCTCCTTTAATTGCTGACTTGGAGAAAGCGAGGCCTAGGGTTCATTATAATGTCCTCTTGTATTCCTATAGGTCCATATCATTTTATTAAAGCTTTTTCTCTGTTGCATGGCTGTAGCAGAATATTCAGTGATTGTCCACCCACTTCCCCTATAGGAATACAAGATGCACACAGGGAAGGAAGGCCCCTAATTGTCAAGACTTTGTCAGCTTAGTACACTGCCCCTTCAAATTTGCTAAACGCTTTACCATTGAGAGCACTAAATATATATAGGTCGTGGGTTCCAATTAATTCTCGCTTCCCATGGATCCATGGAAAGCAGCAAAGTTGATCCCAGTTAAGTAACCTCCACATCCACCAGTTTAGATAGATACTTGTCTTTTGTTTTCATTTTCATTTTATAAAAGAAAGCCTCACCTCCCCCTTCTCCCCCCGCCCCCCACCCCAGGACTTGCAGTAAATGGGCTTCAGGACCTGTTCTAGTGTGATCTCACTCCTACCAGCAGAGGGCGCTCTACATGGCTCTTCCTGGTGTGTCACTTACAAGGTGAATTCCTAGTGCCTAGGCTGTGAAAATCCTTCTTGGAAAATCCCATGGACTGAGGAGCCCGTTAGGCTACAGTCCATGGGGTCGCAAAGAGTCAGACACCACTGAGCGACCTCACTTTCACTTTCAGGCTGTGACCAAGGGCAAAGGAGCAGGCACTCTGGTGACACTTTTAGCCCCGGGACTGTGGGCTTAATAGTAAACGTGCATGATTCTTGTAGGGGCTAGAGACCAAAGAGGGGCAGAAACTGGATAAAACTGTGAGGCTCAGGATGGCCCTGCCACAGGCTGCAGCCACTTTGGAGTGCTACGGGCTGACCCCACAGTGTAGAATGAGGCTGCCCTGGGGTCCATGGAGGGCTGTCCTCCTCCTCCTCTTCCCTTTTGTGCTCCCAGTGACCCTGGTTGGAGGCAAGTGCTCCTTGGGGGAGGAGAGCCAGCGTTGGAACTTTCTGAACTCAGCCTGCCTGGGGCCTGGTCAGACCACACCTGCCCTTGGTTATTTAGAGCTCATGCAAAAATCAGGGTTTAGCCTTGAGGGGGGAGGAAAAAAACCAAAACTTCTCCATATTCTGTTTCATTAAACTTCCTAAGCCAAGAGAAAAAGACTAGAATTGGGCCATAGGGATCCATTGGACCTATAGACTAAACAAGAAAAGCTCACTAAACAAGAAGCAGCTTCCCTGGGTCTTTGCGTCTCTAAAGCAGTTATGAATTAGTTCCCTTTCTCAGCTATAAAGAAAGTTTGGTTTCCTCTGGTGACCACACTGTCTGTAACTCGAACCCTGTTGATAGGCAATGTGTTAGGCAACAAACCCAGCCAAGGTTCTAGGGCTTCTCTTGGGATGCCTGTTTCAGAAGTGGATTTCACTCATCTGATTACCCAGTAAGTGACCACCAAAGGGCTGGGAACCTGGGAAGGCCAAAAAAATAAAAAGTTTTTTCACAAGTGCATCTAAATTTGGGGGCGATTTTATGTATCTGCAGTAAGAATGTTTAGAACATAATTCTTATGTTGTTTTTGTTTAAGAAGCACCTTATATAGTATAATATATATATTTTTGAAATTGCAATGCTTGTTTATCAGACAACTGAATGTAGTGATTCTGTTTTGGATTTAATTTGACTGGGTTAACATTCAAAGCCAACAAAAAATATGTTTACTTTTTTGGTATCACTACCTTGTCATGTAGTCATTGATGCCTAAGGCCTGGTGATTATTCATTTAAATGATGATCACATTTTCATATCAACTTTTATATCCACAGTAGATGAAATAGCACTAATCCAGATGCCTATTGTTGGATATTGAATGATAGACAATCATATGTAGCAGAGATTATGCCTGAAAAGGAAAATTATTCAGGGCAGCTAATTTTGCTTTACCAAAATATAAGTAGTAATATTTTTGGACAGTAGCTAATGGGTCAGTGGGTTCTTTTTAATGTTTATACTTAGATTTTCTTTTAAAAAAATAAAAACAAACAAAAAAATTCTAGGATTCTAGATGATGTAATACCAGCTAAATCCAAACAATAATCCAGCGGAGGGTTTTACATTTTTCACATAAGATGTTTGTACTCATGTAAAGACACTATTACATTTGAAATGGGCAGAGAGCACCAGATGGTTGGTATGTTAGCCCAGGAGTTTCAAGTAATTTTAGAAATCTCTTATTCTTAAATGAAGTGCCACTGATGGAGAGCTGACACTTTGCAGCTGATGTTACTCGGATGTAGGGAATATGCTGTATTCTTCCCCCCTACTCTGATACAGTTTAAAGTTTGAAAGACAAGGTCAATCAGAGAGGGAGTGGATGGGTTAGTAGAATAGAGTGGGGAAATGGGTTTGGGCATTTTAAGAATGAAAAATATCGTGATAAGAGTCTTGAAAACATTTTGAGGCAGATCAGCACTGGCACTTGGGGTGTGCACCAGGGTTCAGTATTTCACTTGTGTCCTGTTCACCACAAATAGCTGTATATGACAGCTGATCCTATAATGGCAGCTTGAGTTCTGGGGCAGAACTAGAGGCATGTGCAGTACAGTCCAAGAAATAGCTAGTGGTCTGTGTTTCTTTTAGCCATCGCCTAGCTCCAGGCTTGCAGTAATGATTCTGTAATGCTGTCACGGAACAATCATAGAGGTTAGTTCATCCAAAGAGAAGACCCTACGTAGGTTGCAAAACCCAGCCCCTGAGGAAGTGTAGTCATTGATTCAATTTCCCTATTAGCCTTGCAACTATGTTTAACCATGCCATAGCCCGTGCCTTTTGAGGGCTGAACAAATAAGAGGCTAACTGATAATCCAACTTCTGATCCCATTTAGATGTTCTTGCTTTAAAATCTTTATACGCTGAAATGGCTGTTGGTTTAGGCCACTGGTTTAGACTGTCCCTACATGAAACCAATCCCAAATCTCTTCCTAGTCATACTCCCCACCTCTGAGATGGACTGTGGGTACTGGGAGTGATCATTAGGACTATAGTTAACGTTTGATATTCACAGGCAGATTTGCTTCTGGAAACTAGTTATTAGAAACACATGTAGAGTCATATGTAGCTTCTGAGACAGCCGTGATTCTCTTGGGTTCAAGTCTTGGGATGATGACCCAGATGACGCTGCACACTTCCTGGGTGAACTTCCTGAAAACTTACTGTCAACTGGAGCAAATGACTTCAAGTGCCGTCCCACATATCCACCTTTTCATTAGTGTTAGTCTCTGTTTATAATTGCAGTTCCTTTCCATTTGGATTAACGTGAATGTGGCCTCCTTCTAAGTCACTGAAAATTGTTTTCTAAGTAACTGCTGCCTCTATTATGGCACTTCAAGTTTGCACTGTCTTTCAGAGATTCAAGAAAAATTTCTATTTTTTTTTTCTGCATCCAAATGTGCCTGAACTTTTAAAATGTGTAAATGCTGCCATGTTTCAAACCCATCTTCAGTGTGTTTTTACAGAGCTGTGTACCCTGGAAACCACATACAGCCCCATGAACAGGTGCCTGAGGCACGGACCCCTTTGCATTCACAGAGAGGTCATTGGTCATAGAGACTTGAATTAATAAGTGACATTATGCCAGTTTATGTTCTCTCACGGTTTATAAACAGCGCTTTTTGTGCACTACGTATTCTTCAGTGTAGAGCTCTTGTTTTTACGGGGAAAAGCTCAAATGCCAAATTGTGTTTGATGGATTAATACGCCAATGCATACTATTATTGATGTGATTCTGTTTTGTTGCAGCTTTGCTTTGTTTAATGAAACACACTTGTAAACCTCTTTTGCACCTTATAAAAAAAAAAAAAAAAGAATCCAGTGGGATGCTCAAGCACCTTAAACAATTTTCTCTACCTATTTGATGTTCAAATAAAGAATTAAATGAAAGCCTTTTGTTTGTTTTTGTGTCAGCCCCCTGCTTAGCGCTGGCTGCCCAAGATCAGAGTGGTGACATGCATCGTCAGAGCATAGTAAATTCAGGTGATCAGTCTGATGCCAGGCTCCCCTCCAACCCCCACTGACCTCCCGCCCCAGGCACAGAAGGGAATGTGTGGTCCTTGGAGTCAGGCAGACCTGGCCACACTTCTCGGCTCCAGCACATACAAGTTTTATGACCATTGGTCATGAATTTTCAGAGCCTCTCCTTCCTCATCAGCAAGGTGATAACAGTAACACCTAATTCACAGACAATTGTGAAGATTATATGAGATGCTCATGAAAATAGTAGTTCTTTTCTTTTTTTTTCAACTATGTTGACACATGTAAACCCATGGCTGACTCATGTCAATGTATGGCAAAACCCACTACAATATTGTAAAGTAATTAGCCTCCAATTAAAATAAATATATTAATTTTTAAAACTAGTAGTTATTTTCTAATGTTTAATCCCAATCCCTTCCTTGTGGGGAAGTAGAAAGCTTCAGAGTAGTTATGAGGGGATTCCCAAGTGGTGCTAGTGGTAAAGAACTTGCCTGCCACAGGTTTGATCCCTGGGTAGGGAAGATTCCCTGGAGGAGGAGATGGCAGCCCATTCCAGTGTTCTTGCCTGGAGAATCCCATGGACAGAGGAGCCTTGTGGGTTACAATCCATGGGGCTACAGAGTTGGACGTGATTGAGCACTGCGTGAATGCATCTGAAACTTACATAATCGTTCAGAAACCTTACCCCATCATGCACCCAAAGCAGAAAGGACTGGTTCACCCCAACCCCATCCCACCTCTGGTTTCCATTTCAGGACTCTTTTCCCTTTGAAGAGCCACCTGCATGTCCTCTTTGCCCCATTGTTTCTGTGATTTAACTGGTGAACTGGGGAGAGGGGGATAATGGGACTGAGAGGCAACATAATATGCCCACGGGGTCTGCAGCTGGATTAGCCCATTTGAAACCTCATTATACTATTTATGATGCAAACTTGGGTAAGGTACTTTCCCCGTGCCTCAGCTTCTTCACCTGTAAAGATGGACAATAGTACCTCTTGCCTGGAAGTGTTGCTGAGAAGACTACATGGGTTAATTCACAGAGAACACTAAAGGATAGCAGCTGGCATTGCTTCTTCCCCCTTTCCCGAATCTTCTCCAACTGCGTGTCTGCGCTCACCTCTTTATTAGCATGAGTTTAATTTTTCACATTGTTTCTCATTTGGATTCCAAAAAGCTTGTGTTCTGTCATCCCTGGGCAAGTTCTTCAATCCTGATTTTCATTGGCTTCCTTATATCTAAAATATAAATAAGAACAATACCCATTCTACAGGGCTATTCAGTTCAGTCGCTCAGTTGTGTCCAACTCTTTGCGGTCCATGGACTGCAGCACACCAGGCTTCTCTGTCCATCACCAACTCCCAGAGCTTGCTCAAACTCGTCCATCAAGCTGGTGATGCCATCCAACCATCTCATCTTCTGTCATCCCCTTCCCCTCCTACCTTCACTCTTTCTCAGCATCAGGGTCTTTTCTAATGAGTCAGTTCTTCGCATCAGGTGGCTGAGGTATTGGAGCTTCGGCTTCAACATCAGTCCTTGCAGTGAATCTTCAGGACAGTGCTGTTTTGAAGATCAAAAGAGATAAATGTCTCAAGTGTGGGTATAGGACCTACCCATAGTAAGCTCTCAATGCATGTTAGGCACAATTAGGCAACTGTTATCATGCTCTGTGAGCACTGACATTTAGTGGGATCACTGATAGGTTTGGATTTACAGTTACCACTTTGTTATTTTGAATATGTCTCCTGTCTTTTTCATTGCTCTGTTCCTCCTTACTGGCTCTTCCTTTGTTCTGGTGAAATAAATACCTTTAGGGTATCATTGATATTTATCTGTTGATTTTTTTTTTTTTTTACTATTCTAAAGTTATTTTCTTAGTGGTTGCTTTTATAGCATGCATCGTAACTTTTCACAATCTATTTTAGATTAATACTAACTTAAATTTGGTAAAATAAAAATCTTTGTTCCGCCATACTGTAGCTCCATTCTCTCCCTTCTTCATATTATTATTGTCATATTGTCTAGATGTCATAAACCCAGTAATGTTATATTTATTGGCTTGTACAACTGTATATCTTTTAAAGAAGCTTTAAGACAAAAATGAGAAAATGTATATATTTATAGGCTTTCTAATATTAATCCAAGGGCTTCCTGTGTAGCTCAGTTGGTAAAGCATCTGTCTGCAGTGTGGGAGACCTGGGTTCAATTTCTGGGTTGGGAAGTTCCCCTGGAGAAGGAAATAGCAACCCACTCAGTATTCTTGCCTGGAGAATCCCATGGATAGAGGAGCCTGGTGGGCTACAGCTCATGGGATTGCAAGAGTCACACAAGACTTAGCGCTTTTTAAAATATTAATCCACATATTCACCATTTTCAACGTTCTTCATTTCTTCCCGCAGATTTGAGTCACATGTCTGGTATCATTTTTTCTCAGCCTGAAGGAATTATTAAGAGTATTTCTTCTAGGGCAAGTCTACTAGTAATGAATTCTCTGTTTGTCTGGTAATGTATTTATTTCACCTTCATATTTGAAAGATGATTTTTCTGAATGTAGAATTCCTGGTCATCAGTTTTGTTTTCAGTATGTTGACTATATCATTCCACTGCCTCCTGGCCTCCATTGCTTATTCTGTATCTGATGAGTAGAAAGAAAAATTCCTGTGGAATTTTAAGGCAAGTGTGACTCCTAGAAATACGGCACTTCGGGCAGGATGCTTCATGTCCTGTCCTTCGAGTTTTGGGGAGACATGACCTCCTCTCTGACTAATGGGTGGCCCTTGATTAGGACAGTGTGACAATCATTTCTTCTGCCCATGCCTCTGGAACTCAGTGCGAGTGTTCCTGGTCTCTGAGGTCATCCAGGCACCCTTCCTGCCCCTGGTTGGAATAGTGGGTGAGCTGAAGAGGGATGTTCCTCTGTCCCTTGGCACCAGGAAAGGCTCTATCTAGCAGATGACCTGAGATGTTGAAGTCGGAGGAAGTGGTGCCCTCACTGGCAGCAAGCCCTGTTTCAGGGTGACAGTACCTGGGCCAGGCTCACCCCCTTCTCTTGCCCCCAGAGCAGCTCCTAGCTCATGGCCTGGGAATGGGACCACGGGCTCTGGCCTAGGCATGTTTTCTGCATAGAACTGACAAATTAGGCGCTTTCATCCTAACTAGATGAAATTGAGGGGAAAAAAAAAAAAACCAGAAACAAAATGAACAAAGAACAGCAACAAAAAAAACTAGGGCATGGAAACACTGAGAGTAAACATTTTAAAAAGTGATTTTGAATCAGGGTGGGATATCCTCAAGGGGCCAGAGGAGCAGAGGAAGGGACTCCAAAGGGACTCCAAAGCTGCCAGCCGGCCCTGGACCCTTGGTCGAGAGCCAGTCTCTCAGAAGGCCCCGGGGCAGACAGTGTTCTGAGCACCTTCCAGACTCAGCGCTCTCAGAGGCCCCTAGGCAGCTCTACAACCTGTCAGCAGATGCCTTTTTTCTGAGAAATCAATGATTGTGGAGAAGGCCCATGAAAGCTTTGTGAGCTGGTAAACATTTTACGGGCTGCAGGAATTCAGGCTCTATGGGGTGTACGCTGTCCAGATTCCTGCGTATTCCCAGATTTACAACCAGAAAACCCACATGTCAACACCCAGGGCCCCAGACCATAGGCTGGAGGGGAGAAGGGTGGGACAAGGGGACAACACATTCATGGGAGGGATTGTGCCGTGGCCTCTGGGAGCTGCTCTGTGGGCCCTCCCAGGCCCTTGAGGATACCAGGGGTAGGCGAGTCTCCGGGGCTCGACCAGGCTAAGGTGCCACTTTGTTCAAAACAAGGGAAGGGCTGAAGGTGCCACACTGGGGCTGCCAGATGCTTCACTAAGATGGGATTAAATCTAGAGCTAATGACCCATTCATTCATCTTTGAATTTATTATTAAATATTCAAAAACAGTCATTAACAATCCTTACAAGCCAAAGAATGCAAAAAACCAGCCAAACAAAAAATGATATGTAAGGAAAAGCAAGTTTAAGAAAACTCGGGAGGTTCAGATAGAGAAATCAGTTTTCAGTACTTAGCAGTGTAGAAGCAGGTACCAACTTCTTCTAGCCCAGGATCACAGAACCAGCGTCTATGAAGTATAAAGACTTGGACCCTGAAAAGACAGGTGAATCCAGGCTTAGTCCTATGGGAAAAGCTGCTGAGCCTTGGCCTTGGTTTAGAAAAGTGAAAGGGAGCCTGTATCAGAGTTTCAAGCTATATGGAGATCTCCTTGTTTATTTTCTATGATTGCTTAGAGGCAGAAAGATAAAAGAAAGCCTTACAAACATCCTGAGTCCGGTTTCAGATAAAGTGTTCTGAAAGGTGAGTCTTTTTATTCCCCGACCCCCCACCCCAACTTCTCTGTGACCTTGGAGACACAAGTTCACAACAGTCGCCAGGGCAGTACAGACCTCTGGGTAACACAAGGACCATCAAGGGAAGACACTGCTTGATGCAGTCCCCAGGGAAACGATGCCAGGAGCTCAACGAGCCAAAAGAGAGGAGCTAAAAACGCTGAACACACAAAGTTTATCACCTGTTAAGCTATGTCACCATCCTGGTACCATACTTTCCATACTTCATCCCTGCTGAGCTCTGGGTAGCCACGTATGCACTCTCTCTGCCAACAGGAAGTACCCAGCCCCGAGAAACAAGCTCTGCAGAGGGGCCCGAAGCCTCAGTTTTCTCACGTCGGCACCCACAGCTGAGGGAACAGTGAGGACCGTTGACCTGGCAGGCGCCCCAACTAGGACTTTGAACATGCAATTTCTGAGAGGCCGAAGGATTTGCAGAACCCTCTGTGCCTATTATTAATGAAAGAAAGATGCCGTTTTCATTCCAAAGACGAACATGAAAGCGCTGGCCCTACCTCACCCCCCACAAAATCCAACAAAAAAAATTTTTTTTGAGGGGGAAAAAGAAAGATTTCTTCATGGCTGCCACAGAAGTGGTTTCAGCAGAAGAATTCCCCAGGGGCAGCCAGACTGAGGGGAGGGATTTAGTGCTGAGCTGACCCGGTGGAGACGTCCTTCAGAGAAGTCATGTCAGGAGAAGGAGTCTGAAAATCTCAGGGTGGTGCTTCGGTGCCACCCTCTCACTAACAACTCCACCACAACGGTGTTTGTCTCAAGGAACCAAACTCTCTCTGTAAAGGGCCAGAGAGTAAGTGCCTTACTTAATGAGGCTGGCAAAGTTTTCATGTGTCTTTTTTAGTTTTACAACCCTTAGAAAATATGAAACCTGGGACTTCCCTAGCGCTCCAATGGTTAAGACTATGCCCTTCCAATACAGGGGGCATAGGTTTGATCTCTGTCCAAGCAACTAACACAGGGAACTTGTGGTGTGGTCACGCACACACACAAAAAAAACAGTTAAAAAAAATGGACCCCATTCTTAGGTCAAGGGCTTACAAAAACAAGCCACAACCTGTAAGCAGCCAACCAGTTAGCCTTGGTCTATAGGTTGTGACCTTTGTCAGGCATCTTCAGGGTCCAGGTGCTCTCACTCCCATCCAGCTAAGAAGATGGCGAGAGTCTGGGGAGGTGAGGTCCTGAGGGAACTGCACCTGGTGAGGCAGCAGGGGTGGGGATGGCAGCCCAGAAATGCAAACCCAGGAGATGCTCATCTGTTCCTGTTTATTGATTCCCCGGTATCAGCAGGGCTTTCAAGTTCCTAAGCGTTCTTCTCCTTCCCAAAAAGGTTAAAAATGAGTGTGGGAAGAAACTGTGGAAAGCTCTTCTCAAAAACTATTTCTGAAATCAATTAGGAGCTGGAATAAACATCAATGAACTGTCCAGCATTATCGTCCCTTAGTACCTGCCTTGCAGTGTGCAGCCCTTACATTGCTGTGGATAATCCTCATAACAAACCCCACGCAGTGGGTACTATTATTATCCCATCTTACAGAGGAAGAAACTAGGGAACAGAAAGGTTAAGTAACTTCCTCAGGTTACAGGGCTAGGAAATTGCTGAACTGTGGGTTGAGCCCAGGTATTTTGGCTCCAGAGTCTCTGCTACAGGTAGACCCTTTCTAGGATGGGGTTTGTGTTTTATTATCAATTTCTTATTCCGATCACAGAATCAGTGGGGGTGGGGGAAGAAGACGAGGGTCTGAGCCTCTCTCAAAGCCTGGTTTTAGGTGGCAGAATCTGCCAGGAGGTTGCTGAGTAGGGGCAGACTGTAAGGAGCAAGGAGAGCAGGGTGAATCTGTGGCACCTGTTCTGGTAGAAGCTGCCTGTGACTTCCCGGGCTTCCGCTTCCATTCCTTCTGTGATCAGGCTGTCCCAGGATTCACCTGTGAGCAGGGTGACTTCTGCAGGTGGAGTAAATTTAGGAAGTAGAGGTTTTTCCTGAACAAGAATCCCAATTGGAGGACATCTCTCCCGAGAAGGCTCTTCTCCGAGGATTCAGCAAGTCTCCCGATCTGGGAGCCTCCTCATCTCAAATCAGGAGCTTGTACCACCTCTGCTCATGAGTCCTGGAACCAAGAATAAATCCAGGATGACCACCTGGAGTGGAGTCAGCCATTAAGATTCTGCCACTTTTAATACATGACCTGTCACAATTTATTTTGGGCATATCAAAAAAATAATTAAAAAGCAAATCAAATGTCTCATCATGAAAGAACAGGATTACCTTTTTCTTGTCTTTTAAAATTATTATTAGTGCAGCAATTTTGAATCTCAAAAACAAATCACGCTCCTTGTCACAAGTTATTTAACACATTATTTAATGTGTTGAAAATTGTTTCTTCCCCTAAGACTCTATTCACATTGTTAAGTTTTGAATTTTATACATAACTTTCTAAACTTTTCCCTTGCCTTTAACAATTATCAGTTCTCTTTCTACTAAAGTAGGGGCATGTTCATCTGTAGCAACATGGATGGACCTGGATATTATCATACTAAGTGAAGTAAGTCTGAAAAAGACAAATACCATATGATATTGCTTATATGTGGAATTGAAAACCTGAATGATACAAATGAACTTATTTACAAAACAGAAACAGACTTGTAGAATTAGTGAATTTATCCACCGCCCCACCTCAGGGGGTAAGGGTGGGTAGGGATTAGATTGGGAGTTTGGGACTGATGAGTACACACTACTATATTTAAAACAGATAACCAACAAGAACATACTATACAGAAAAGGGAGCTCAATATTCTGTAACAACCTAACTGGGAAAATAATTTGAAAAAGAATAGACACGTGTGTATGTATAACTGAGTCAGTTTGCTGTACACCTGAAACTAATACAACATTGTTAATCAAATATACTCAAATATAAAATTAAAAAAAGTTTTCAGTGGGGATATTAAAGAAACCATTTTATATCTTTTTTTTTAAATTTAAGAATATATTGGTTTTGCCATACATCAACATGAATCTGCCACAGGTATACACGTGTTCCCCATCCTGAACACCCCTCCCTCCTCCCTCCCCGTACCATCCCTCTGGGTCGTCTCAGTGCTAATAAAATATTGTAAAGTAATTAACCTCCAATTATAATAAATAAATTTATATTTAAAAAACTAAATAAAAAAGGAAATAAATAAATTTAAGAATACATTGAAATATGTATAATATCATATGTGAAATGAATCTCCAGTCCAGGTTCAATGCATGATACAGGATGCTTGGGGCTGGTGCACTGGGATGACCCAGAGGGATGGTATGGGGAGGGAGGTGGGAGTGGGGTTCAGGATGGGGAACACGTGCACACCCGTGGCGGATTCGTGTTGATGTATGGCAAAACCAACATAATATTGTAAAGTAGTTAGCCTCCAATTAAAATAAATAGATTTATATTAAAAAAAGAAAGAATATATGACAAGACTTCCATGGTGGTCCAATGGATAAGAATCTGCCTGCCAATGTGGAGAACACAGCTTCAATCCCTGGTCCGGGAAGGTCCCACGTGTCTGGGAGCAACTAAGGCCGTGCACTGCAGACACTGAAGCCCACGTGCCCTACAGCCCGTGCTCTGCAACCAAAGAATCCACCTCAGTGAGAAGCTTCGCAGTGCAACTGGAAAGCAGGCCCTGTTCCGCGACTTCAGAAAGCCCCTGTGCAGCAACAGAGGCCCAGTGCAGCCAAAAATAAACAAATAAAATTTTAAAAAAAAATAATACATGCTTAGACAGCTTCCCTAACAAATATAGATTGATCTCATTTTAAAAAATAGTTGCATTATAGTAAACACTTTATGTATGCGCTATAATTTATTCAACAAACCCCATGCTGACTGACATTTAGTTGCTAAAAGCTGGTGATAATAGACTAGTTCTTGTTCCTGACCGGCATTGGGACAATTATCTATTTATCTGGAAGATAACAAAGTGGTTCTTTGCTTCACAGCAACTACAAAAATAATTCCAGATAGATTAGAGACCTGCTCATAGAGAATGCATGCAAAAATCTGCATAATCTTCCAGTGGAAAAGGCCATCTTAATATACAATAGCCAGAATCTCAAAAGGAAGAAGAACATGTCAGATTCGATGACATAAAAATTAACACTTCCTGTGTGACTAAAGGAACTGTACGTATAAATGATATGAATTACAGGGCTAATTTTCTAATATGCAAAGAGTTCCTTGGAAATAGTATTTAAAAATTGTTTTTAAAAGGCAGCAGAAAAACAGAGAATAAACTGGAACAATGGTCGGTCATACAACCTGGTCATGAAAATGGACATTTTACAAATAGCAAGCTGAGACTTCCCTGGCAATCCGGTGGTTAAGACTTTGAATTACCAAGGCAGGGAACATGGGTTCAGTCCCTGGTTGGAGAACTAAGATTCTACATGCCACAGGGCACTGCCAAAAGATTAAAAAAGAAGAAGAGTGAACTAACAATAAAAATAAAAGAGCTAATGCTGCCTCAATCGTGCAATATTTTAGAAAACAGATAACATCTAGTCCAGACCTTCAGGACTTGTCTACACAAGGGAATCACCCAGAGAGCTTCAGACAGATACTGATAACTGGAGACCCATGATTTAACTGGTTTGAGGTGATGCCTGGGGTTCTACATTGTAAAAGTTCCCTCAAAGAGTATAATGTACAGATTCTGAACATTAATAATTTGGGATGAATTCCCATGATTTGGAAGATACCGTTCTCGACTTAGGGAGGATCTCTGAAAAGGGTTCTCTTCTCTAATTTGGGTGGGGTTGAAAATCATTACCACTTTTCAGAACATAATCTGGCACAATTTATTACAATTTATTAAAGTTTAGAATATACATACCTTTTTTATTCAGTAATTCCACCTTGAACAGCACATCTTGGGGAAATAAAAGCAGCATTATACAAAAGATGAGCACACATATACCTGCAAGCATGATTACCGCAGCATTGCTTAAACAGCAAAAATCTGAAAGGAAACAACAGTTGAAAAAAAAGACACTGAGATGTCCAATGCAGAGGAAATAGACACATATGTATTGATATGTCTGTGGAATATTGGTAAGTGAAAAATGCAAGTCACAGAACAATAAAAATAGATCCAGTTTTAAAAAACATATGTGTATGCTGTTTGAATAAGAAAATCAAAAGACAGAAAAGTCACATCAAAGTGGGAGATGACTAAGAGGGAGATAGAAAACTTTCCTTTAGAAAACAAAAAAATGTTTTGTCATTCAAATAGTTGATCTTTTAAAACAGCCTTTAAAATAGACACATATAAAAAAGAGAAATGAGATTTATTCTAAAATGTATTAAAATGTATAACAAACTAGTATACTCTACTACACTTAATAATGAATTAAGTATATTTAATAATGTATAGTATAATAATATATAGTAGTATTATAATATATAATATAATAATAAGTATATTATACTTAATAATGAATTAAGTGTAATAGTATATAATTTATACTATTATATAATTATTCATATTTATACTATTATAATAGTATAAATAATTTATACTATTGTATTATTAGTATATATATCAATAGTATGTACCATATACTATTAATAATTAATAAAATAATAATATTAAAAATAAATTTATTTAAAAATAAGTAATATAATAATTTATACTATTATATCATTAGTATATCTATCAACAGTATATATAGTAAGCCAGAAAGAAAAATACCAATAGAGTATACTAACACATATATATGGAATTTAGAAAGATGTTAATGATAACCCTGTATGCGAGACAGTAAAGAGACACAGATGTATAGAACAGACTTTTGGACTCTGTGGGAGAGGGAGAGGGTGGGATGATTTGGAAGAATGGCATTGAAACATGTATACTATCATGTAAGAAACGAATCACCAGTCTAGGTTGGATACAGGATATAGGATTCTTGGGGCTGGTGCACTGGGATGACCCAGAGAGATGATATGGGGAGAGAGGTGGGAGGGGTGTTCAGGATTGGGAACTCATGTACATCCGTGGCAGATTCATGTCAATGTATGGCAGAACCAATACACTATTGTAAAGTAAAATAAAAATAAATAAAATTAAATTAAAAAAGAAAACCAATGTGAATCAGCCTTAAGTATACATATATCCCTTCCCTCTTGAGCCTTCCTGTGTTATAGACAGCAACACCCTGCTCTGGCCCAAGTTATCTATTTTACACGTGGTAATGTATGTTTCAACGTTACTCTCTCAGTTCATCCCATGAAGTTTTTTTTGAAGTGATGCAATGTTCTAAGATTGACAATGGCATTGTTTGCACAATTCTGTGAATATATTAAAAACCACTGAAAAACTTAAAAAATAATAAAATAATTTAATAATTAATAAAATAATAAAATAATCAATATTAAAATAAATTTAAAACAAAATTATTTAAAATAATAATTAATATAATCTATACTATTTATCATTAGTATATCTATCAATAGTATATATCATATACTATTATATCATAATTTATACTATATCATTATTAATATTATTATATAGCTTATATTTATATATAGTTGCTGCTGCTGCTGCTGCTAAGTCACTTCAGTTGTGTCCAACTCTGTGAGACCCCATAGATGGCCTCCTACCAGGCTCCTCTGTTCCTGGGATTCTCCAGGCAACAACACTGGAGTGGGTTGCCATTTCCTTCTCCAATGCATGAAAGTGAAAAGTGAAAGTGAAGTCGCTCAGTCGTGTCCGACCCTCAGCGACCCCATGGACTGCAGCCTACTAGGCTCCTCCGTCCATGGGGTTTTCCAGGCAAGAGTACTGGAGTGGGGTGCCGTCGCCTTCTCGGATATATAGTTGCATATATACATTATTACTACATTCAGTTATACTATATACTGCTCCTAATATCAGAGAAGACAATGGCACTCCACTCCAGTGCTCTTGCCTGGAAAATCCCGTGGACGGAGGAGACTGGAAGGCTGCAGTCCATGGGGTCGCTGAGGGTCAGACACGACTGAGCGACTTCACTTTCACTTCTCACTTTCATGCTTTGGAGAAGGAAATGGCAACCCATTCTAGTGTTCTTGCCTGGAGAATCCCTGGGAAAGGGGAGCCTGGTGGGCTGCCGTCTATGGGGTCGCACAGAGTCGGACACGACTGAAGTGACTTAGTGGCAGCGGCAGCTCTTAATATAATGATATGCTGCTAATACAATTAACTACATACCACTAATATAATTAAGACGGCAATGGAAAAGTAGATCAAGAACACAAGACAAAGTCCAGAATAAAAAAGTCCTGTTTTATACAGAAACCTATTATTGGATGAAGTTGACATTACAAGTCGGTGGGGGAGGTTGTGTACACAGCGTGGTGTTGTGGCAGCTGGTGAGAGTTAAAGGGTTCCAAGACAAGGAAATCCAGGACAGTGGTGGCTTGGAAACCCAGCTCTAGAGCCAACAATGGGCAGAAGTTTCCAGGTAACTCTGATGCTGCTGCTCTGGCTATAACACTGAGTCGTGTCTGACTCTTTGTGACCCCACGGATTGTAGCCCACCAGGCTTCTCTGTCCATGGGATTCTCCTGGCAAGAACACTGGAGTGGGTTGCCATTCTCTTCTCCAGGGATCTTCCCGACCCAGGGATTGAACCCGGGTCTCCTGCATTGCAGGCAGATTCTTTACCATTTGAGCTACAGGGAAGTCTAGCTGAGCTGGACCACACTGGAAACGCCACTGGCCTGGACAGACTGCTTGTAGCATGATGCATCCCTACCATTTCTGGTCAACCTGTAAATCCCACAAGGAGGTGTGGCATCGGAGGTGGGAGGTGTGCTGCGCCAGGTGGTTTGGGGTTGAGGGTAATGGTCTGGACCTGTCCTTGGTGTTGGCAGCTGTTTGGCAGCTTCACTTTCTGTGTCCAGCCACTCACTGCCTCAAGAATGTGTCCAGCAGGATTTAAGCTTGGGCTGGGAACATGCATCTGTGAGGCCCTGATGTGAGGATTCCTCTGGGAGATTTGGATTTCTTCTAGACCACCTATGGCATCAGATGCAGGCATCTGTGCAGCTGACCCAGGACTTTTCTTTCTTCTCCTGATACAACTGGGCTTTCTATATTCTGTTATGATCCTGCTTCTGTATTAGGTAACAGGTAAAAAGAGAAAAAAACTGCATCTGAGTCCTTTTACTATGACCATATTTTAGATAGATTATGTCCAAGTCCCACTGGCATCCTTGGTTCCCCAGATTAAATGTTCCTCGTTGTTCGGCCTGTGTTACGGCATATCGCCCTGTTTTTCATTAGCCAATTTTCAACTTTCCGACTTCCTTAGCCTTCCAAGATGCTCCTGCCTGACCACAGAGTTCAAGTGAATTCCTCTGCTTCCCACCTTCTACCCAATAGCAGACAGAACTCCCCCTCTGTCTGAGAAGCCCTCAGCTGCCCTGCAGAGAACAGGCTCCCGGAAGTGTCCCCCCAGGGTCCCCAGTTCCTTCACTTGCTCATCTGAATGAGGAGGGTTCTCCCTGAGTTTATGCCCCTCTGTGATATTCCCAAATAGATTTCTGGTGGATATTTTAAAACTCTGAGGGACAGGTCAGTGAGGAGCCAGAAACTGAAGCATAAAAGTCATTCCTTTTAGGTTTCATCATCTCTGGGTTACTTGAGGTACAACAGTCGGTCACAATTATCACAATGTATTATTAAATCTAAAACTATAACGGCCACTCTGGGTGAAGCACCTTCTCTCACTCAAATTAACGTCTTAGTGCTGCATCTGACTCAGCCGGAAATTGCCTCTGTGTGCTTGCAAACCACTCTACCTGCCTCCACGTCCACAGACTCTTTCAAAAAACACCCCTCTGTGACATCGTCCAGGTGACAAAGATGGCAAAGGAGAGGAAAATGGTTGACAGAACCTAAAGACAGAGCAAGCCAGGCTTAATTTCCCTTTTCTCTTCCAAATTAGAGATTGCTTCTGTTTGGTTCCCTTCTAGTGTCCTCATTTATCCTTTATCCCCAATTTCAGGACAGAATGGGCGGAGGAAAATACAGATGCTCTTGTATGTCAAAGGCCCAGGGATGGCATTTTAATGGGTAATGACACAGTAAGGGATGAGGGCTCAGCTGCAACTTGACTCCGGAAGAGTTTGAAGCATCTTTGCCACCCACTGCTGCTGCTGCTAAGTCGCTTCAGTCGTGGCCGACTTTGTGAGACCCCATAGACGGCAGCCCACCAGGCTCCCCGGTCCCTGGGATTCTCCAGGCAACAACACTGGAGTGGGTTGCTATTTCCTTCTCCAATGCATGAAAGTGAAAAGTGAAAGTGAAGTCGCTCAGTCATGTCCGACTCTTAGCGATCCCATGGACTGCAGCCTACCAGGCTCCTCTGTCCATGGATTTTCCAGGCAAGAGTACTGGAGTGAAGTGCCATTGCCTTCTCCACCGGGCATTTAATACATACTTGTGATGTGAGTGTATGTTGCTATGCTTGGGGATTTGGGGTTCTATTCAGCATATCCTCTCAGAGAGTTTGATTTCTGTCTAAGTCCCTAGGGGTATATTTGGTGACAGTGGACTGGTGGGCGGGGGCAGGGAACCCAGCTACTGGGACTGCTCTCTGGTCCATCCAGACCAGCTAGAGACCCTGCTTTTCTAGTCGTGATCAGCTCTCATAAATCTATTCCCTCCACCTTTCTTTTTTTTATGATCTCTTAACTGGCTTGCCAATAAAATTTTGTAGCTCTAATTTCTTAATATTTGGCCCTAGGGCACAGGCTGTAAATCTGTCTGGCCCCACCTGTCTTTTGACAGTAAATCTCGGCCCTCGGCTTGCTGAACTGCCCATCCAAGACTTTTGAAGGCATCTCTTCTCAGTTCTTACAAAAACAAGGGAAACTGAGCTGCCCCGTTTTCCAGGAGGCAACATTCCTGCTCCCTGGGCACAGTTTCCACAAAAACCTTGCACCTCTCCGTGGACGTTTCAGTAAGTCACTACTTTTAGTTTTAACTCTTTATTTTTCCCTCTTCATCCTAGGTTTATGGGTTTTTTCTTCCCTCAGTTTTTCTAACATTTTCTGTTTGTGCAGACTCCATTACCAAGATATTATTAATCCTACCCTTCATCTCTTCACCAGGCCCTTCCTGACTCACCACTTGGTGGGGGGCATGACTCCCTAACTCTGGGCCACAGCCGGGCTTTGGACAATCCCTACTGTGGAAGTCAGAGCCTCTTTAACAGCCATCAGTGTCCTTCTAGTCCCTTAAAATTCTTCCAAAGCCCCTTTCTCATCCACAAAGCCTTCACTGACCATCTCTCTCTCTGCTACCAGGGAAGCTGCTGGGACAGGCGAGGATGCTCCAAATGGTACCGTGTCCCCTCCTTCATTAGGCATGGAGACTCTAGACAGAAATACTCGTCTTATCTGTGGCTGGTTTGGTCCTTGCTGGACGGGTCACGTTGCCATCTGGGGGAAGACAGCACCTCATGGTTTTAAGTTTACTCTTACAGGGGATTCCCATTTCTGTCCTTTTCCAATGTCCTTTCCTCTAAGTCTTGAAAATATTTAATAGAAACACACATGATGCCTTCTGTTCAGTGTTTCACAGGGTTTTAGAAAGGCAGAAATGGGACTTGAAGACTTGTCTTAGTCAAAGCTACATCACTTTCTCAGCCACATTTAATATATGACCCTTCGGTGATGGGGAATGCGTAGTTAAGTCAGTTAACTGCCATGTGGAGAAGTGACTCTGAAGGCTGTGGGCTGGTCTCCACCATGACTGAGGCCTCCTTGTGTGGTGATTTCCATAACTGGCGACACATGTCTCTTCAAAAGCCAGACTGCTCTAGAAACAAGCCCAGGGCCTCCAGGTATCCAGAGCTGGGGTGACTGGGAAGTGAGGGAAGAGCCCAACTGAAGAGGAACCACCTCAGAGGAGGGCACAGGGCATCCTTCAACTCCAGTGTCCACCACTGCTCACAGCCTTCCCAGAAGCAGAAAGAGAAATCGTGATACACAGGTGTGTGTCTTCTTTAGAAAAGAACATCTCACCTCCGATCTGGTCCCTGAGCGGGAAAGAAGGACTAACTTGACATTATAGAGCAGAAGTATACCATGGGAGGTAAGTTCAGTCCAGGGAAGTCAGTCTAACAGTGATCTGCAAAGGCAACAGGGAGGTGGCTTGTGAGCTGAGGCTTGTGAGGCAGGAAAGAATGAGTAGCGAGAACAAAAAGTTGGAGCTAAGATGGTATAGAGGAGTGCTTTTCAACAGTTAGTAAGACTTAAAAAAAAAAAAAAAAACCCACCACCACTACCACCAAAAAACGGGGCTTCTCTCATAGCTCAGCTGGTAAAGGATCTGCCTGCAATGCAGGAGACCTGGGCTCAATCCCTGGGTTGGGAAGATCCCCTGGAGAAGGGAACACTTACACACTCCAGTATTCTGGCCTGGAGAACCCCAAGGACTGTATAGTCCATGGGTTCGCAAATAGTCGGACACGACTGAGCGACTTTCACTTCACAGGGTTAAAAACCACCTCAGGCATCTGTTTAAAATGTCAGCTCCCAGGCTGGACCCCCAGAGACTTAATTAGAAGGTCTGCTGTGAGCCCAGAAATCAGAAAGCCTAAAAAAACCTCTGAACCCCTAGGTAAGAAGGCACACAGGCTATGAACAACATGAAAACTATGGAAGGAAATTCCAGGTAATTCTGAGTTTCTCAGTTGGGTTTAAATTCTTAGTTTAGAGCAGGATTCGTAAACTAAGTAATTCTGGGAGTTAGGCTGGTGCAGGTAATGAGGGAGACTCATGGGCCGTTTGTGCAAATGTAGTAACTGTCTCCTCTGTTCTTCAAAGGAAAGCGGTCACATCGCTCCAGCTATTACTGTCATGTGGGAATATGTGTCCAGGACATGTGAGCTTTCCACTCACAAGAGAAGTCAGAAACTTGGATTTTAAATAAATCTTCCTACTTTGATTACTCAATGGTGGATTATATGACCACGAGCACCAAACAGCTCCATGAGAGCCGCGAGTTGGCAAACTGAGATGGACAGAATAAAATCTGACTGTCTGAGGACTTGAATGACAAACTAAAATTCTATTTCCTTTGCTAGATGATGAAAACAAGATTCTGGAGCAAAGAAGGGGTCTGAATGAAAGCGTGCTTCAGGGATATTCCCATGGTTTTTTCAGTAAACCTTGGGATGGAATGGAGAAGGGGCCTCAGTCAGGAGCTCACAGGTGGTTGCTCCAATTGTGCACAGAGAACAGAAAAGAAAGGAGAAGAGGAAAGGTATGAAAGATGCTGGGAGGCACCTGGGAGATAGCTGGGAGATGTGACTGGCCCTGGAAGGAGAAGGGAGAAGTTATCCAGAGTTCTCTCTGTCTAAATATGCACTACCTCTGTTCATCCTTCTTTCCTTTTTTTTTTTAAACATACGCTTATGTTTCAGCTTCATTTATTCTACAAAAGAAAGATAATTTAGGTTGCATTCTGGAGAAGGCAATGGCAACCCACTCCAGTACTCTGCCTGGAAAATCCCATGGACAGAGGAGTCAGGTAGGCTGCAGTCCATGGGAATGCTAGGAGTCGGACACGACAGTGACTTCACTTCCACTTTTCACTTTCATGTATTGGAGAAGGAAATGGCAACCCACTCCAGTATTCTTTCCCAGAGAATACCAGGGACGGCGGAGCCTGGTGGGCTGCCATCTATGGGGTCGCACAGAATTGGACACAACTGAAGCGACTTAGCAGCAGCAGCAGCAGCAAGTTGCATTCTGAGAAGTGCCTGCTTAATAGGGAAATTTAGAGTCATTTCTTTAGGAAGGAAAAAAAAAGCACAGACAAAATATTTCATAGTATCTGTAATAAATGCAAATAAATTGATACAAACAAAACTTGGCTTTAGCAAACTGTACATACATAAATATCATTTCTTTTACTATAACATTCAACTTTTTTTTCACATAAAGCCTTCCATGATTTTTATTTATTACATCCAACATTTCTTTATACCTTTAAAAAAAAGTGCCTTTTCAGATTTACAGCTTGTGCTTCTAATTGCAAGGTTAGAACATCATGCCCCCAAAGAAAACAAGGTAAAAAGGAAGCTGCCATATAAGCTCTTAAAAACTGTGTGTTTCAGGGTCTTCAAATCTCTTCAGCACTGGTTGGCTGGTAGATTGTTCGATGCCAGTGTGATGCTCAGGTAGCATCACTTGTTGAATGGATGGAGCAGCACCATGGGAAAGCTGCCCAGATAGTCTCCGGAAGTCCCTGGGTACACACAGGATGGGCCAAGGGCCCAGAGTTCACGTGTCCAGGGAATGGTAGAAATCTTGACTCTTGAGTGCTGAGGCTCAATCAGAATTTCTTCCCAGCTCTGTCCTCTATGTGTCCTCCCCCATCAACATTTAACGTCACCTCCGAAGCTGTGATTTGCACACATGGGAGGTGGAGGTGGGCATCAGCAGCCGTACCGAAGGCATCCGCCAAGACTCACGTCTTCTCTTTGCTCATTTGGGATCACCCTGGGCCAAATTCCTCCTTAGGCGACCAGCAGCAAGCTGTAGAGAACATCTGCTTGATTCAGAGAGGAGGAGGGCCGTTTGTGTATCTGAGCATGGGGTGGAATGATCGGGCAAAATTGTTGGAGAGGGCACAACTGTAGTCTTCCTCTGACATCGGGACTAGGCAGGCCAGCCCAATGAGAAGCAGCAGGAGAAGCTGAAGAGGAAGAGCCGCTCGGAGGACTCTGAACAGGAAGGCTCGGCCGGACCGGGCTGGCCGAGGCTCAGAAAGGGAGGAATCGGAGCCACCTTTTATGGACCTGAGAGAAGAATCGACATCAATAACTCAAGTATCTGCAGTGTTGGGTGGATGCTGCTGTTTGCTTCCTCCCCTTCGGTTAGGCTGAACACAACCCAACCTGGCAGTTAGCTGCCAGTCTTCTGCAGTAAACCCAGGTGATCTACCCACCACCAAATGAAGAGTTGTTTGGAGACTGCACTGATGGAAAGCAGACATTTAGTCAGTTAACAGTAACTAACTGGGTGCAAATTCCACCCCTCCATTTGGCAAAACCTTTTCCAACAAAGATAATTGCTTTACACACACTCCACCAGCATAAATTAAGTAGACCCGGGATAATTAAAATGTAGATGTTTGATGCAGTACATTTTTGGTGTAAGAATATCAAGAGCAACATTAGGCACAATTAGTGGCTGTCAGGATGACACAAGGTCTTCCTCCCGTCTAGCAGTCCTGGACGTGCCAGAGTCCGTGTAGCAAGGACAAGGACAGCTGCAGTCATTTTGCACAGACCCACAGAGTTGAATTAACCTTAGAGTATACCCTGGTTTCATCTTGCACTGAGTCAGCGACTGGCCCTAACATTAGCGGATTCCAAGGCTGTAAGAATAAGCGTGGCAGTGGAGTCAGTCTACACAACGCAGGTGCTGAATGACACTGAATCCAGGGTGATCCTTCTGGCACTGGCTCCATCAATTTGGGAAACAGACACACTGTTTCTGAAGATAGATTGTGCCTTGAAGGCTCCTTCTAGACCCAATGTTCCACTTTTTTCTATCTCCTTAAATTTCCCCATCTACTTTTGAAACAGTGCATTAGAGATGAAGCATGAACTTCAGAATTCATAAGAAAGACTGCCTGTGAAACACTGAATATGGAAAGAGGCTCTGGGTGGGGGGTACTGCTTTCTCTTTGTAAGCATCCATTAATGTTTTGGTTACTAGTGCAGAAGAGGAGGAAAGCAATGTTATTTACAAGAGGAATTGTGTACACACACACACACACACGCAACATTGCAGAAGCAGAAAGAACAGATGTACCAAGGAGACCCCCTCCCCACACCTAGACTGAATTCTCTAATGGTTTGATGGTAAGGGCATTGATTGTGAGACCACAGGAGAGGCACACAGGTATGAACACTGTATTGGTTACTCTGTATGCTTATCTCATGAGAAAACACTCTCCAGCTACCTTGAAAAAAAGAGTGAAAGTCACTCAGTCATGTCCGACTCTTTGAGACCCCAGGGATTATGCAGTCCATGGAATTCTCCAGGCCAGAATACTGGAGTGGATAACCTTTCCCTTCTCCAGGGGATCTACCCAACCCAGGGATCGAACCCAGGTCTCCCTCATTGCAGGCAGATTCTTTGCCAGCTGAGCTACAAGGGAAGCCCAAGAATACCGGAGTGGTAGCGTGTCCTTTCTCCAGTGGATCTTCCCCACCCAGGAATTGAACTGGGGTCTCCTGCATCTCAGGCGGATTCTTTACCAACTGAGCTATCAGAGTTACCTTCTTAGCTATTAATTTCGGAAGCCAGATTACACCATTATCAGTGAGGAGTGGCATCAAAGAAAATGTTAAGATAAAAAACAGAAGTAATCCCCTTAAAAGGGAACAGAGGGACTACTCAAAACTCTTTCATTAAATTCACAAAGAAATACGTGAAACAGTCTAGACCAGCCCTGTAGAAGCTCTGAGCAGCCGTGTACTATACCGGGTTTCTATTGCAGCTCTCAGAGCGTGATTGAAAAAAACAGACCCCTGGCCTAAATTGGGACTGTGTTCTTTTCCGGTCTACAAACCTTGAACAACTGACTTCACCTCTATGCTACAACCTCTTCTTCAAATCCTTCAAATTAGACTAGACAGGCTTCCAACTTGCAAGCTCCATGTTTTATACACTTTATGTCTTCTAGTAATTGGTGAAGGTAAAGAGGTTACCAACTGGGAGGCCACAAGAGTTCAATCACCATCTAGTGGTCAAATTGATTAACTGCCCTCTGCTAGGACCAATCCTCAGAAACACTGTTTTGTGAAGATATGCTGTGTGCGTGCATGCTCAGTCACCTCTGGCTCTTTGTGACCCCATAGACTGCAGACTGCCAGGCTTCTCTGTCCATGGGATTTCCCAGGCACAAGAACACTGGACTGGCTTGCCATTACCTTCTCCAGGGGATCTTCCTGAGCCAGGGCATAAAAGCGGTCTATCACATATCTGTTAAATAGAACTTTCTCTAGCTACCTAACTGTAAAATATTTTTCCTGAGATAAAGCTTTAGAGTAGCTAATCCATCTTCTGATTTTGTAGATAAATAACTAACAAAAGTTCACATTTAATCTTCTAACTGGGGGATAACAGAAGCATTTGTCTCTCGCTTCATCCCCACAGCAGTCCTCGGTGTTCCTGTCCCACCTTCATTTTATAGCCGACATAAAGGAGGCACAGAGAAGTTAGGCAACCCACTCGAGGTTACAGAGCTAGCATGGCACAGAATGAAAATGTCAACTCTGGTATTCTAACTTTTAGAACTTAGGATTTATAAATAGAGTAAATCACTTGCCCCAGTTGACAGTTAAAGGAGGAGCTGTATGGACTTCCCTGGTGATCCAGTGGTTAAGACCTTCCAATGCAGGGGATGCAGGTTCGATCACTGGTCAGGGAACTAAGGTTCCACATGCCTCAAGATGCAGCCAAAAAGTAAAAAAAAAAATAAAAAAGGAAGAGCTTCAGCAGCGTGTCTCTGTAATGTTTTGCTGTTTGGTGGCATGAATGAAGGCCATCCAGGTCATATTTACATCATGGGTATCTCCCATGTAGAGGCAAAGAAGGCAATATCTTAAAATACTTGGAGGTGAGTGGTTTCCTCATGTCTAGAATAAATGCTTTTAATCATAAAGCCTCACAGCTTTACAGAGACCACCAGGTCAGTATATGGACACAGGGACATTCTATTTTAAGGCAGCTGTACAACTGTGGGCAAGTAATTTAATCTCTCTGGCCTTCAGTTTTCTCATTTGCAAAGATGAGAGTGCATTAATCTCCTAAAACTTCTTGGTTCTGACAGTTTATGAATTCAGTGGTTTAAAGTGTCTGGAGAAGGAAGAGACAGTCACCCATGAGCTCCGGACTGAATGATCTGAAAATAGGCCCTGGTGAATAACACTCTCCGTCTGTCAGCTGTCTGACAATTTAAAACACAAAAGAGAGCTCCACGTTTCCTTATTATTCAATATCTAAATAAAATGAGGGAGATTTCAAACTGACTTTTTTCTTTAGGAGACACTTCAGGACGTTAGTGATGGGCAGATTCATGCATATCATTAAGAATCTGACTGACAGAGCTGAACAGCCTGTTTGTCAATTATTAGCTTCTTTGAACAATTAAGCCAAAGACTGAGATCAAAACAAGGGCTACACATTGACTAGTCCACTCCTGAGAAAAGCAAGACAAGGTCACCATCTTTGGATGACAGGCTCAGATGCTGTAGAGTCTACTGAAGGACATGGCACATTTAACAGCATCAGAGCATTCCGTATTAACATTTAATTAGTGCAAGCTTTCTAATGTTGAAGAATGCCAACCTGGGTAGAAATAATGGGCTAAGATGGGGACAAAGAGAACACACGGTGCTTAGTGATTTTCCATGCAGTTGACTGCTCTTGGAAATGTCCAGTTGGTCTACTGAAAACAATGCTACCTGCGTGGGGCAATTACTAAGGTTTCAACAGTCCCAAAGTTCTCTCTCCTTAGGATGAACCTGTCCCTTCTAGTATTAATACTAGCAGGTTAATGATACCAAGTAAGTGAGTACTTTTAATATTTAATCTATTAATCTAAATTCAATTAAGTTTCAGAGTCTTGGGGAATCTGACAGGAGGAAGAACAAAGAGCTCTCACTCATCCCTTTCCAAGGGCCTTACTCTACAAACAGATGTGGTGGAGGCTGTGTTGACAGAGGAAAAACGAAATGTGTAAGCTTGCTTAAGGAACTTAATCAATGGAGATATTTCGGGTAACCTTGTCCTGCAAAAACATGCTTATTCTCTACAAGTAAACATTTATTTTATAATTTTTCTCACTCCCCTCACTCATTCAAATTTGAGGGTAAAAATACTGCCTAGGCATTGTTTCATCTCTTTCCCAAAATATGTGCAATTGTGGAAATTTTGGCCAGAATACTGGAATTCTCAATGGAATTCTCCAGGCCAGAATACTGGAGTGGGTAGCCATTTCCTTCTCCAGGGGATTCTCCCAACCCAGGAATTAAACCCAGGTCTCCTGCATTGCAGGCAGATTTTTCACTAGCTGAGCCACCAGGGAAGCCCCTACCTATGAACACACCACAGCAAAGAAAGTCTCAGAAGGGCTGTGAGAAGCCTAAGGAGAGAGTGTGCACGTGGAGTGCAACTCATCTCAAAAATTTTATGTCACCAAGGAAATAAAATGAGTAAATTCTGTGCATATGTCACTGAAACACAAATGAAAAGACACTTTCAACTCATTTTGTAACTTGTGAGCAAACACTGGCAGCAAAGGAATAGAAAATTTTGTGAGGAAATATCAGGTTGTCCATGATCTTGTCCGTTCTTGTGTGAGTGATCTTTATTCCCTGGGTATGTGGTTCAGAAGACAAATTTTCAGAATCCACTTAGGGTGCGTCTCCTCTTATTCCAAAATGAATATCCTGGCTGGTCCAAAGCTATCTCAGGCAGCCCACGGTAGCCCCAGCCCTGAAACTGTTGTTTCAAGTAACCCTCTCAGGTGGTGGTGCATTGGTAAAGAATCGCCTGCCAATGCAGGAGAAGCAGGTTCAATCCCTGAATCGGGAAGATCCCTTAGAGAAGGAAATGGCAACCCACTCAGGTATCTTGTCTGGGAAATCCCATGGACAGAGGAGCCTGGTGGGCTATAGAGTCCACGGGGTTGCAAAGAGTCGGACATGACTTCGTGACTGAGCACATATGCACGCGCGCACACATACGCACACACACACCCGCACACACCCCCATTAACAGCCTACAGTTGGGTGGAGTGGTTAACAAGCTAGGATTCAGAGTAAGAGAGACTTGGTTTCAAATTCTACATCTTCATGCCTCTATTTCCTGATATCCTTGTCTATAAAATTGGGAATGAACATGTTGGGAGGATTAAATAAGGAAATGAGATAACAGATATATAACGCTTAGCATGGCCCTTAGGATACACTAAATGCTAAATAAATGTCAGCAACTTATCATTCTTATCTGTATGATTAAAGCAAGGGTGTGCTGACTCACATCCTTAGGGAAATTGCTAGATTCAGGCTTTTCTTCCAGGGAAACAGTCCTGATTTATAGCAGTACTTTCAAAGAGGTGATGTATTTTTCCGAAGTGTCTTACTTGTTCCCCGGAAACACTGTGAATGGAGACCTCAAAATATGAAAGAAACATAGTGGAGCCTGCCCCTATAACTAACTGTCCTATGCCAGGGCGTCTAGCCTGCCTTGGGGACAAGGTTGTTTTAGGCTGAGGCCTTTGAGAGCTTTGAATAAATAAATCCCCAGGGCAGGACAGAAAAGACCTGAAAAAAAAAAAAAATTCCACAAGAAATTGACCAGTGTTTACAGTGAGGCCCTCATGTGCGTGTGAAAACCCCACTGTGCCTGCTTAAAAGCTCCCTTGAACACATTTAAAAATGAGGTCCTTTTTCCCTGTTTCAGTGTCTCAGCCAGTCATTCGCCACTTATTCTGTCTCAGCTCTTTGTGTAGAAGGTGCCAAAGACTAAAGACGCCCAGGGAAGATTTACATGTTAAATTCTCAGCTTTGGAATGAAGTCATCATTTCCCTCTATGCAGACTATGGAGGAGTTTTTCCTTTGTCTTGCAGGAAATTGGAGTAGAATCTTCCCATGTGTGAACTTCAACTAATCTATAGGAGAATTTTGAATAGTCATTGGCTCTCAGGTTAGATAATTTCATATCAAAACTGGAGAAAAAGTGTCAGCTGGGCCATCATAAACATGGCTTCAAAAAGCCATGCATCTTAAGTATTTTAATTTCAAAAATTGTGAATAGTTATTGGGAATGTATGCTTTCAAATGTTTTTCAGATGTTTTGAATATTAAAGAGTCTTGACTTAGGGAATCCCTAGATTCTGACATATCGCTATTCTTTTATGACAGGAAGCCTATTGTATTAATTTTGTGGGTCCTGGGCCTCAACATAGTAGGTGTATGGTAAACACTGGGATCAATCCATTGTTAGCCCTAGAATAGCATGTAAGAAAACAGAGAACAATGGCTCTAGAATCAATCTGAAATATACAGGAGGCAAACAACGGATATTCTTAATATCTGACTTTAAACCACAATAAGAATATAAGAACCCTCCCTTCAAACAAATACCCAGCTTCTTTCAAGTCAGCCTCTTTGCTCTCAGAAAGAATACATGCCTAAAATTTTCCCATCACAGATGGCTGGGGTCAATGTTCTAAACTGTTTGTGCTTTGGCAATAACCTTCCAAGTTTGCTGGACCAGTGCAAGATCAAACGCGAGGTAATCTCCAGTCCAATGTAAAGGAACACCATGACAGCCTGGATTGTGAGAGAAGTTAATTCTTTCCCAGCAGACTCTCCATGTTATTGTCCATGTGGGTACACCCCAAAGAGAGGTGCCAAGGAGTTAAGGATCCAAGAATGTTTAACCACAATCCGCCTGCCAAGGTGTTTGCCGACGTTTGCCGTTCAGGTGAGGATTATTTGTATTTCAGGTCCTGTAAGCAGCAAAGTGGACACCGTGCTGTGTGCTCAGAAAGATGTTAATAAACAGTGCTGGACAGAGCAGAGCTGAAGGCACCTTGCGGATGTCACAGTGAGAACGTGGCTGTCCCAGCCGCAAAGCCCCATTAGGAGAATCGAAGCCCTTGCTGCCCTGAGAAATGTGGCCTTTGACATTTCATAAGGCCGGGTGGCTGTCTGAAACAACAGGGGAAATTGGGAACCAAAGGGCAGTTGCTACCAGTATGGATACTGTTAATAACATAAGAGCTTTTCCCCTTCTCATCACCATCATTTATGTCAACTACAGAGTCGATCTCTGGTATCCTTAAAGGAATGCTGCGGGGACAGGATGCCCCATCTCTGTTCATGACACATCAGTAATTTGTGGCGAGAAGATGGACGTTATGAAACAGTGATCTCTCTATAGTACATGATGTCTTTTTTTATAGGGGGCTAAGGAAACATCAGTGGACCTGGAGAAGCCCATCGTGATCTTCGAAAATCCCCATGAGTTTTTCTCCATTCGTGTTTTATTATTGATATTTTGTTACAGACCACCCCCTCAGAAAAAGCCCCACAATACTGTCATCAAACCAAACCAAAGGGAAAGAAAAAAAAAAAGGGCAAAACATAGTGAAGGGAAGCTTAAAACCAGAAAGCAGATCATGATCTGTTCTGTACTACACAGCTGAGTGGAAACGACCAGAAGCAAAGGCTGGTCCCTTTAGCACACAGCTGGAAAGCTAACATTCTGACTCAGGGCCTGTGTGCGCTTCCTCATCCCCCACCCTCCTTCCAGGAACTGAGATTCCAGCTCAGTGGTGAGACAAACCACTTTTAAAAGTGAACTTCTGGCGACTGGAATGAAGAGCCAGCTTCCAAGGACAGTATTTTCATTTTCAAAAAGTTGTCTGGGGAAATGTGAACTGATTAGTGAACGGGCTGGGGGCACAGATATCACACCGACAACGAAGAAGGCAAAGCATCACTAACTGCAGAGACAGGGACTGTTGGAAGCCAGGCATAAAGCAGAGCGGCAGCTGTGAGGAGGCTATCTGGAGGTCCCCGGGCCAGGGGGAGACTGCTCTTGTTTCCGGAGGGAAAGAGCTGGCCGAGTGTCAGGAAGGTAAGTGTGTGTGCTGGCTGAAGAGGAGTTTTAGGAGAAGCAGAAGAGAGAAGGTGCTTATAAATTTTAAGTGATATCAGATTAGGACTTGCCATGTTGAGACTCCCAAACCCACCATCTGGATAAAACACGAAAATAAAATAAAAAGCTGGGGGTGTTAGTAGATTTTATTCAGATTTGTGGGTTCTGGGGATGGTAAAATAATTCATTGATCTATCACCTATCTTATTGTAAAATCTAGAAATAAAGAGGATGATAAAATTCTGCCATGAACCAAATGGCACTGTGCCATCAGTGACGTCGAATCTTTACAAGGACACAGAATAAATACCATCGGATGAAAAGTACTGGATGGCCTATGTATAGTTGAACAAAATTTTGGTGGGGTCCAAATATTTTACACTCCGAGATTTTCTTGTACTTTCCACTTAGAAAATTTTCTCTCAGTTTATTAGGAAAGGGTGTGGACTGAAAAGAGTAGTTTCTCAAGACCAAATACAGGCCTGACTAAATCATGGACAATTTTCATCATCCTCTTGGAGTTCTAGAACAGTGTGGAAACCAGGAGAATAAGGTACCTGCTATGTGGACTGTTGACAGAGGGTCCAGGCTGTGAGAGACTACATTTGCCTCGTGGCTGTTTGCAATGAACAGGGGTAAAGAAAGAAGAATGTTCAGTCCAGGCAAATAAAGACGAGCTACTGATGAAAATTAAACTAAAAGTGCAGCAAAGGAAATTTAAATCAAACAAAATGATCAGTACCCATGAATCAAGGAAACTGGCTTTTCTTTGGTTGAAGAAACAAAATCAATGAACATCTATATTATTCATCACTGAAGAAACATGGATGGTGCTTTGGGCATGCACATCACAGAGGGGACATTTCCCGCCTTTTCGTGGTAAAAACATAAATGACTACACCACCCAAAGATCTCTGCATATTTAATTACAATGAATACAAACTGCAATAAGTTACGTGACGGATTTCAAATGTACTTTACATAGTTTTTCATCTTCCAGTACACTGGAGAAATATTACAATTCTTGGCAGGTAGGTCAAAAATAATGATAAAGTGAGACTGTTCTGTGTATAGTGATGAAGACTCAATAAATTTTCAAATAAAGGCTAAAATTTGACTTGAAAAGCCAGTATTCCTTCACATTCTTAAACTAGGATCTATAGGAAACTAGTGAATGTAGTAAACAAAAAAAAATTCTAAAAAGATAATAACATTTATCAGCATAGAATTTAAGTGTTTATAACAAAAAAAATACAAATGAAATCAATATTTCTAAAAAGTAAAGAAATGGAATGATAATCAAAATGAATATAATCATAAAGCCAGACCAGAAAAAAAACAAAACAAAACAAAAAACAAGCCTCTAATTACACAGAGAAATCAAGGTAGAGAGGGTAGCAGGGGCCAAAACTGGTCTTTTCTTCCTCATTGTGTGCCAGGGAGACAGCCCCATAACAGGCCTTGTGCGTGAGTTATCTTGAGCTGGTGCCGCTCTGGGGGCAATACAATCGCAGAGAACCTTCAAGACCACCTTCAGGAGCTTCTCTGCTTGAGAGTCAGCAGAACCCCCGTTGGTCTTATAAACTCATGGTCTCATGAGATGCTCGGTTTTGTCTACCTCTGCCTGAGGCGCCCCTTTATGTGGAGCCTACCTTTCTGAGGTGGACTATGGCAGTGGTGGTTTGAAGGGAGGGGCCGCCAAAGGGACAAGGGGCACCGTTCTATTAGAAATGGCCCTTGGAGCAAGAAAAATAATTTGTCTCCCTGCTTATGAACTGCAACGTTGAACCCTGATTCTTCTGAAAAGCAGAACTGCTCTTTTCACTCCTGAGTGCTTGTGGAGAGGGTTCAAGGCAGGACTGAGGAAACAGAGCTCTTCTGTGTCACTGAGTGACAACCCCATGCTGCCTGGGGACCCCTGCTCTGCAAGGGGAGAGCCCTTGGACCCTGCGTCAGGTACAAAGGCCGCCGCGCCCCCGTGTTCCCTCCCTTGGGCCAACTGAAAGTAACCCGTCGGAAGTTACCGTTTTCTGTCTGTTTGGGGTGCTTCTTCCTGAGGTAGGACTCACAGATCCCGAGGTGTCCAGTTCGTCAGCAGAAGACCAGGAAGACAGATCCTACGTGAGAAACAGATGCTCTTAACGATGCCACGTCCCGGAGCCATGATGGCTTTGCGATCTGCAAAGTATTTCCCACCCTATCCCCATCTTTGGGAAAAAGAGAAGGGGAGGAATAGAAATGCAGATGTAGAGAAGACATGTGTGGACATGTGGGAGTGGGGGGCACACCAGATGAACTGTGCGATTAGGATTGACATAAATACACGTGTAAGACAGATAGCTAGTGGGACTCTGCCTTATCACCCAGGGAGCTCATCTCAGGGCTCTGTGGTGACCTAGAGGAGTGGGATGGGGTGGAGAGTGGGAGGGAGGTCCAGGAACGAAGGGATGCATGTATGCAAACAGCTGATTCACTTAGTCGAACAGCAGAAACTAACAACACTGTAAAGCAACTATACCCCAGTTTAAAAAACAAATGAAAAACAGAATTGGAAGTTGCAGTAAAAACAGAACCTAATTCTTCTAGTGTGTTGGGCTTTCCTGGTTGTGAGTTTGGGCCTTCTGGAAAATAGAGGTATTTATTTAATAGCTATGTTTTAATAGCTAGGTATTTAATAGCTCTGTCATTACTGGGTCACCTGAAGCTTTGTCATCTCACATGCTAGTAAAGTAATGCTCAAAATTCTCCAAGCCAGGCTTCAGCAATATGTGAACCGTGAACTTCCAGATGTTCAAGCTAGTTTTAGAAAAGGCAGAGGAACCAGAGATCAAATTGCCAACATCCCCTGGATCATCAAAAAAGCAAGAGAGTTCCAGAAAAACATCTATTTCTGCTTTCTTGACTATGCCAAAGCCTTTGACTGTGTGGATCACAATAAACTATGGAAAATTATGAAAGAGATGAGAATACCAGACCACATGACCTGCCTCTTGAGAAAGCTATATGCAGGTCAGGAAGCAACAGTTAGAACTGGACATGGAACAACAGACTGGTTCCAAATAGGAAAAGGAGTACGTCAAGGCTATAGATTGTCAACCTGCTTATTTAACTTCTATGCAGAGTACATCATGAGAAACGCTGGGCTGGAAGAAGCACAAGCTGGAATCAAGATTGCCAGGAGAAATATCAACAACCTCAGATATGCAGATGACACCACTCTTATGGCAGAAAGTGAAGAGGAACTAAAAAGCCTCTTGATGAAAGTGAAAGAGGAGAGTGAAGAAGTTGGCTTAAAGCTCAACATTCAGAAAATGAAGATCATGGCATTTGGTCCCATCACTTCACTGGGAAATAGATGGGGAAACAGTGGAAACAGTGTCAGACTTTACTTGGGGGGCTCCAAAATCACTACAGATGGTGATTGCAGCCATGAAATTAAAAGACACTTACTCCTTGGAAAGAAAGTTATGACCAACCTAGATAGCATATTCAAAAGCGGAGACATTACTTTGCCAACAAAGGTCCATCTAGTCAACGCTATGGTTTTTCCAGTGGTCATGTATGGATGTGAAAGTTGGACTATGAAGGAAGTTGGGCACCAAAGAATTGATGCTTTTGAACTGTGGTGTTGGTGAAGACTCTTGAGAATCCCTTGGACTGCAAGGAGATCCAACCAGTCCATCCTAAAGGAGATCAGTCCTGGGTGTTCATTGGAAGGACTGATGCTAAAGCTGAAACTCCAATACTTTTGGCTACTTCATGCGAAGAGTTGACTCATTGGAAAAGACCCTGATGCTGGGAGGGACTGGGGGCAGGAGAAGAAGGGGATGACAGAGGATGAGATGGCTGGATGGCATCACCGACTCGATGGATGTGAGTTTGGGTTAAACTCCGGGAGTTGGTGATGGACAGGGAGGCCTGGCGTGCTGCAATTCATGGGGTCGCAAAGAGTCAGACACAACTGAGCGACTGAACTGAACTGAAGCTTTATTATTTCTCAGTGACAGGAATGCACTGACGTGAAGTGGGTGATGGAATCTGCCTTAGAGCTGCAGGGTGGTCAGGCTGGAGAGACAGCACATCGGTCATCCAAGAGCCACCCCTTTTAGCATCAGAGAGACTGTACTGTTTCTGGCACCTGCTGTTACTGGGAGTAGATAGTTCTGTTGCCTGCAGCGTGTTTGTGTGTTCATGACAGGATTTCACAAGTGAATGTCTGAAGTCTTACCTGTGAAAGCATTTCTTAAAACCAACAATATTAATATGATGCAGTAGATTCACCAATAAATAAAGAGATAAACAAACAAGTAAATAGATAAATAAAAGCTCATAGAGAACACTTCTGATGACTTAACTGTCATCTGTGTCTGGCGAGTTCATGCCTTCTAAGGTCTGAATATGAAACTCACATGCGCCAGTTGCTTGTGACCTCGTCTTGCTGTATTACTGAAAGCACATGCATTCTTAAATAAACTGGGTAAAATAAAATGCCATAATAATGGTGCTAACAGGGTCAGCAGTAACAGTTCCAAGAGGATTTTTGGATGTAACAGAATCAAACGTAGTATCCTGTTAACGAAAGTTTTCGAGTCGCTTTTTTATTTTGAGACAGATTTGTAAGAGCAGTGATTGAAAGAAAAGACACTCTATTCTGACAAGTGCTCCATTCAGAGTCTTTCTGAAATGGATAAAGATGGTGCTTGTTTGGTCTCCTGCAGGAAATTCGACACAATGATGACTGTTGAGAGCTTACCTGCTGACTGCTTGACATGTCTAATAACTTCTCCAGCTCCTTGATATGACGACTGACCTCCTTCAAGAGAAGTTTGAGTCGATTTCCAATCACGTGGACTTTTTCTTTGGCTTCTAAACAGTCTGTGCCTTCAGCATTCACCAACAGTTGGCAAGACATGTCTTGCAGTGAGGCCACTTTGAGTTGAGATTCCAACAGCTCATGCCTTATTTGCTAAGAATATAATAAAAAATATTTTTCTAAGAATTTTTGATACTTGGAGAAAGTCCGCATGTGCAGGATGACATCACTTTAACTCAGTGGACAATTATATGCAAGCATCACACAAGGAAGGATATAGCAGCCATGGCCTTTGGGAATCAGGGACCTAATCCTACCTCTCCCAAAAAGCACCCTATAAAATCCTTGAACCTTTCTGATCTGTTTTCTCATTTGGTGGTGGTTGTTTTTCAGTCAGTAAGCCCAACTCTTTGCGACCCCACGGACTGCAACATGCCAGGCGCCCCTGTCCTTCACTATCTCCTGGAGTTTGTCAGATGCATGGCTATTGAGCCAGTGATGCTATCTAACTGTCTCATCTTCTGTCACCCCCTTCTCCTCCTGCCCTCAATCTTTCCTAGCATCGGTCTCTTTCCCAGTTGGCTCTTCAAATCAGGTGGCCAAAATATTTGAGCTTCAGCTTCATCATCAGTCCTTCCAATGAGTATTCAGGGTTGATTTCCTTTAGGTAAAACGGTGACATTAATTCTTGCCTGGTCCACAGTATTACTGGAAGGTGCATATTGGTGAATGTATGCCAAATTATTTAAAATATAAAGTATTATGCAAATGAGACATAAAATAGTCATTTAAAAAGAAAAGTAAAACATATAAATGCAGAAAAACAGCTTGGTTGAGGTATACTCTGATATCTATTTGAGATTCTTAAAAAGGTATATGGGTGATTCATCACTCACAACTTACGGTCTGAGGTCAAAAGTCTGGTAAAAATGTAGCTGCACAGCTATTTCCTCTGGGTTTCTAAGACCTTTATAGTACTGAACTAAAAGCTGCCAATTCTGTTGGTTAGGTCACTGTGTTAAATGTTAAGAAATAACATTTTAAAAATACAGAAAGTGACAAAGTGAAAATTATTTTCTCCTAATGGAACTCAAATATGCTTCCTTATCTTCCATAAAATCACTTAAGTATATGGCACATTATATTGTCTGAAGTTCTTTGCATAAGAATCTACACAAAAATCTTGCAAATATCCTTTTGAATTTAGTACTAGAAGAAGTTTCCTATTCCTTGAGAACTAGTATATTTCCTTTTTGTTAGGTAATGAAAATCGTTTAACTTACCATGTTTCCCTTGTCTTAGATTTCAGAAAACTTGATGCTGAGGTTGAATCTACATACTTAATTCTTAAGAATCCTTAATGGTCTCTATTTTAATAGATTCTCTATTTTAATAGATTTAATGTCCTTTTATTATCAGTTATCCAAAATAGTCTTGGGACATAGATTCAATGTATAAAGTTTAAATTAGAAATAAATTGAAAATAAGCATAGAGCTGCCTTGATAAAAACAGGCTAATTAAGATGAAGACCATCTGAGGACTTTCCTGGTGGTACAGCAGTTAAGACTTTGCCTTGCAATGCAGGGGATGTGGGTTTGATTCCTGGTCAGGGTGCTAAGATTCCACATGCCTCGTGGCCAAAAAACCAAAAACATTAAACAGAAGCAAGATTGTAACAAATTCAATTAAGACTTTAAAAAAGTCTCAGAAAAAAACCTTTTTACAAAAGTCTATTAAAAAATTAGCTAAAGAAAAAGATGAAGACAGATTTTTAGATGAGCAATGGCTTTAGAACGAGATTCTAAAGCAAGCATATGCCATCTTCTATGCACATGCTTGCTTCACGGAGATGAGAAGTCATGAGGGGTAAAGAAAGACTAGGAGACTACAACATAAAAGGTAAACAAGTAGAACCACCTATAACATAAGCAGAGGCTGTCCAAGTCCACATATCTTACCTTAAGCTGTTTGTGATGGTCCTGAAGTATTTCTGCATCAAGGTTAGAATCAATGGGGAAAATTTCATTTTTCCTTCTGTCAATGTTCTCCAGCATAAGAAGCAAACTGTGACTCATTTCATGAAAATCCTATGGGGGAAAAAAAAATGGAGCATAAAATCATCTTGAATGAGACACTTTTCTTTCTCTCACAGCTTAAATATCCATGTATTACAATTCCTACCATTGATTTTCAGATCTTATATACAACTCCTTTCTAAGCAAGGCACTGAAGTTATTGTAATTATCTGAGTTCAAGTTCTTACCAAAAAGCATCTAATATATTACTCTAGGGAAAAATTAGACATAAGGAAAACCGGCATCAAATACTGAATTCCTAGGGCTCTAACACAGATTAGAGACAAGAACTCTCCTCCTTTCTCTTCCTCCTGTATTCAAATTTTTCCAACATTAAAAAAAATATATTTATTTATTTGGCTGTGCTGGGTCTTAGTTGTGGCATATGAGATCTAGCTCACTGACTAGGGATTGAACCCAGGACCCCTGGACTGGGAGCGCGGAGTCTTGGCCACTGGACCACCAGGGATGCCCCCAAATCTTTCCATCTTTGAAGGCTTAAATTCAATCCCTTCTCTCCACATCCATGTGTTCATTTAATCAAGGTATGGTTATGGAAGATCTCCATGGTGGGAGACGCTAAACTAGAGATGGGGGAAACCACAGCTTGGGTACCTGCTTTCAAGCAGCCATTACTCTCAGAGGCACCTACAATCCTGGAATACAGGCTTCCCATCCTTCTCAGATTACAACCCAAACTCCTGGCCCTGCCCACAAAGCCCTGCATGATCTGTCTCCTGACCACCTCCTGGATCTTTCTTGGCCATTCGTCTCCTATCACACCAGCCTCCTCTGTCCTTGAAGATGCTAAGCCCTTTCCTGCTTCTGAGACTTGCCACTTGCTTGACCTCCTTCCTGGCAACATCCTTCCAGTATCAGCTCACACATTCATACAACCTCCCTTCTCACCATTCCAAAGTGCTTTCATTCGGTTACCCTTATCATCATCTGGAAGTAGCTTGGTTAAGCATTTATTTGCATTTTTGTTGTCCCATCTTCCCCAGCAAAAGCAAAGGCTGGGCTGTATCCTGCCTACTTGGTGCAGAGTCTGTCATGTCTGTAAACACTAGGCAAGTAACTGTGGTCTGGATGAATGGGTAAATATTTGTAATGCTCACTTGGATGTCTCCTAATGTGCTCAGAAAATATCTGTTGAACAAATAAATGAATGAGTCAAAGGAGGAATGGTGAGGCTCAGATAAACTGATGGGAATAGTCTCTTGCAAATTCTAAAGGAGATGGGGTTTTTCAACTCTGGGTCATATGGACACATTCTCCAGTAAAATGAAAACTGGGCACAAAGTTATCTCACATGAATACTGACTTTGGGAAGTAACTGCATCCCTCTAGTGATCTTGATAAATTGAGTCACAGACTCAGCTGCACTGGAAATATTGGATTCTGGAACGTGGCCTGCCCAAAGACCCACAGACCTGGCATTGCATGAGTGCATCCTGGAGAAGACCCCGCCACTCCTCCAGCAGGGAGCACACGCGGTCCCACCGCCCGTTCATCTGGGATAAGCGATCCTGAAGATCCTGGCTCTCCTCCTGGCCAGTCTGAGTGAACTCAGAGCTGCACAGATGGATGGAGAGGATGATGGCTTTGCGCTGGTCCACAGCTTTCTGGAGCTCCTGCAAAGAGAAAGGAGAACAATCAAACACGGAAAACAACAATAAAAACGTTAAAGAGATGTAGTCTGAGACCTCTGGAAATGCTTCACCCAAATTCAAAAGATCCATTAATTAACACTGGCCTTACCAAAATGGCTAAGGTATACACCACTGGGGAACACACTGGAGCTAAAAGAACTGGATCAGATACAGACTTACTGACATAAACAGGTCTTAAGAAGATATAGTTGTAAGTGAAAGAGTCATAAACAGATTGCTATAGGTTACAGAACAGCACTTAGGCAATTTAAAGTACATTGTGCACACACGAATCCACATTTTTCAGGAATACATGTGAAAAAAGAAGATTAAAATTTTGGAATGGTTGCTATGGGTTTGAGGAATGGGGATTAAGAAACAGTGGGAGAAAAGGGATAGATAAATAAAAAAAGGAACTTTGCAGGAAGCAAAGATGATCCTGGGCAGTGAACTAAAGAGTACGATGAACTCAGCCCCTATCATGGGAGTCCAACAACAAACCAACCAAAACAAACCAAACACAGCATCGTCCAACAGTTCTGAGCAGCAGGAAATGTGCTCTTAGTTCCAGCATACAAATTGCATTTCAGTAGACTAATGCTACTCACTGGGCTCGAATATCACTGTGGACAGTGACTGCAGCCATGAAATTAAAAGACACTTGCTCCTTGGAAGGAAAGCTATAGCAAACCTAGACAACATATTAAAAAGCAGAGATATCACTTTGCCAACAAAGGTCCATATAGTCAAAGCTATGGTTTTTCCAGTAGTCCGGTATGGATGTGAGAGTTGAACTATAAAGAAGTCTGAGTGCTAAAGAACTGATGCTTTTGAATTGTGGTGCTGGAGAAGACTCTTGAGAGTCCCTTGGACTGCAAGGAGATCAAACCAGTTAATCCTAAAAGAAATCAACCCTGAATATTCATTGAAAGGACTGATGCTGAAGTTGAAGCTCCAATACTTTGGCCACCTGATGCTAAGAGCCAACTCACTGGAAAAGACTGAGAAGGACTGAGGGCAAGAGGAGAAGAGGGTGACAGAGGATGAGTTGGCTGGATGGCATCATAGACTCAATGGACATGAGTTTGAGCAAACTCTGGGAAATAGTGAGGACAGGGAAGCCTGGTGTGCTGCAGTCCATGGGGTCTGCTTCTGCAAAGAAGCAGACATGACTTAGCTGCTGAAAACAACGCTGCTCAACGTTGTACACATAGGTATGAAACATGCCGCTTGGTAAGAAAGCAGATTCCTAGGCCCTGGCCTCCAGCTGTTCTGACTTCACAGGCACCGACAGTCAGTGGTCCACAGCCTGAGAACACTGCCTTTGCCACAGGCCAGATTTTTTGAGATGATAAAGAGAATAAATAGTATTTCATCAGCTAACAAATTTAGCTTGGTTTCACAAAAACAAAACAAAACAAAACAAAAACAAATGGGTGACTGATGTGTTACTGTGTGTATTTCCCCAAAATCTAGAACTAAATTTCAAGAACTTGAGTACAAGGTTATACATTAATCACTGAATATCTTGGTACTGTTTAAATGTTCCCAGATCAAAGTAGAGTTAGTGACCCTATAGATCACATCTACCCAGGCTACATTTTTGTATAATTCTCACCATTTGTTATGTTTCCAACTTGTCTTAATTTTCACTTTTAAGCGGATTCTTAACATGTCATGATATAGAGTCAACCACAGAAACAGCATAAAAATCCACAAATATTGTAGAAAGTACTAGGTTATTCCACATATTTATCCTCAGGAAACAGACAGGAAAGATAGAGGAGGGATGAATAAGAGGGTGGCTTTTTCTTATTAAGAAGGGAGACTTTCAAGGTCTCAATTTTTCCACTCTGATCTCACTTAGGCCTCAGATTCTGGCCAGTGTTTGCTTCATCAACCTTTTAAGGAACTGATTATAATGCAACACTGCCTTACATTTTCCTGGAGAGACACTCATGAAATTTAAGCACTCTTAAAAAAAAAAATGTAATCCAGAGAATATAAATTGCATCTCCCATCTGATACTTCATCTTGAAACTGATGGAGCTGGTACACAGGCTACTCTATAAGAAGTCTGAGCAGTGGTCGGGAAGACTCATTTCACTGCTTGAAAATTTAAAACAAAATAACAGCTAAAACAAGGCAGAAGGACATCAGCCCCAAAGAAAACCAGCATACACAGAAACCAGGGAGACACAAAGGCAGTGTGCTTTGCTTAATCCTTGAGTCTAGAGGGCCCAGTAGCTACATCTGAAGAAGAGTACAGCTTGACGTTCTCCAAACAAAAAGGCAGGACCAAGAGAGCTATTAAGAAGACACTGAGCTCTCCATCCATAGTATGCTTACAAAAGTCTCCACACATGCATCTCAATAGCTGGGCTGAGGAGGATTTTTAAGATCTAGAGAGGGAGTTAGAGAAGGTTATCTTCTGTACTACACCCAACAAGGTCAAAATCAAATGGAAATGTCAGGTGTTTTAGCAGGATTACTCCACAGGTTTTGTTTAGTTGGATTCATTACACTGAAAATTGCTTCTGCCACTATCATAATCTAGTTCAGAAGTTCTGCTGATTCCAAGATGACAAGTAGCTTCCTTAGGTCTCCACAAACTCACATGTATACCATCTAGGAGAGGCTTCCTCTCCAGCTCTAGATAAGACTTGTAGGACCCTGGCCATAGCTGTGTTTGCCTTAAAAGACGTTAACTAGGTCCCAGAGGTACCTGGAGGTTTTACGCAATTTTAACTGGTCATTAAATCATAATTATTTTCATGAGGGGCTTCCCTGGTGGCTCAGATGGTAAAGAATCCGCCTGCCATGCAGGAGACACGCATTGGATCCCTGGGTCGGACAATCCCCTGGAGAAGGGAATGGCTACCCACCCACTCCAGTATTCTTTCCTGGAAAATTCCGCAGACAGAGGAGCCTGTGGGCTACAGCCCATGAGGTCTCAAAGAGTTGGATGTGACTGAGCAACTAAGACACACACACATTTTTATGGGGCTGGTTCTGCAATTAAATCCAGCTCTTAACCCTTCCAAGCCTTCCTAGGAACACTCTGACTCGGGATGGCTGGGGAAACATTCGTGTCCATTTCCACCAACCACTGGCCCACTGCTATGTGAGTGTGTAACAGCCAGGGCTGGTTTTTTTCATCTGACTGGGCATTCCATGGGGCTGCTTTCTGTCTGGCGCCATGGGAAAGGCCGAGGGCAGCTACCTTCAGCTTCTGGATTTGGAGTGCGATGGACTGGATGTCGGTGCTGAGCTGCAGGCGCTGAAGCTGTTCCAGGTCACCCTCCGTCTCCCGCAGCCAGGTCAGAACGCTATTCAGATCAGAGTCCAACTGCTGCCTCCTCTGGGGCTTCTGTTTCATCCTCAGCTCCTTGCTCAGGGCCTCTGCCTGGATAAGTTCCCAGCGGTCAATCACACCTGGCAAGACAGGACACGCACATGAGAGTGAGGGGTTTTCCTCCACGCGGAATGTTTAGGAAATGCTTGAAACCGACGGGAGCCAACTCTAAAACAGAAAAGAAAGTAACGCCACTGGGCATTCCTATTGCTGTCAGCTGTAAGTAACAGTACAGCGGCTGTAATTTTCCTATCTGAATTTTTAACAATGATGGGGAAGAAAAAATAAGCTACATAAGATTTAACACTGTAAAGAGATTTATGAAGGGATAGCATTAAAGTGAGTGAACATCGGGACTTCCCTGGTGGTCTAGTGGCTAGGACTCCCTGCTCCCAGTGCAGGGTGGCCTGAGTTCAATCCCTGGTCAGGGAACTAGATCCTGCATGCTGCAGCTAAGACCTGGGGCAGCCAAAATGAATACATACAGAAATATTAAAAACAACAACAACAATAAAGCTGGTGAAGATAACTTTCAGTTCTTAGTTTCTTTCTGCATTAGACCTCTGAGACTACTGGGCATGTATGTAGAAGATTCCTGACTAGTGATTCAAAGATGATGCTTCAAAATAAATGGGACATGGGGGAAAAACCACTGTGATACTTTGCATCTTCTTGTTCTGTCCCCAGAGATCCTTGTAACCTGGAGGAAAGTTCTCAGGACAGAATTGTATAGATTGAGGTAAGCAACACAGTGGAACTCAGAGGCATCAAAGCGTTCTGAGATCTTTTATTTCACTCTGTCCTGAATAGAGCACAACTCACTCACCAGCTGTTTGGGTTTCAGTGCTATTCAAGTTAACAAAGCCAGGAAAATGGTCCTCTTCCTCGGTCAGCTTGTGTTCCAGTCTTTTCACTGAGTCTATGCTGCCGCTGCATTCACCCAGCAGTTTCATCTGTTTAGACACAGAAAAGAGGCTCCCTTGTCACAAAAGTCTCAAGCTGTCATGAGTGCAAGAGATCCTGGGGAAAATATCTTTGGAGTTCCTCAAAAAGGACAGTGGCTAAGTGCTGCCTCTCTGTAAAGAGTAAGCTGCTCTTAGCTTCCCTGATGGCTCAGTGGTAAAGAATCTGCCTGCCGATTCAGGAGACATGGGTTTCATCTCTGGTCTGGGAGGATCCCAGAGTCTACAGCTCTAGAGTCTGTACTCCACGAGAGAAGCCACCGCAATGAGAAACCCTTGCACCCCAACTAGAGAGTAGCCCTGTTCACCACAACTAGAGACAAGGCTCTGCAGCAATGAAGACCCCGCACAGCCAAAAAAAAAAAAAAAGAGTAAGCTGCTCTGCTGGAAACAAAAAAGTCAAGTTCAAAAACATGCTTCTAAAACATGTGACTCATTCATATTTACACAAAGCAATGCCTTGAAGATACACTTGGCACACATGGTTTTGCACAAGTCCTCCCAATTTCTTTTAAAATTTATGAATCAAAACAGACTAAATCGATCTGGGATTTAACACTCAGAGCCCCCAGCTGGCAATATAATATATTGTCTTTGGCAAGCTGCTCCCTTTTTCTTACACTGAAGTGTGGGAACAGTGATATTACCACAAATCTCACAGGGACATCTATTTGCATTAAGTAATTAAAATGCTTAAAAGAATAAAACAATATTAACACCAGCTGTTTCATGAGAAAATCTAAGCAATGCTTAATGGATACTAAGGGAATAAACTTTGACATCAAAAGAAAAGCTTCCAACTCCATATTTAATATCATGCACATATTCAAAGACTAAAGGAAAAAATCACTTCAAGGCACGCCTGCTACACTGATCATAACGCTTTCTTTCAAAGCCTTTACCAAATCACGTTGCTATTAAGTTACTTTGATTGCTTTTGATTGGTGTTAAGTACAATCTCAGTGATTTCAGCACACTCATTGTGAAACTGTATTATATTTTTAAAAAGGAGATTTCACTATAATAGAAGTCAGGATAAGAGGCCAAATGGAACAGGAAGTAAAGTCATGATTAATTAATTACTCTTCTTTGACTGTGAGGATGTTAACGTCAACATAAAAGGTTCTCTCCCCTGGTTTCAAAAAAGCAGTACGTGTGAATTGTCATTAGGCTTAGGGAAATTAATTTTTCCTTCCTTTTACAAGGCAGTCTTTTGGGTGTGAAAAGACATGACAGAAGGCCTTGAAGAGATTTACTTTCAAATCTTCTTGCTTAAGTATGCGTAAGAAAACAGGTAATTCTCTGAGTATTTCTCTGGGAAGTTATTCTGTCAGTAACTTGAGCAGAGCAAAGCTATTACATACTTTACAAAAAGCTTCAAAAATGGAACTGATAATACACACAATCTCTTGTCATCTTCTCTCCAAATCTCCTTGGTCAGAATTGCTTTCCCCAGAATGAGAGAACAAACAAGAGAATAAAAAAGTCCCAGGATCATCAAGTGACTCAAAAGACACCCAGGAAAAGAACTAAGCCCATTCCATGTTAGCAATATACCGGCTTAAATCTGCTGCTCCGAGCATAACCTTGGTCAGAAAATCATTAACTGAATTTGAAAGAATGCCTAATCACCTTCCGGGGCCAAAGCAATCTGTGAAAAGATTTCACAAGAGATCTGGATTCTATCCCCTGGATCAGGAAGATCCCCTGGAGAAGGGAATGGCTACCCACTCCAGTATTCTTGCCTGGAGAATCCCATGGACAGAGGAGCCTGGCGGGCTACAGTTCACAGTGTCAAAAAAAGAGTCTGACACGACTGACTGACTGGCTGACTAACACTTTCACTTTCAGCTCTGTGTAAAGGAACAGGCTGGTTCTTAAGGCAGATCAGGGGTCTGAGCACAGACCGCTTTTGCACCAAAGGTAACTTGGTAACAGGGCTTTGTTTTGCACACACACACACCTATGAGTTCAAGGGCAGCTTGGTACGTGGAGAGCGGACACAGACCTCACGCCACAAACAGATGGTTCTTTGCCACACAGCTGTGATCACCAGGTATGTGTGAGGATCAAGAAGGGCCCGGATACTCACGTAGCCTCTGTAGCCGGAGTCTAGCTCTGGTCCTGTGGGCGTTTTGCTATGGATGATATTCTCCGTTTGCTGCATCTGAAAGTGGCTGTCATCCAAGGCTTTGCCCAGCTGTCGGATCTGTGACTCCAAGGCACCAGGGTCCCCTGCAGCGCCAATCATGAGAATCTCGATAAGCTTGACATTCGAGGGGATGGTTAAGAAATGCTACAGGCAGGGCAGCAGAGAGATGGCAAGTGTGTGGGTGATTGTAAGGCACATTTAGTACTGAAATGCTGGTGGGTTAGGAGTTCAAATGACTAGACTGATGAACGTGCTTGACCAGGAGTCCGAGCTGACTGGGTGCTGCCCCGGGGGCCACACAGTGGGTTCTCACAGCCTGTGAGTCTGCTTTCTCTTAAATCTGCATGCTGTGAGTTAGGGAGGGCCATTCTCAAAACTGCAGGTGGTCCCTTCTGCTGCCCAATAACTGGGAGTCAGTTATGTCTCAGGCTCTCTCTGCAGTCACTTATCAAACAGAAAGTCACACCATCTTATTTTCCTTTCTGCATCTCAGTAGAAGATGGTGCCCCTGAAGTCCCAGGTGGCTGCATCCTCCACCTAAGGCAAGACTTCACGTGAGCTGAGAAAAGGTATGTGTGGAGGAGCCACGCTAGGAATGACTTCCTTTTGTCTGAAACTTGACACAAAATCAGGAGAAAGTGAAAACTGTAGCATTTCCATCCAGGTGTGCTCTCACTCAGAGCTTAGAACTCCTGGCTTTCCTCCTTTGAGAGACGTGACGTTGTTTTGGAAATTTGTGTGTGCGTGTGCGGTACAGTCTTTGAACTCAACAAGAATATGATCGTCAGAGTGAAGCTAGCACAGGGTGAAAGCAGAGTAAATGTTAGTAAGCTTTATTAATTCTCTTCTGGAAAGAAGGCCTAAATGCACTTGGAAGAAGTCTCTCACTGGGAACCACTCAGGTAGTCACCAGTTTAGTAATGAGACTTTATTTCCCATCCTTTTGCTTTTCTGCAGAAATGTAAGTGTGAACTAATAATCTCACGAGTCAACAACCTGTCACCAGGGGCCAGCCCTGTTCTCTCCATTGTCCTCCAGAGTACAGACTCTGGACTACAGTTTGTCTACAGCGAGAGCCTAATTTTTTGGAGCTGAATACCTGATTCACCCTTTGTCTTTTATGGGCCCCCAGAGATCAGGAAGATACAATGGGCCTGGAGTTCCACCTAGAAGCTAGGGAACTTGGGACAGAATCCCTGAGCCCTGACTCCCCAGCCAGTGGTGGGTCTGCAATTCCTCCTTGAAGTCATAAAGTCAGAGCTGTTACAACCAAGCAGGGAGCTACAGCACCAATGCTAAGACTAGTGTTTCCATCTCCTATTTTCTGCCATTAATGGGCATCATAGTTCATACCTAGTGAGAGTGACTACCATTTCTCAAGTTGAATGGTTGCTTTATTGCACTTGCTCACTGAAGCTATGGGCTTCCCTGGTGGCTCAGGCAGTAAAGAATCTGCCTGCAATGTGGGAGACCCAGGTTTGATCCCTGGGAAGACCCAGGGAAGATTCCCTGGAGGAGGGAATGGCTACCCACTCCTGTATTCTTGCCTGGAGAATTCCGTGGACAGAGGAGCCCAGCGGGCTATAGGCCACGGGGTCACAAAGAGTGGGACATGACTGAGCGACCAACATTTTCACTTTCACTGAAGTTTTACTCTTGGTGTGGATCAACCAAGTGGTTTGGGTTTCTGTTTCTCAGACGGCAGTCAGAGAAGAACGTTCTGCCTTAACATGCTTGTGGCACAGAGCTGTGAGAGGGCAGGTAAAGGTGCTCGGAGAGGAGAAGGCTGGTTACAGGTGAGCAGGGGAGGTCTGCTTTGGCTTTGGTGCCTACCAGAGGAATTTCTGATTGCACTTTCTGTGAGTTTAACATAGGCCTCGGGACTTTCAGGGATCACTACATCTGCAAAAAGAGCACAGTCTAAGTTGACAGCTAAGGTCTGGAAACCTGGATCCCCTGATGGCAAGAAAATAACTTTCCTAGAGGGAAAAAAGGAAATTAATCATTCTGGGCCGATAATTCTTGAACATACAGAGAAGTCTGAGTCCGACCACCAAAGGGTTCCTGAAATAAGTCATAATAAAGGCTCTCATTGATGGAGAGTGTTTTATGAGCCAGGCGATGTTCTGGGCACTCGTTTATCCTCACAGAAACCCTACAGGGTGTGTGGAAGTGTTATTCTCATTTTATTGATGAAAAAAACTGAGGCCCAGGGGAATTGTTACTCATTCAAGTTTCAATAGCTAGTAGTGGCATATCTGGAATTGCAATCCATACAGGTTCTAGAGCGGTGCTGTCCAACAGAAATGGCATACATTGTTTTAAAGAGTCTAAGGGCCACAGTGACAAGTCAAGGGATGAAAATAAATTCAATACTTAATTTTACTAAATCAATGAGTCTAAAGTATAACATGTAATCAACATAAGTACTATTATCAATATTTGACACACTTGCTCTGTGCTAAGCCTTTGAATTCTGTGTATTTGTGTAAGTGCACTGGACGCAGCAAGTACCCATCTGCACAGTCGCATTTCAGTGCTCAGCTGTCACGTGTGGCTGAGGGACTGCATATTGAGTATTTCTGCTTTAGATGCAAAATGCTTAGCTATTAGGCTGCACTGTAAAAACAAAATAGAAATGAGAGAAATCATTTTCTTTCTGTATAGTGTCAGCCCCTTGGGAGTCCAAATATGAACCATCACACAAAGAAAAAGCAGAAACTGTCTTTTAGGAAATGTGTGAGGTGCGTTTATAAGGGCTACAAATTGGCCTCTGGTTATTTATTCTATTTAGACTCACCTTTCTTAAAATGCTCCTCTTTCTCTGTCCACCCCTTCACTGCACGTGCTTCCTGAGGGTTCATCTGTCTTGTTTCCCTTTGTACACTCTTCTTGTATGGTCTCCTTCCTTTCCTTGAGGACCACTGACATGCGGATAACTATCTAATCTACATTTCTGTTTCCTGACCCATGCAGCCATCCACTGCTGGCTTTTTCCTGTGGGATAGGCCTCAGCATCTCAAGTTCAGGACATGCACAGAGGAACTCACTGCCTCCCACCTCTCACTACCCTGACCCCGTGGCTCCACAGCCACCCAGAACATTCTCTCCTACTCATGGTCCTCAGAGCCTAGGACTACCTGCGTCTTTTACCAAGATGCTCACACCAGAAAAAATCACTTCAACTGCAATCCAGTCAGCCATCAGTCATGCAGGAGCCGTCTCATGATTTCTCACAGCTCTTTCATCTATTCCCAGCGCTGCTTCCTTAGTTCAGGCCATCATCACATCTGCGTCCTGGACTGTAAAGTGATTCCATCTGGCCTTTTTCTCAATGTGCCCTTCTCTAGATATTGTTGAGACAGGTTCTTTGAAAACAGACATCAGATCCCATTGCCTCCCTCCTTAGAGCCCTGCTGTGACTGTCCAGGGTCTTCATGGTAAAACTGCTTTTCATGGTAAACAGGTTGCTATATGACCAGGCCCTGGTTTGCCTTTCCATCTCCTCTTTGCTCACTCTCCACCTCTCAAGCTGCAGCCCTGTCATTCTAGACAAACTCCAGGTGACCGAAGGTGCTGAGGCTGATGGCTGTCCTCTCCTCTGGACACCGTCACATCCTCCTGACTGACTTCTACTCACCCGGCAGGTCTCAGCACAGGTCTCTCCTCTAAAGCCTTTCTCCAAAGCTCTGGCTCAGCCACCCCTGGGCTCTGTTTTCACATCACCATCTGTACCCTGCTACTCCAGCACTAAATATTTCACACAAGTGTTTCTTATTTGTCTGTATTCCACCCTAGAGTGTTAGGGCTTCCTTGCTAGCTCAGAAGTAAAGAATTTGCCTGCAATAGGGGATGCAAATAGATTTGACCCCTGGATTGGGAAGATCCCCTGGAGTAGGAAATGGCAACCCACTCCAGTATTCTTGCCTGGAGAATCCCATGGACACAGGAGTCTGGTGGGCTCCAGTCCATGGGATCAAAATGAGTTGGACATGACTTGGCGAATAAACCATCTCCACACTACCACACTACCACCCTAGAATGTAAGCTCTTTGAAAAGAAAAGGAACTGTGTATTTCCAGTACTTATAAAGTGCCAGCCATATAGTAAGAATATAAGCATATGTGGGATAAATCAGTGGTCATATCAATTTTGCATTTGTGAATCATGTTAATATCCAATTATACCATTGAGTACAAGTTCCCCTGATGGGAGAAGGAAGATGATTCTGCTTAGCCTATGGGTTTTCAGGACAGTATCCATTCTTTCGTATTTTCTTTCAAGCTAGCATACACATAGGAGGAGCTCTTTCCTACCTGATAAGCCAACAGCTCCCCTGAGGTAGAAATCTTTATCTTCTGGGCCCTCTTCGTCCTCAGATGGCAGAGTTCTGGACACGGCGGACTCCAGGTCACGGCTGAGGTCATAGTCATGGTCCCATTCCAGGGGGATGGAGTCCACACTGGCGGGGGTGTCTCGTCCAGACCTCTCGCTCCGGAGGGGCTGGGCGAGTGAGAGGGAGGGGTTGGAGGAAGGCTGCGGGGAGAGCACGCCGTCCGTGGTGTCCCGCCAGCGGAGGTCCGACAGAGCTCCAGCCTCATCCAGTTCCAGCTCCCGGTCAGAGAGGTCGTGCTCATCATCTGGGAGCTAGAAATGCGGCGAAGACAGCCCTGTTACTGCAGCGGTCAACGGGTCCCCTCCCCACTCTGTGCTCTGCCTCTCATCAACCTCCAGCACCCAAGCCAGGCTGGACCACATCCCTGTCTTGGTAGGGTTAATTTTAAACTTCCTATCATCGAATAATAAATAAGTATCTTCTGAGCACTTTTCAAAATGCCTTATATGTGAATCTAGTAAATTCTCAGTTTTATCGCTGGTAAAATGGAGATAATATTAAGACCTACATCAAAAACTTGACAGAAGATTATAGGATAGACTGTAAATGAAGATAACTTAGTACCTAACGTGCAACACAGTAAGTACTGAATGGCACAGGTCAGGAGCCAAAGGGAATCACGGATAAAACCCTAGTCTTTTACATAAAACCCTGGTCCTTTTACACCTTATATTCCAGAGAGAAAATACACTTTATCACAGAAGATGACAAATATTCTAATAATAACATCTTGACAATGAGCTATGATTGTGGTAGCAATTAGGGAAAAGGAAAAGAAAAATAAATTCAGCTAAATAACGACATCAATTGAGCCACTGTTTAACACTGCTCACCTTTACCCCCTTGTTTCCTCTAGAAGCTTCTTGATCTTCCACGGAAGATATGTGCCAAGTACTCTTCTAAGCTCTTTAAATGCATGTATGTGTATGTGTATATATATATGTATATGTGTATATATATATATGTCAGTTCAGTTTATATGTATATACATATAAACTCATTCCATGCCCAAAGCAATCTTTTCTATGAGGTAGGTACAGTTACTAAGCCAGGTTTACATTAAGGAAACGAAGGCAAGCCATATGAAGCCAAGCACTCTGGCTCTAGAGCCCAGTACCCACTAAACAATGCTACTTGATCTCACATTATTAATTCTCTTTAGATTTCATGACCATGAAAAAACAGTGTCACGTACGGGCAGGCGCATCAGTTTCTTATGGTATCTGTCCACGCGCCCGAAGACCTCCTGACAGTAACGTCGGAGCTCGTCCAGCTCTTCCTCAATGACGGCCGCATCCAAGGGCTCACTCTTTTCTATCAGCTGTTCTCCTTGGGCGATTATCTGCTCAATCTTATTGTGGTTCAACGAGATTTCCTGCTGGAAGGCCTAGGGAGCACACCGCTCATGTTAATTTTTCATTACTCACACAAACATGAGGTAACTCTAAGATACATATTAAGAAAAACCATGTAGGGGATATTAAGTTTACCATAGACAAAGACAAGCCAAGAGGCTATTACTTTCTAAAGTAAGACATAAAATTTTGAAATAAGAACAGGAAGCAGAAATGGAATTATTAGAATTCCATGACCAGAGAGGCACCTTTGCCTAATAAAATTTACCACCATGGACAGTGTGGGTAAGAGAATCATAGGAAAAAACATCCAAACCCATCATAGAGTTGAGAGCACTGGTTGTCCCTGATGAAAAGTAATGGCAAGCAATAGAGAGCCACCGAAATTAATTTAGCATTTTAAACAATTCTACTCAATATTTAAATTTTAGGTTTTCTAAAATTTCAAACATGAGTAAGAAAAACCATCCAAATCACAATTATCACAAATTCTTCTCAGAGGATTTGACTATTTCAGGACAGAAGAAGGAAAAAGTGTAATTATTTGAAAAAACAGGTAATTCTGGATTCCACAGACTTATTTTATATGATTCAAAACAGTTAAACCTCAGGGAACATGTTTCAAGGGATAAATTTTAATTCAACACAAGAATAAACTCTGGAAGAGTTGAAATTGCCCAATAATAGAAAGACTGCCAAGGGAGAAAGAGGGCGGTTATAAATGCTATGACCCTGCCAGAATCCAGAAAGAAAAGATTCAACTACCACTTCGTAGAAATTTCCTGCTGAAGCTTTTAAATAGGTATTTATCTGTGAAACAACTTGGGAGAGTTGAGGTGACGGGGAAGGATGGAGAGGCTGGTCAGGCTGCCGGGACGATTTTATGATTTTTTTATTCTGAGAATCTAGCGAAGAATCTAGTGCTGAGAGTCAGATACGACTGAACGACTTCACTTTCACTTTTCACTTTCATGCACTGGAGAAGGAAATGGCAACCCACTCCAGTATTCTTGCCTGGAGAATCCCAGGGACGGGGGAGCCTGGTGGGCTGCCGTCTGTGGGGTCACACAGAGTTGGACACGACTGAAGTGACTTAGCAGCAGCAGGATTAAAGGTAACTTCCTTGTTTTATTATGACAACTTTAAAGTCACAGGCACCATGAGTGGTGGTTTAGTTGCTAAGTCCTGTCCGACTCTTGTGACCTCCTGCACTGGAGCCCACCAGGCCCATCTGTCCATGGGATTTTCCAGGCAAGAATACTGGAGTGGGTTGCCATTTTCTTCTCCAAGGCAACATGACAATTCTTATAAAAAAAGTCTATGTATCCTATCTTATCTTGGGTTGAAAATTTCATAAGCTTCATTGCATATTATTCAAGATGTTAAACAATCTTCCTTTTAGGGAATCCTCATATCTAATATATATCCCTCGCCAGGTAAAATGCTTCACTCTCTTTTTTCACTTCCATCAAGTGGCTCTTTAGTTCATATTCACTTTCTGCCATAAGGGTGGTATCATCAGTGTATCTGAGGTGTTACTGATATTTCAGGTTAGTGAAAGTGAAAGAGGAGAGTGAAAAAGCTGGCTTAAAATTCAACATTCAAAAAACTAAGATCACGGCATCTGGTCCTATCAATCAGTTCAACTCAGTAGCTCAGTCATGTCTGACTCTTTGAGACTCCATGAATCACAGCACGCCAGGCCTCCCTGTCCATCACCGACTCCCAAAATTTACCCAAACTCATGTCCATTGAGTTGGTGATGCCATCCAGCCATCTCATCCTCTGTCGTCCCCTTCTCCTCCTGCCCCCAATCCCTCCCCGCATCAGGGTCTTTTCCAATAAGTCAACTCTTTGCATGAGGTGGCCAACGTATTGGAGTTTCAGCCTCAGCATCAGTCCTTCCAATGAACACCCAGGACTGATCTCCTTTAGGATGGACTGGTTAGATCCCCTTGCAGTCCAAGGGACTCTCAAGAGTCTTCTCCAACACCACAGTTCAAAAGCATCAATTCTTCGGTGCTCAGCTTTCTTCTCAGTCCAAGTCTCACATCCATACATGACCACTGGAAAAACCATAACGTTGACTAGATGGACCTTTGTTGTCAAAGTAATGTCTCTGCTTTTTAATATGTTATCTAGGTTGGTCATAACTTTCCTTCCAAGGAGTGAGCGTCTTTTAATTTCATGGCTGCAATCACCATCTGCAGTGATCTTGCTGCTGCTGCTGCTGCTAAGTCACTTCAATCGTGTCCGACTCTGTGTGACCCCATAGATGACAGCCCACCAGGCTCCCCTGTCCCTGGGATTCTCCAGGCAAGAACACTGCAGTAGGTTGCCATTTCCTTCTCCAATGCATGAAAGTGAACTTGGAACCCCCCAAAATAAAGTCTGACACTGTTTCAGCTGTTTCCCCATCTATTTCCCATGAAGTGATGAGACCGGATGCCATGATCTTCATTTTCTGAATGTTGAGCTTTAAGCCAACTTTTTCACTCTCCTCTTTCACTTTCATCAAGAGGCTTTTTAGTACCTCTTCACTTTCTGCCATAAGGGTGGTATCATCTGCATATCTGAGGTGACTGATATTTCTCCTGGCAATCTTGATTCCAGCTTGTGCTTCTTCCAGCCCAGCATTTCTCATGATGTACTCTGCATAGAAGTTAAATAAGCAGGGTGACAATATACAGCCTTGACACACTCCTTTTCCTATTTGGAACCAGTCTGTTGTTCCATGTCCAGTTCTAACTGTTGCTTCCTGACCTGCATACAGATTTCTGAAGAGGCAGGTCAGGTGTCTGGTATTCCCATCTCTTTTAGAATTTTCCACAGTTTATTGTGATCCACACAGTCAAAGGCTTTGGCATAGTCAATAAAGCAGAAATAAATGTTTTTCTGGAACTCTCTTGCTTTTTCCAAGATCCAGAAGATGTTGGCAATTTGATCTCTGGTTCCTCTGCTTTTTCTAAAACCAGCTTGAACATCTGGAAGTTCACTGTTCACGTATTGCTGAAGCCTGGCTTGGAGAATTTTGAGCATGACTGACTGACTGAACTGAACTGAAGTAAAATGTTTAACCACTGGCTTTGAATTATATATGAAACATACCAAATATACTTAAACATTAATTTGGCACCTATGAAAGCAGTCTGTGTGGAATGAAGTTCCAATATAAGACAGTTGAACTGGTCTGGATCATAGGAGTCAAACTATCTGAAAGTGCTTGAAACCAATCAAAAAAACCACCATCAAAAACAAAAACAACAACCCGGCAAATCAAGTTCATACTTAAAGTGCATATGTTAAGGGGAGTTGTATCTCCTGATAATGCTCTTTATTTCATTTTTAATATTTTTCTTTTTTCTGAATTTCTTCTCAGTCAAGAAGATCTACATTTTTAAAAAGCAAAGATTCTCATATGTAAAATACATCGCCAATGGGAATTTGCCATATGACTCAGGGAACTGAAACAGGGGCTCTGTAGCAACCTAGAGGGGTGGGGTGGGAAGGGAGCTGGAAGGAAGGTTCAAGAGGGAGGGGACATATGTATATCTATGGCTGATTCATGCTGATATTTAGCATAAAACAACAAAATTCTGTAAAGCAATTATCTTTCAATTAAAAAATAAAAATTTTAAAAAAGAACAGTTCTTTAGTATGCTCTTCATGAAAGTATCTATAAAACATTTCCTCTTCAGACTCTTTGCATACCAATTTGAAAAAAAAAATCACAATTATTCTATTACCTTGAGCTGCTTTATTTTAGCTTGAACATCACACTCAGAGAAGTGCTCAATGTTGGTGAGCTGCAGATCCATCTCCGTCAGCCACACCAGAATGCTGTCCCGTGCCGTCTCAAACTCCTCCCGCTGGCCAATGAAATGCTGGAGAGAAAAGAACAGAAGTGAAAAAGCCACAGACACATGCTGAGACAGAACCGCCAATTCCAGCCTCCTCCTGGGAAGTCATTTCCTCAATGAGCAATGAGAACACCACAGTGTTTTACCAAATGAATCATATGCTAGATATCCGTCTTGTCATCCCAGTCTTACAAAGTCATTGAGATTATGTCCTAACACTGCACTCAAATGGCCCCACTCTGTCCTCCTGGCCTCTAAGCTACAGAAGAGGTGCAGCATGGACCTTGAGTCTGCGCAGGATGGAGGTGACGCGCTTCTGCAGGTTGTCCCATCTCTGGTTGCCTTTGTGAACCATCTGTTTGAGGCTGCCGGCCGCGTCTGTGCGGTTCTCTCTGGCCAGGCGGCGGTACTGCTTGTTGATCAGCTCCAGCTGGGTCAGGCTCTCATGGACCTGTCGCTGGAAAGCCTGTGACCACAAAGAAGCACATCAGCCGGGGAGGCTTGAGGAGTTCTCTCAGCAAGGGCGTCTGGGCGTCCTGTCGTGAAGTCAGACAGAACAGGAGGTCGACTCTTCCTGAGAGAGTCATTTCCTAGGCAGGTTAACAAGATGTCTAGGGGTCCCCAAGGAGAGAGGCGTCTGGAATTCTCAAGGAGGAAGAGAGGACAAACTTTTTTTCCTCTACATTCCTTAGGATTATATAACAATAATGTATCCTGCCTGAGGACAGTCTCTGGACCAAACCTTCTGGCTAATCCTGTTATCTTAAAATGTAAATTGTGGGAGTAGATCTGGTGAGGTCTTTACAACCTCCAGACATCCTTTGGATTCACTGGAGAGTATATAACTCCATTGCTAACACAAGCAAAGGAGTACTCTTTCTACCCCTTTCTGATGTCTATGTCAGAAGCTTTCTCTATCTCCTTTATACTTCAATAAAACTTTGTTACACAAAAGCTCTGAGTGATCAAGCCTCCTCCCTGGCCCGGGATTGAATTCTCCTCCAGAGGCGAAGAATCCAGGGGTCTTTGGGTAATTCTGCAACAACCTTTCATTCCCCTCAAACAGGAAAAGACACTTTGTAACCAGCGTAAGCTCTCCCTTGTGAAAGAAAACTCATGTTACCCCTGTGACTTAAGAAAGGGAGTTGATCAAACAAAAATACAAGAGAAAATGGCAGACAGGAATAAATATTTGTATATATACAAATCCATATATGATACACATATAGAATATGAACATATACATGCAGAATATAGGTATTCACATGATACATGCATAGAAAATGTACACACATACCTATATATACGTATACAAATGGCAGCCCACTCCAGTATTCTTGCCTGGAGAATTCCATGGACAGAGGAGCCTGGTGGGCTTCAGTCCATGGGGTCACAGAGAGTTGGACACGACTGAGCGACTGTCACACGCTCACTCACATGTATAACACACACGATATACATATGTAATATAGCTTTTAAAATAATAGCCTAAAAAGAACTTTCCCATAAAGCAAACTGATTACAAAAATATGTTGTTGCTTAGTCACTAAGTCATGTCCTACTTCTGCGACCTCATGGACTATAGTCTGCCAGGCGCCTCTGTCCATGGGATTTCTCAGGCACGAATATAGGAGTGGGTTGCCATTTCCTTCTCCCACGGATCCTCCCAACTCACGGATTAAACCTGTGTTCCTGCATTAGCAAGCGAGTCCTTTACTACTGAGCCACCAGGGAAGCCCACAAAAATATGGATGTATGCTGAAACGTGAGTTTAAAATGTTCCAAGTTTCTGACGTCAATACTGAGAAAAAAATATCTGTCGTAAAACTGCTTCTTTTATTTATAAAATATGTTATTTCCTAAGAAATCCAGAAATTGCCTCAATTCTGGTGTCCTCTTAAAAAAAAATAAAACTACTTTTTGCAGAATGTCTTCTAAATGCAAGCTATTACTGATTTTTAAGAACAACAGCTTAGTGAAACAGAAGTAACCTTACAAAGAAAAAAGTTTTGAACATGCTCTATTGTATTTTTGCTGTGCCCACGAATGATTTGGTTTGCATGAAACATTTTAAAGCTGATGCCACACCTTACAGAGTATTACAGAGTAGTGTCTATCTACTTTGGAGGTTACCCTATGCACCCCTTACAGTTTCTGCAGGTAAAATACTTCTTTCTCTCTGCAATATAGCCTAGCCCTAGCAATAAGAGTCATTTGGCCAAAATAAAATGAAGCTTTTACATTTCAAACTTAGGTGTGTGATTTATGACCGACTTTTATTCTGGCATTGGACAGAAAAATTCTGTGACTAATTGAACTGCACTCATCGAAATCCCAAACTTTTGCTTCCTTTGGCTCATCACACTGTTTACATGCTACCAAACTCCTGCCTCTGAGATGGCTTTCCTTCTGAGAGTCATTTTAAGAGCCGTCATCCGAGTAAATCCAACCATCTATTTTATAAAACTTCAAATTATTTCCCTAGAAAAGGAAATAGTAGGGGAAGTTCAGCTTTTGCAATTACTGGAAGTCACAGAATATATTTTCTTACTGAGGTGAAGGTGGGCATAACAGATGGGGACCCCAGCACCCCTAGAGCTGTCCCCAATGTTTGTGCAATTGAACAGGCAAAAATCGCCCTCAAAATTTCATTTTTGTATTTTATTTTTCTCTTAAGCAAATTAACTACAAAGATAAATAATAAAATCAATCATTATATCTAGCTAGTTGTATAAATAGCATTTATATATATAAATAGCATATATATAATGCTATATTTATACAGCTTATATGAATAGCTAGTTATATAAATAGCATTATAAGCTTAACTATATGGCTAACCTTTGTCATAAAGTCTTGAGTCTAAAATAGCATCATAAAAGATCTTACATAATCTTCTTTGTAGTGGAAGCCGATTATAGAAGGTTTAACCTTTATGAAGCTGTGGGTAATAAGATGCAGTACAAGAATATTTCCACTAGCACTGGTTCACACCAGGATAATCTGAAATCTACTGCACAGTTTATTGTGGCTTTTTACTAGAATTTTACTAAGGCAAAGTCTTTTAGATAAGAATTTTTTCCCCCCTGGGATATAGACAAATAGTTATATATAGATCCATATTCAGACAGCAGAATAACTCTTAGTTATTTCACATAGTATTTGAATACTTGTATAGCTTTGTGTAGCTCCCCATCTATGACTCTTAGATTTTAAACCCCACAAGAACAAAAACCAAACTTTACATTTACTATAACAGGCCAAAAAAAAAAAAAAAAGCCTGGTTAATTGCTACTACAAGGTAAAAATGAATCCAGCTGAATTTGGTTGGGTTTTTTAATCTTTTTTAAAAATATCTCAGGGAGCTTGAGGCAGACTTGGCAACCAAGGATGATTTTTGTAAGGTAACATGCGTCAGAACTGTTCACGGTTAATACATATGAGAACACAACTGCCCATCAATGGATATTGACTGGAAAAGAAACTTTAAATTAAAAAATGGTCAACTTTAGGGACCAGTCCTTGGTGAAAATGAGAGGCAGTTGAGAACTGGGGTTTCATCCTATCACAGTGATAGAGCATATTTGAGACTGCCCAGACAGGCAAGGAACTAAAATCGGTTACTGAATGACTGCTTTCTTGATAAATATGATTATACTGCTGCTATTTTTCTCTATAAATTTGAAAAATCTTAGTGACTCAGTGGCACTGTTCCTCATTCATAATTACAGTTGGTTTATGATTTAAAATATTTGATCAATTCTGGAGTCAATTTTTTTTATCATGATTAAAAGATAAGGGGAGACTAGCGGGCTACAGTCCATAGGGTTGCAAAGAGTTGGACATGACTAAAGCAACTTAGCATGCACTTACACACACACACACACACACACACACACATGAACACACACATATACATATATATGTATACATACACATACACTCCAGTTAAGTGAAAAAAAATCAAGAAAATATATTGAACACACACACACACATATATATTATAGTTGTTATAGTATGGAATGGCATCATATTTGAGTCTTAGAAGCTTGATTATAAAGAACTGTGAAGTTAAAAGAATGCCAAGATCATTTTTGGGGAATCATGATTCCTGTTTTCTAAAAGTTTATCTTCATTACTACTTTATTTGTAATTCTTGATAATTTTAAAGTAAAAACTTCCTTTCTCTTCTTTGCCTATCATGATGTAATAAGAAAGATGACCAGAAAGTCATCACCACCTAGCTGTCTGAACAAATAATATGTGGGCAAACAGTTTCTTTGGGTCTTGAGACACCAAAGACCAGCTGGCTACTCTCGTAGCAAAATAAAGATGACATATTTGGCATTGAAAATCACCTCAAATTTCTTTAGTTCCTCCTTGGCAACTGTATAGAGCACCCCGGAAGAGCTGGGAAAGGCAGCTGTCCTTTCTGAGATCTTGAGCCAATCTTCAAAATGAGAAAAGTCATCCAGAAACTTCTGCCACAATCGCCATGTCTCTTCAATTCTGAGACAGAAAGGAAAGAACAGAATCTGATTGTTTGAGACTGTTTATACTCCAGAGCCCTGTCTGATGCCTGCAACAGGATTAAGAGTGCCCAAAACAAGCAACTGCTGTGCCAAACAATAACTAACTGTGCCTTGAGCCAAATTTGCCCAGACTGAAAAAGAAACAACTGTTTGAGCTAAAATGAAACAGCTGTGTGAGTGTGTGTGTATGTGTGTGTGTGTTTAAACACACGTCCTGCAGCTCTAGGTTTGGAACGAGTCAAACTGAGTCTGATAAGCACATGGTATGAACTGTTTTGGGTATGTGCAAGGAAGTTTGAAAGTGTAACACTCTGCTCTCAGTGCACACTCATCCTGAGGTTCGCTGGACTAAAACTAAGGTTTGAAAATTCACTGAACGTCAAAGTCACCCTCATCAAAATCAACCAATGATGGCAAGACAAATATTCAGCTTTCAGGAGGTCCCCAGAGAGCATGAAGATTCTGTGCCTTAAGTCATCGTGGTCACTTTCTAACACATCACTAACTTTTCACCACCTTGAATTTCAAAAGGCTCCAAGAGAAGTCCTTTTGTTTTATGATTTCCTTTTTAATGAAAGAAAGTTACTTTTTTCACACCACGGATTATGTAACATAATACTTGCTCAGCAAAGGCATATTTTAATTTTTCTAATTATATTTAAACTGTTAGGTCAGGTGTCACTTGGCTTGTTATATTTGTAAGTGACCTTTATACCTACTTCTGTTTCTAGCTGAACGTAGATGACAAGTTTGGGAAACTGAGGCTATCTTTGGACAATGCAACCAAAAGGAAATGGTGAACAGCAGATACCCTGGATAAATTTATTTATTAATTTTTTTTTGTGCTTCCTCTGTTTCAGCTGTGTACACATCCCCACTTACTTGAGCCTCCTTTCCATGGACATGGCACAGATGTTTCTCCATCGGCGGTCCAGGTTTCGAGTGGCCTGCTGGATGGAATCGCACTCGGCGTCTGTAGCGCAAGCATCACAGTCATGGAGAAGGACCTCGCACAGGTTGAGCACAGAGGCCACGCCCGTGCTGTGCTTCTCGATGTCTCTCTGAAGCTCCTGCAGGGAAGGAGACGTGCTTTAGTCAAACACTTGTTTACCGAGGGGAGAAACTGCAGCTGTATTCACGGACTCAGAAATGGTTAGGCAAAACCTTGACAAGTACTTCATCTCCTTGAATGCATGAAGCTTCTTCAACTTCCTTTGTGAAATACCGCAAGCTCAAAAGCATGAGAAAACAAGTCTAGAAATATTTGGCCTATCTGAACCATGCTAAAATATCAACTGAAAAAGTAAGACTACATCAACTGTGCAGAGTACAATGAGCTTCTTTAGTGATTGAAATATGAATTTTGCCCCAGTTTTTACTTCACAGATATATCACTTCCATTCCAATCCATAGATCAATCAACGGAGCACGTGTGCTCCTGTTAAGAGTTGGCACTCACTTTGATCTCCAAGGATCTGCAAACTATTTTAAACAGTTAATTCCACCATCATTAAAAGGTACCATGGTTTAAGGGACCTTGGTTTATTGTCCTGTATGACAACCATTATTATCAGCAGCTTCTTCAATGAACAAATTTAAACGTAGGACAGAAACTGGAAGATATGAAATAGAATGATAAAGTTCAATTCTTGTAATATTTTATGTTTTAGGACCAGCAATTAATGTGATAGATCCCATATAACTGAAAGAGGTTGTGCAAGAGAGTTGAAAGGACAGTTTAGTGAAACTGAAATATTTGAAAGAATTCATTTTCTTGTGTCTAGTTTATGAAATCTCCAAAGTTAATCAATGGCACTGTTATTGCATTCAACAGTAAAGCTACATTTTGTGAAGAAGACATTGGGATCTGGTGTTAAGGAGAAAAACAGGAAGGAGAATCTACATGCAACAATATAAATCCTACTTATCTGAATAAGTTGAGGAATTATCAAGAGAAAAGTTAGGCAAATTCAAGAACTATATAAGAGAAAAGGAAAATATATTGAAGGCCTGAACGAATAGGACAAGCAAAACATACTAGTAGGCCTCCTTTTTAATAATGGAATGCTTTGAGTAAATTGAGTTAAAAGCTCAACAGAAAAATAATGTATATTTTGTTACACTCTGTGCAGTTAATATGGTAATATGGAAGACTTGATATGGTAGAACTCTGGGCAAATTCAATGCCTTAAACAAGAAAGATAAACATTAATCTGTTGATGGCTACTTAAGTTGCTTACATGTATTCACCTGTAAACAATGCTACAGTAAACATGGCAGTAGAGATTTCTTTTCAACACAGTGATTTCATTTCCTTCAGATACATACCCCAAAAGCAGAATTGCTAGAACATACGGTAGCTCCAGTTATACTTTTTTGAGGAACATCTATATTCTCTTCCATAGTGGCTGCACCAATTTACATTCCCACCAACAGTACATAAGGGTTTCATTTTCTCTAAATCCTTGCCAGTACTTTTTAATCTCTTGTCTTTTGATAATAGCCATCCAACAGGTCTGAGATGATATTTCACTGTGTTTTTTTATTTGCATTTCTACCATGATTAGTGATGTTGAGCATCTTTACATATACCTGTTGACAACTTGACTATCTTCTTTTAGAAAATGCTTGTTCAGGTCCTTTGCTGGATAATTTGGTGTTTTTTTGTTTTTGTTTTGCTATTGAGGTGTATATATGAGTTTCTTGTGCATCTTAGATACTAACTCTTGATCAGATATGTGGTTCAAAAATATTTTCTTTCATTCTTCGGTTGCCTTTGCATTTGGTTGATCATGACTTTTGCTGTGCAGAAGCGTCAGACTTTGATTTAGTCTCACCTGTATCATTTTTGCTTTTGTTGGTTGAACTTCCAAAAGTCACTGCTAACACCAATGTTAAGGAGCCTTTTCCCTATGTCTTCCTTTGGGTTGCAAGTCTTAAATTTAAGTCTTTAATCCATTTCAAATTAATTTGTCTAAGTCGTGTAAGATAGAGGTCCAGTTTAACTCTTTTGCATGTGAATATCCAGTTTCCCCAACACAATATTTTGAAGAAACTATCTTTTCTCCATTGAGTATCCTTATTAGTCAAATATTAGTTGACTGCACATGTGGGTTTATTTCTGGGCTCTCTATTCTGTTCCATTGCTCTATGTGTTTGTTTTATTTATTATTTTTTTTTTTTTTGGTAGTCTTCTATATTTTATTTTTTTTTCTTTTTTTTTTAATTTTTAGTTTTTTATTTTTTAAATTTTAAAATCTTTAATTCTTACATGCATTCCCAAACATGAACCCCCCTCCCACCTCCCTCCCCAGAACATCTTTCTGGGTCATCCCCATGCACCAGCCCCAAGCATGCTGCATCCTGCGTCAGACATAGACTGGCGATTCAATTCACATGATAGTATACATGTTAGAATGTCATTCTCCCAAATCATCCCACCCTCTCCCTCTCCCTCTGAGTCCAAAAGTCCATTATACACATCTGTGTCTCTTTCCCTGTCTTGCATACAGGGTCGTCATTGCCATCTTCCTAAATTCCATATATATGTGTTAGTATACTGTATTGGTGTTTTTCTTTCTGGCTTACTTCACTCTGTATAATCGGCTCCAGTTTCATCCATCTCATCAGAACTGATTCAAATGAATTCTTTTTAACGGCTGAGTAATACTCCATTGTGTATATGTACCACAGCTTTCTTATCCATTCATCTGCTGATGGACATCTAGGTTGTTTCCATGTCCTGGCTATTATAAACAGTGCTGCGATGAACATTGGGGTACATGTGTCTCTTTCAATTCTGGTTTCCTCGGTGTGTATGCCCAGAAGTGGGATTGCTGGGTCATAAGGTAGTTCTATTTGCAATTTTTTAAGGAATCTCCACACTGTTCTCCATAGTGGCTGTACTAGTTTGCATTCCCACCAACAGTGTAGGAGGGTTCCCTTTTCTCCACACCCTCTCCAGCATTTATTGCTTGCAGATTTTTGGATCGCAGCCATTCTGACTGGTGTGAAGTGGTACCTCATTGTGGTTTTGATTTGCATTTCTCTAATAATGAGTGATGTTGAGCATCTTTTCATGTGTTTGTTAGCCATCCGTATGTCTTCTTTGGAGAAATGTCTATTTAGTTCTTTGGCCCATTTTTTGATTGGGTCGTTTATTTTTCTGGAGTTGAGCTGCAGAAGTTGCTTGTATATTTTTGAGATTAGTTGTTTGTCAGTTGCTTCATTTGCTATTATTTTCTCCCATTCAGATGGTTGTCTTTTCACCTTGCTTATATTTTCCTTTGTTGTGCAGAAGCTTTTAATTTTAATTAGATCCCATTTGTTTATTTTTGCTTTTATTTCCAGAATTCTGGGAGGTGGATCATAGAGGATCCTGCGAAATAGAAAATCTTAACAGACCCATCACAAGCACGGAAATTGATACTGTAATCAGAAATCTTCCAGCAAACAAAAGCCCAGGTCCAGATGGCTTCACAGCTGAATTCTACCAAAAATTTCGAGAAGAGCTAACACCTATCCTACTCAAACTCTTCCAGAAAATTGCAGAGGAAGGTAAACTTCCAAACTCATTCTATGAGGCCACCATCACCCTAATACCAAAACCTGACAAAGATGTCACAAAAAAAGAAAACTACAGGCCAATATCTCTGATGAACATAGATGCAAAAATCCTCAACAAAATTCTAGCAATCAGAATCCAACAACACATTAAAAAGATCATACATCATGACCAAGTGGGCTTTATCCCAGGGATGCAAGGATTCTTCAATATCCGCAAATCAATCAATGTAATTCACCACATTAACAAATTGAAAAATAAAAACCATATGATTATCTCAATAGATGCAGAGAAGGCCTTTGACAAAATTCAACATCCATTTATGATAAAAACTCTCCAGAAAGCAGGAATAGAAGGAACATATCTCAACATAATAAAAGCTATCTATGACAAACCCACAGCAAACATTATCCTCAATGGTGAAAAATTGAAAGCATTTCCCCTAAAGTCAGGAACAAGACAAGGGTGTCCACTTTCACCGCTACTATTCAACATAGTTCTGGAAGTTTTGGCCACAGCAATCAGAGCAGAAAAAGAAATAAAAGGAATCCAAATTGGAAAAGAAGAAGTAAAACTCTCACTGTTTGCAGATGACATGATCCTCTACATGGAAAACCCTAAAGACTCCACCAGAAAATTACTAGAGCTCATCAATGAATATAGTAAAGTTGCAGGATATAAAATCAACACACAGAAATCCCTTGCATTCCTATACACGAATAATGAGAAAGTAGAAAAAGAAATTAAGGAAACAATTCCATTCACCATTGCAACGAAAAGAATAAAATACTTAGGAATATATCTACCTAAAGAAACTAAAGACCTATATATAGAAAACTATAAAACACTGATGAAAGAAATCAAAGAGGACACTAATAGATGGAGAAATATACCATGTTCATGGATTGGAAGAATCAATATAGTGAAAATGAGTATACTACCCAAAGCAATTTACAAATTCAATGCAATCCCTATCAAGCTACCAGCCACATTTTTCACAGAACTAGAACAAATAATTTCAAGCTTTGTATGGAAATACAAAAAACCTCGAATAGCCAAAGCAATCTTGAGAAAGAAGAATGGAACTGGAGGAATCAACTTGCCTGACTTCAGGCTCTACTACAAAGCCACAGTCATCAAGACAGTATGGTACTGGCACAAAGACAGACACATAGATCAATGGAACAAAATAGAAAGCCCAGAGATAAATCCACACACATATGGACACCTTATCTTTGACAAAGGAGGCAAGAATATACAATGGAGTAAAGACAATCTCTTTAACAAGTGGTGCTGGGAAAACTGGTCAACCACTTGTAAAAGAATGAAACTAGATCACTTTCTAACACCGCACACAAAAATAAACTCAAAATGGATTAAAGATCTAAATGTAAGATCAGAAACTATAAAACTCCTAGAGGAGAACATATGTGTTTGTTTTAAATGCTAGTACCATACTTTTTTGATTACAAAAGCTTTGTAATATTAACTTGAAATCCTAAAGTGTGATGCCTCCAGATTTGTTCTTACTTAGGACTGCTTTGGTTATTAGGGATCTGTTTGGTTCCATATGACTTTCAGGATTTTTTTTTTTCTATTTCTGTAAAAAGGACCATTGGAATCTTCACAAGGATTGCATTTAATCTACAGATAGCTTTGTATGCACATTTTAGCAATATTAATACTTCCAACCCATGGGATATCTTTCCATTTGCTTGTGTCTGATTCAGTGTCTTTCATCAATGTCTTACAGTGTCAGAGTACATATCTTTCACCTTCTTAGTTGAATTTATTCCTCAAACATTTCATTGTTTTTGACGTCATTGTAAATGGAATTTTTCTCTTTATTTTCCAGATACTTCATTGTTAAGTGTTTGGAAACATGATGATTTCTCTTTGTTGAATTTGTATGCTACAACTTTCCTGAATTTATTAGTTATAAAAGGTTTCTGGTGGAGTCTTTAGGATTTTTCTATATGTAAGACCATGCCACATGCAAACAGAGACAATTTTACATCGTCCTTTCTGATCTGGATGCCTTTTATTTCTTTTCTTGCCCAGTTTCTCTGACAAGGCTTTCCAGTGCTATGTTGAATAGAACTGGTGAGAGTGGGCGCCCTTGTCTTGTTTTCAGCCTTTCATCACTGAGTATGATGTTAGCTTTGGCAGTGTCACATATGCCCTTTATTATGTTGACGTCCATTCTCTCTATACCCAGTTTGCTGACAGCTATCATTTGAATTTTGTCAGCGGTTTCCCTGCATCTACTGTGATGATCATATGATTTTTATTTCATTTTAGTAATGCAATGTATTGTATTCACTGATTTGCATATGTTGAAACATTTTTGCACTCTAGGAATGAATCCAACTTAATTACAGTGTATAATCTTTTAAAGTGCTGCTGAATTTGGCTTGTCAGTACTTTATTGAGAGTTTTTGCATCTATATTCATCAGGCATACTGGTTGATAGTTTCCTTATGGTGTCCTTATCTGGTTTTGGTATCAGGGTAATGTTGGACTCATAAAATGAGTTTGAGAGCATTCTTTTCTCTTCAGTTTTTTGAAAGAGTGAGATGAATTGGCTTTAAATGTTTGGCAGATTTCACTTGTGTTACCAGGTCATGGAAATGTCCAGTGCTGGACATTTCTTTCTTGGGAGGTTTTTGATTATTGATTCCACCTCCTTATTCATTATTGCTCTGTTCAGATTTTCTATTTCTTCAAGATCCATTCTTGGTAGATTGTATGCTTCTAGGAATTGCCCATTTTCCCTAGATTCTCCAATTTGTTGGCTTATAACTGCTCATAGTAGTCTTTTATGATCCTTGATATTTCTTGTAATGTTCCCATTTTCATTTATAATTTTTAAAATAATTTATTTTGGTCCCTATCTTTTTTTCTTGGTTCAGTTCAGTCACTCAGTTGTGTCTGACTCTCCGTGACCCCATGAACTGCAGCACGTCAAGCCTCCCTGTTCATCAACAACTCCTGGAGTTCACCCAAACTCATGTGCATCAAGTCAGTGTGCCATCCAGCCATCTCATCCTCTGTCATCCCCTTCTCTTCCTGCCCCCAATCCCTCCCAGCATCAGGGTCTTTTCCAATAAGTCAACTCTTCACATGAGGTGGCCAAAGTACTGGAGTTTCAGCCTCAGCATCAGTCCTTCCAATGAACACCCAGGACTGGTCTCCTTTAGGATGGACTGGTTGGATCTCCTTGCAGTCCAAGGGTCTCGCAAGAGTCTTCTCCAACACCACAGTTCAAAAGCATCAATTCTTTGGTGCTCAGCTTTCTTCACAGTCCAACTCTCACATCCATACATGACCACTGGAAAAACCATAGCGTTGACTAGATGGACCTTTGTTGTCAAAGTAATGTCTCTGCTTTTTAATATGTTATCTAGGTTGGTCATAACTTTCCTTCCAAGGAGTGAGCATCTTTTAATTTCATGGCTGCAATCACCATCTGCGGTGATTTTGGAGCCCCCCAAAATAAAGTCTGACACTGTTTCCACTGTTTCCCTATCTATTTCCCATGAAGTGATGGGACCGGAAGCCATGATCTTCATTTTCTGAATGTTGAGCTTTAAGCCAACTTTTTCACTCTCCTCTTTCACTTTTATCAAGAGGCTCTTTAGTTCCTCTTCACTTTCTGCCATAAGAGTGGTGTCATCTGCATATCTGAGGTGATTGATCTTTCTCCTGGCAATCTTGATTCCAGCTTGTGCTTCTTCCAGCCCAGCGTTTCTCATGATGTACTCTGCATAGAAGTTAAATAAGCAGGGTGACAATATACAGCCTTGATGTACTCCTTTTCCTATTTGGAACCAGTCTGTTGTTCCATGTCCAGTTCTAACTGTTGCTTCCTGACCTGCATATAGGTTTCTCAAGAGGCAGGTCAGGTGGTCTGGTATTCCCATCACTTTCAGAATTTTCCACAGTTTATTGTGATCCATATAGTCAATAAAGCAGAAATAGATGTTTTTCTGGAACTCTCTTGCTTTTTCCATGATCCAGCAGATACTCTAGCTAAAATTTGTTGTCAATTTTGTTTATAGTACCAGAGAAACAACTCAGTTTTGTTAATCTTTTGTATTGTTTTCTTATTCTTTATATCATTATTTCTGATCTACTCTTTATTATTTCCTCTTTTCTGTCAACTTTGGGCTTACCTTGTATTTTTTCTACTTCCTTGAGTTGAGTTAGGTTGTTTATTTGAGATCTTTATTTCTTAATATAGGTGTTTATCTCTACAAACTTTTCTCCTAGAACTGCTTTTGCTATATCCCATAAGTTTTGGTATGTTGTGTTTCCTTTTTTGTTTATCTCAAGATATTTTAAAATATCTCTTTTGATTTTTTCTTTGATCCACTGGTTGTTTGAGAGTGTGTTGTTTAATTTCCATGTATTTGCCAGTTTTCTAGCTTTCTTCCTGTTATTAATTTTTTAATTAATTAATTTATTTTAATTGGAGGCTAATTACTTTACAATATTGTGGTGGTTTTTGCCATACATCAACCTGAACCAGCCATGGATATCTAATCTCATATTATGGTTGGAAAGACACTTGATGTAATTTACACTTTCTTGAATTTATTGAGACTTGTTTTGTGGTCTAACATATAATCTATCCTGGAAAATGTTCGATGCTCTGAGGTTGGGGTGGGGCAGGGTATGCAACTGGCTGGGCCCTACAGTCACCTCTGATTGTATGAGGTCACAAGCTATGTTTACTGGCAGGGCAGTGTTACTGGTTGGACTCATGATTGGGCAGGGCTATAGGCTGGTCTCTGCAATTGCTCTTGATGGGGTCTCAGCTTGTGCTCCCAGACCGGAGGGTGATGCTGGCTGGACTCTGTGTTCAGGTGAGGCCTCAGGCTGTGCTCTGTGATCATGCAAAGCTGCAGCCTTGGAACTGGGCAGGGCCATAAGGCTTTGCCATCAGATAGGCCCCTGGCTGTGCTCCTCTGTTGGGCAAGATTACTGGCCAGACTCTCTGGTTAAGAGAGCCCTCCAGCTGAATCCCACAGTGAGTGGGTCTAGAGACTGTGTTTCACGGTCAAGCTGGGTTGTTGTCTAGGCTTTCTTGACAAGAAAGCCTTTATAGGGTGGGGCCATAGCTTAGGTTTCAGGCTGGGTTGCGCAATCAGACAAGGCCCTCAGCTGGACTCCACCACTGAGTAGGGATTGTAGGTTGGGCTGAGGCTGTCCAGGGTCACTGTTCAGGCTCCCTTGCTATGCAAGGCCAGAGGCTATGCCCAGCAGTTGGTAGGGCTACAGGCTTGACTTCCTGCCCAAGCAGGGCTCTTGGATGGGCCCCCTGGCTGCCTGGGTTCTCTGGCCAGGCTTCCTGGTGGGGTCGGGTGGAGACAGTGCTCAGCTGTTGGGCGAGGCTGGGCATCTGCCTCCCTGCCCAGGCTGAGAAAGATCAAGGCCAGTTGTCTGGGGACCCAACTCGGGTAAAGCTGCCAAGTGAGTCTGCAGGCTAGACAGGGCCACTGGCTGGGCTCTGCTGATGAGCAGAGGTGCTGGCTAGGATCTCTCTTTGGGTGCAGCTGCAAGCAGGAATACAGTTCCACCAAGACCTGAGTGTGGGTACTGTAAGCCCCCACGCCTTCTCCATCTTATCAGATCCCCTGCAGATGAGCCCTACAGTTTTCCTCCCTGTGAAGTGAGACCCCACTGGGCCTCTTGGGAAGCATCACACAATCCCAGGGGAGGTGGACGTCCACCTGGGCTTCTCTTTTCCCACTGGAAAAACCACAGGCCTGCGGGGTCCCCCTGGTACAGGGCTGTGCCAGCCTGGGGAGGGTGATGGGGGCAGAGTGCAGCCACTCCTGTCATCTTCCGATGTGGGCCTTCCCAGTCTCCGTGGTCCAGGGGGTGCTGCAGCCTCCCTCTGGGTCCTGGGGTTCTCACAGTGCTGCCCTGTCTCTGGATGGATGCTTGTTGGTCTTCTTGTGACGGGGACTTGAGTCAGGAACGGCTTAGGCCACCATCTTGGTAACATCACTCCTCTGTGTGCTTTTGAGTCTATCTCAGAGCAGAGATTCAGGAGTGGAAACCAGCACCGGCATGTGAAACCCAGACTCTGACACATGGCTGGAGGCCCAGCGCTGACACCTCTGATGGACCCAGTCATGGGCGCCCTCCATAGTTTGGTGAGGTTTACTTCCAGGTGCTTGGCCAGGTTCCCACAGTAACTATTGGAAAAAGTCTCCACGTGCTTCTGCTCAAAAGTTTTTGTTCAAATCAACGTTAAAAAATAAAGCTTGAGGGATTTTATAATTATATAAGAAACCAAACACAGATCACAATTTTAGTCTCAGCTTTAACTTCCATTGGTAACTGTCTCCAATTGCCCCACAGTGTCTCCAGATTCATTGTTTTTCATTTATAACACACAGAAATTTGACAAAACATCCTCTGAGGCCACCTCAAGCCTCTATCTATTTCTGCCCAATTAAATTTGTAAGAATTAAGTACATTGGCAAGACAGACATATAGAAAGTCCACATAGGGAAATGGAAGAAAATCTGTTCATTTAAATATTTGTCAGAATTTTTCCCCTTTGGAGACAGATTACTTTTTCTGTTTTTTTTAAAGCATGGATCCAATATGCTATATATATATATATATATATATATATATATATATATATATATATATTTTTTTTTTTTTTTTTTACAAAATCTATGGTCAAATGTTTTCCATAAAGGAAACTAGTAAATATGATATGATTAAAGTAAAACCTGCTAAGCACCCACTTTGTGCTGGACATTGTGCTAAGTGCTTTTCTTGCTAACTTCGGTAATAACACTGTGAGTCATGTACTCTGATTCTTAGCATCCTATATGCAAGGAAGTTGAGGATTAAAATAGTTCATTGCTTTGTTCTATGTCACACAAAAAAGTGGTAAGGCCAATATTTGAATCCAGAAAGTCTTTACTTTTAACTGTTAGTGTACAGTTGTTTATCTTTTAGCTCAGTTTTCTGGGTTTTATTTCTGTTTTTCTAAGTAACATGTTTATATTAGTATTTCTTGATTTTTAAACGTTAGACATTGAGTCTAGAGTAGGGAAGGAATAAACTTCTACATGACTCACCAGGCTCCAATTATTGGTTTAGCACCTCTTATAGCTAAAGCAATAATCATTTCTTTACAAGATTACAGTTCTTTAATATTTTTCACACTTGAGCTACAAAATATGCTATGGTTATATTTCTTTTCTTACACAACTTTTTGTTTTCTAAAATCAATAGTTCTTCATTTCTCTCTCTCTCTCCCTTGCTCTCTTTTTCTCTTTAGAATCTGTATTGCTAATTTGTATTGTATTCTTTCTCTTATGGTGCTAATAAAGCTCCTTCCAAGAATTCCTGGTTGCCAGGGGGAAGGATGGGAAGATGGGAGGTAGGGAGTTTGGGATGGACGTGTACATACTCCTATATTTAAAATGGGTAACCAACAAGGACCTACTGATAGGATAGGAAACTCTGCTCAATATTACGCGGCAGCTTGGATGGGAGAGGAGTTTGGGGGAGAATGAATACGTGTATAAGTATTGCTGAGTCTCTTTGCTGTTCACCTGAAACTATCACATTGTTAATCAGCTATATCCCAATATAAAATAATTAAAACAAAACAAAAAACTCCTTCCAGTATGGTTAAGTCCATCAGGCCCCCTAGTTCAGCTGTTTTCTTCCTTGGAGACGTCCCTTTTAGGGTGCCCAGACTCCCTACTCCTGTCTGGACAGGTTCTTGCTAGATGATAGAACCACTGTCATCTGGGACTTTCCTTTACCATCATCCCGGGGATTTCCTTCTTTCTCTCCTGAATATTCTTTTTCCTCTCATTTCACTATACATAAAATATCCTTCATTAGATTCTTGTGAATGTGGGCAGAGAAGGTTAACTATTTTATACATTAAGTAGCAGCTATAATATTCTAAATCATAAACAATCTTCTAACTTTTAGAAGGCATTCTGCCCATCATCCCGGGGATTTCCTTCTTTCTCTCCTGAATATTCTTTTTCCTCTCATTTCACTATACATAAAATATCCTTCATTAGATTCTTGTGAATGTGGGCAGAGACGGTTAACTATTTTATACATTAAGTAGCAGCTATAATATTCTAAATCATAAACAATCTTCTAACTTTTAGAAGGCATTCTGCCATTGTATACTAGCTGCCAGAATGGTTTTGGAGAAATCAAACTTTTTCATCTTGGAAACCTTGAAATCTCTTTATCCACCATCTTCTGAACTTTCGTAATAGCTTTGCTTTGTGTTAATTTTCCAGGGCACTTGTAGGGTTTGTGCTCTAGAAGTGCTTAGTTTTCATTTTGGGATTTTTTTTTCCTGCATTATCCTTTGATCATTTCTTCCTTTCCACTTTATTTTGGAGAGGGAGAGGGCTTTTACAGCATAACTGAATTGGATTTTGAAACTCTTGCACGAATCCTGGCTGCAGGATTAACCGGATGCAGTGTGGTGGGAGTCAGACCATTTGGTACAGAGTCTTCCACTTATTCCCTCTATTTTTAATAGAGTGGTTCAAGCACGGATGGCATCCTGTATTATCAAATTAAAGGTCCCTCTGGTTTGCCTGACTAGCTGGGCTTAGGCGGGATCTGCTCACTGAACCACTCCTTTTTCTGACCTTCGAGCAATCTTCCCTTTAAAGCCCTGCAGACTTGATAGTTCCACTTCCTGAGTGAGACTTCTGGGAACTCAGTCTGCAGCAGGAAGCAGCTGTCTTCCTCCTCCATTCTGCTAGCACCATCGCTGTTTATCTGCTATCAATCTTCCAAATTCTCTTGGATGGCTGTCAGCTCTATTATCTTCTGTTTTTTTTTTTTTTTTTTCTGTTTAGGGTTTTGACCTTTTATCTCCTTTACTATCATTTTATTGGGGTTTTAGTAACAGGTAGAACTGTAAATGCATATCAGTAATTTATCATTTTTAACTAGATACTTTTTTGGTTTTCTCACATTTGCTAAATCACATAACTGGCCATTAGCATTTTAACTCTTATCACTTGTCCATATTATTACCATGTTCTCCAGGAAAATGTGGGAAAAACTTGAGGCAAACCACAACCCCCAGAGTTACTCATCAGAGTCCTTCAGAGGATTTTAATCTCACAAAAAGTGAAAAATATCCTGCTATTTCTTACAAAAGAAATGCTAATTTAAATATCAAAGTAACCCAACTCCTAAAAACTGTATTTTAATATCCATTCTCTTTGGTTTAAATAGTTTATAAATAAAGTACATGAAACATTTCATAAGACTGAAGAAATAGGTCTGTTTATACATTTTGCAAAATGAAGGAACTTGAACAAAATGGCTTAATGTAATGGAAATAACCGAGGTCAGTAGAATTTTCAAAGATAATTTAAAAGCATGTAATAGCAACACATCTTATGGGGGAGGTATGGCGTTGATTACTGACGGCTAGAGTCTACCATGCTGCACAAGAATCAGCAAAGAGAGTGGGAAGTGAAAATCCGTTCTGCATGTATTTTTCAGGGTCACCCTCTTTTGCTTTGTTGGGTTGTGTATGGTGCTGCGTTTGCTACACACGTGAAGATGACATTATAGTCTGTGGTCTGCAGGTCATGCAATCCTTCTCGCAAAATTAAATTATTTAGACTCTAGAAACTCGATAAGTAAGTATGCACTGTGATCTCTCTCAAAAATACTGTGTGCAGAACATAGAAAAGGGCTCTGAAGACTATGGCTGCGGGTTAGTGACTCACAAATAAATAAACAAAACTGTTAGCACTGTTCCGGATATATCACTGCAGCTCAACCCAAGCTTCCACCTTAGGATGGTTTCTTGGAGGACCCGTGACATTAACTCTATGATGGCAGATCTACTTAAGAGTCAACTTTGTGAGGACTTCCCTGGTTTTCTAGAGACTAAAACTCTGTGTGCAGGGGGCCTGGCTTCGATCCCTGGTCAGGGAACTAGATCCCACATGTTAAAACGAAAGGTTCCACATGCTGTAACTAAGACCCAGCACAAGTAAATAAATATTGTCTTTTAAAAAGAGTCAACTCTGGGAGGAGATGGAACGTATTTGCCCCAAACACCTGTCTAGCCAGTGCCTCCCCTTTCTCACCGGTCTTTCCCAGCTTCCTCCAGATTTCCCATCCCAATTCTCCATCTCACACTCATGTCTCCATTCTGCCCAGGAGGACCAATTTTCAAGAACCTATTGATTCTTTCCTTCTATTGTTTTACATTTTACCTGCTGCTCGTTAAGCTTTTTCTGTATTTCTTCTGAGTCACAGGAATCGTAGACGATGGGTTTGGCCAGCTCTGACTCGATGTGGGCTAACCACGTCCTCAGACTGCTCATGTTCTTATCCAGCTGCTGGACTGCAACCAGAGTCTCCTTCAGCTTCTTTACCCTGTGGGCAGAAAAGGAGAGATGTCAACTTCAGGGAGAGGCCTCATTCATGCTTCCCTCATGAGCAGAAGCCAGTGCTGGGTCTAAACCCAGAGTCCATCCTGATTCAGCTACCTACTATCTGTGTGACTGTGGGAGGTGGGATAGCCCTTCTGTGTCTCTGTTTCCTTGTCTATAAAATAGAGAAGAAGTAACAGTATTTATGAGATTCAAATCAGGTGAATAACGAAGGGGCCAGTACATGGGAAACATTAAAAAGAATATCAGCCATGGTTATCCTCAACACAGCTATAATGATATAACAACCTCATGGTTGTCACAGAAATTGTGACTTCATCAATAATATAATCTATACTATGTACTTTCACAAATAATATAATGTATACTTCTACCAAGAATAACTGGGAGAAAAAGTTAACATTTCCAATGATTTGTCACTAAACAGACCACATATCCATGGTTCTGATCACTTCAGCTCCACTGTGACGTGCTTCAGCAACACTGTAGCAGAAACTTAGTTCAAAGAAGAAGCCACACTTAAGACCCACTATCAGTGAGTTATTGCATGCACTTATGCAGTTTGAGTTTTCACAATGCCAGATCATGTCAAAGGTAACTAAGGGCCTATGGGATTGTCAAGCGGCAGAAGGCAGGTGCCAGATCTACTGTTATCCAGTCTTCTACCTGCAGAGCCTAATTCGGTCCACTCTTCACTACGGCGGTGACGGCATGCGTGCTCAATTGTGTCCGACTCTTTGTGATCCCTTGGACTGTAGCCCAGCAGGCTCCTTTGTCCATGGAATTTTCCAGGCAAGAATACTGGAGTGGGTTGCCACTTCCTACTCCAGGGGATATTCCCAACCCAAGGATTTAACCTGATTCTCTTTTTATCTCCTGCCCTGGCAGGAGGATTCTTTATGGCTTTGCCATGAGAAGCCCAGTATTCACTACATGGCATGCCTAAAAAAACAACAATAACAAAATGCTATTTTCCCATTCTTTCCAGGAAGGAGTAAAAACTCATTTCTTTAAGACTGCCATTTCTCTAACAATAACGTGTGAACACTTTGGAAGTAAGGTGCCAGAAAGACAAAATAAATGATTTGATTATTTTCTTAATGAAATGTACAATCTGATCAGAAATCTGGCATGGAAACAATGAAATATAACAATATGGTAAGAAGTACACTAAAGAAACGAACCAGGTTTCTGGCTAATAAATAAGGAATGATCAGTTCTGTCTTGCCATGTTCAGTAACTATTCATTCATTTACCATGTGTTCATTTCTTTATTCTTCCTACAAACATGTACAGTGCTAGGTAAACACTGACAACGGAAGTCTCATCCTTGCCTTTGAGGAGCTTAGATTTTGATGAAAAAGAGAAAATGAAGAAATGATATGTGAGCTGCATCTTGAGAGGCAGATACAAGCCAAGCAGAATGCTTCTGGCTTCCGAAACATAAAAAAGGAAAGTTGAGATTCTGAAGGTGAAGAGCGTCACAGCACCCAGGAGATTAGGGGAGAAAGAACGGGGAAGAGAAGTGGAAAAGAGATGAGATGTGCTAAGATACATGACTGACGGGTGGATGGGAGTAAGATTATAAAGGCTCCCAGAGTGACATGATAATGAATTTGTCTGTACTTTTAAAGATTAATAAGAACTTTTCCCAAGATCTATTTATGGAGGAATGATAAGATCAATTCTGATTTTGAGTGCAGAAGTTTGAGGCAAGGCTGTTGGAAGAGTCAGTTTAGGAAGTAAATAAAATAGTTAAAGTGGTTTACGTCAAAAGCCTACTTTTAAACAGTGGGGGTGAGAGGCAAGGACTGGATTGCTAAATTCACAAATCGTCATGATGTGAGACAGAAGGAGCTAGAAATGATGTCTTTTCCAACCGAATGATTAGATGGATGCTGCTGCCTCAGAGGATACATGATGAGGAGCAAGCTCTAGGGATTAATGGGGCACAAAGTTTAGGATATGATGAGTCTGGAAATAACAATTCTTAGGTCCAGAAAAGATGACAGAATGTATTGCACTGAGTTACATACTGTGGCATAGAGTTGAAGCCCAATGAAGGATGTGTTTCATTCTGAAAGGGGGTAGACTAAGATGAATGAACTTTAAAAGGTTAAAGGAGGAGGAATCATAGGTGAAGAAAAAATAATTAGAAAGGAAGGAGGTGAAGCAGGTAAGTGTAGCAAAAAACTAAAGGTGGGAAAAGTTTCAAGAAAGAACTTGTGGACTGGGGAATAAGACTGATGGTATTTAAGGGTACAAACTTGTCATGAGCAGTAATAAGCCACATGGATTGAATGCATAGTAAAATGAATATAAATAACAAGAGCGTACTATAATTTCGTACTGTGATAAATATTGCTACAATGGCCACCACATTCTATATTATTGATGTATCAAAATAATACATTGTACACCTTAGAATTACAATGCTGTGTATCAAGTACATTCAATTAGAAATAATTTTTAAGTAGTGTCATATATACGTGTAAGTGAATCACTTTACACTTGAAACTAACATAATATTGTAAATTTACTAATTAAAAAACAAAAAGCAGTATCAGGACATGGTTATCAGGTGTTTAGAAACCTAGCGTGCCACAGTCAAGTGATCTTAAAAAATGATAAATATTTATTAGTGTGCAGGTTATTGGATATGTCTGCATGTTTCCAAATTTTATGTTACACAAACTAGCTACAAAATTACTTTAGAGTCACTAAAAGTTATCTTAAAATTAAAAAAAAAAAGAAAAAAAAATTTAAAAGAAAGTGTTGGTCAGGATATGATCTAAATGCCCTCTTCACTGGAGTTCACCTGGTTTCCCTCATGAAAGTGTAGCTCCCTAGACCCCCACTGTCCTATGGAGCCAGAACCTCAGGGGATATGGCCAGGGAATTTCCATTTTTAAGAAGCAAGCCTTGGGTGTGCTGAATTGTGGAACCAGAGGTCTGCTGAGTCAAAGGCAGAGCAGGACAGCATGATGAGGCCTAAAGAGAGTCATTAAAGAGGTCTGCTGACCCCAAGTGAGCAGCTCAGCAAGCGCCGTGGAAGCAGCACACAGGCGGCGTTTGGCTTCAGAAATACGCTTATGATAAAAGAGGATTGCTGATTATTTTAAGAAAGCAGGCAGGGAAGCTGAGTAAATATGGTTCAAAACAGGTAGAATTATCTGGCTAAAAGAAAAAAATTTGATTTTTCGTTCTGTTTAATGTAGTTGAAGGCTTGGAATCACTTTAGAATGTTTTTAGGCAGAGAAAAAGGAACTCATGGGATAAGAGCCAAAGACAGAAGAAAAAGGCGGGAAGTGATACGTGAATATAGATGATGGCGTGAGGATGCACAGGAGGTAGGGTCAAGGGTACAAGGGTGTGGATAGACACATGAGTTTTGAAAGGAATTTCCCAGTGAGGGCAGAGTGTGAGCAGGAGTTTGGGAGGGACACAGATAGTGCTTTTCAACTCTGTTAATATCAAGTAATAACAGCAAAAAACCCTTATTGAGTCCCTGTTGATGGGCTGACACAGCTGCAAGTATGTACACGGAATGCTCTGAAAAGAAAGGGGATGGGGAAGGGGAGCACATGATCAATTATTTCTGATGCAGCCCTCATTTGAAATTCAGTTTTGCTTTTTAAAAAATATATTGTAGACTTTTTTTGTTCAGGAAATGTGGTCACCTTACTGACACTGCTTATAACAGAAACAAATGGCACATAAGCAAAATACTGCCATTTCCAAGGTGTCAATCCGGCTCGACCAAAGAAGTATCTGCTTGGAAAAAAAATGTCAAGAGCATTATGTCTTTTAAAACTCTAGAGATGTGATAGGGATTTCTCTGGCAGTACAGTGCTTAAGATTCTCTTGATTCTACTGTAGGGGCCACAAGTTCCATCTCTGGTTGGGAAGCTAAGATGCCGCATGCTGAGCAGAAAAAAGAAACAGCAACAAAAACTCTAGGGATGTGATATGTTTCAGGAAGGTATCTGCAATGGAATGTCCTCAAAGATGGATAACCTGCACTCAGAATGACCAAATCTCTCTATTCTGTTACTCCCAGATGGTAAAGAAGGGATTCTCAAGCTAGAATTGGTCGCTTAGGGGTGTCTTCCTGCCACACAGGCCAAAGCTAACTCTCTCCCCACCTCCTCGCTCCCATGACTCTCCAGAAAAATCTGACAGGCTTCTCCGGTCAGGAGCCACCTTTCTGAAGAAACTCTCATAACCAAACTATGCTGAGAATTTTTATTCATTTTTAATCACTTAAAATAGATATCATCACTTCTGTTACATTTTCTGTAAATCAATGTTTACAAAGGAAAATCTAGTTATGACACCTTCACTTTTCCTTTTTGAATGCTTAAAAGGATTTTCACTATGCTCAGTTCTTGATAGTATCTATATTTCATTAATTATAATAAAACCCCTCATGTTTGAATAACATTTTCAGTGTGTAAAGGCATGTTAAGGGGTGTTACCTTACACTGTTTAAAAAATGTGTATTAAAAAATTATATTTATATTCTACAATATATTCAATCGATAGGGAACAGAAAACATGCATTACAATATATTTCTCATGACTTGTAATTCCATTCAAGATAAGACTTCTTTAATTAGCTTTCTAAGTATAATTTGTACCTGTCTTGAGAGCCTTTGAAACATTAGCCTTGAACAATAATTCCAAGCACTTTTACACACAACCCACTCACATTTCTCTCATACATCAGACAAAATTCACCTGAAGGTCAGTTAGAGAAGCTACTGGGTATAAAGTTCAGGATGCATATCCTACTAACAATGATCATGGCATGGGCTTGGGGTTTAACATGACCTTGGCCTTCCTGTCTCAGTGTCCCATATGGAAAGGACAGTCTACAATCAATAAAGCCACTGGAATAGGACTGAAGAGTGGCTCATTGATCTGAGATGTCTGTCTTGGTTTTACCCCAGTTAAGAATGTCCTCGCAGGAACCTCTCCCACTGGACCAGCTTCCTGTCTTCAGATCTGGCAGGATGGGAATGCTGACCATGCTTTGGGATGGGGCTTTACAATAAACTTACAATAGCATCAGGCTTTTGTGTAGAGCTAAAGGCTTTGAGTTGGTGACGGACAGGGAGGCCTGGCGTGTTGCAATTCACAGGGTTGCAAAGAGTCAGACAAGACTGAGCAACTGAACTGAACTGAACTGAAAGGCTTCGAGGGTACCTCACTCAGTGCCTGCTTCCTTCTTGCTGCTGCTGCTGCTGCTAAGTCGCATCAGTTGTGTCTGACTCTGGGCGACCCCATAGACGGCAGCCCATCAGGCTCCCCTGCCCCTGGGATTCTCCAGGCAAGAACACTGGAGCGGGTTGCCATTTCCTTCTCCAATGCATGAAAGTGAAAAGTGAAAGTGAAGTTGCTCAGTCGTGCCCGACTCTTCGTGACCCTGTGGACTGCAGCCCACCAGGCTTCTCCGTCCATGAGATTTTCCAGGCAAGAGTACTGGAGTGGGGTGCCATCGCCTTCTCCTTACTCTTGTTCAAACTCTCTATTGTTATTTATGTCCGTGTTCTTCCTTCCCATGAGAAAATCCCTGGAAAGCTAGAACTGTGAATTTCTACTTTGAGTTTTCCCTTTCCATTTTTGGCTGCCATACTAAGCTCAGTACCTTGCACAAAGCTGGGTTCTATTTAAATATCTACTTTCCCTGATGGCTCAGCGGGTAAAGAATTTGCCTGCAATGCAGGAAGACACAGCAGATACAGGGTCAATCTTTGAGTCAGGAAGATCCCCTGGAGAAGAAAATGGCAACCCATTCTAGTATTTTTGCCTGAAAAATCCCATGGACAGAGGAGTCTGGCGGGCTACTGCCTAACAGGTCACAAAGAGTCGGGCCCGTATGGTACTGGCACAAAGACAGACGTATAGATCAATGGAACAAAATAGAAAGCCCAGAGATAAATCCACACACATATGGACACCTTATCTTTGACAAAGGAGGCAAGAATATACAATGGAGTAAAGACAATCTCTTTAACAAGTGGTGCTGGGAAAACTGGTCAACCACTTGTAAAGAATGAAACTAGATCACTTTCTAACACCGCACACAAAAATAAACTCAAAATGGATTAAAGATCTAAATGTAAGATCAGAAACTATAAAACTCCTAGAGGAGAACATAGGCAAAACACTCTCAGACATAAATCACAGCAGGATCCTCTATGATCCACATCCCAGAATTCTGGAAATAAAAGCAAAAATAAACAAATGGGATCTAATTAAAATTAAAAGCTTCTGCACAACAAAGGAAACTATAAGCAAGGTGAAAAGACAGCCTTCTGAATGGGAGAAAATAATAGCAAATGAAGCAACTGACAAACAACTAATCTCAAAAATATACAAGCAACTTATGCAGCTCAATTCCAGAAAAATAAACGACCCAATCAAAAAATGGGCCAAAGAACTAAATAGACATTTCTCCAAAGAAGACATACGAATGGCTAACAAACACATGAAAAGATACTCAACATCACTCATTATTAGAGAAATGCAAATCAAAACCACAATGAGGTACCACTTCACACCAGTCAGAATGTCTGTGATCCAAAAATCTGCAAGCAATAAATGCTGGAGAGGGTGTGGAGAAAAGGGAACCCTCCTACACTGTTGGTGGGAATGCAAACTAGTACAGCCACTATGGAGAACAGTGTGGAGATTCCTTAAAAAATTGCAAATAGAACTACCTTATGACCCAGCAATCCCACTTCTGGGCATACACACCGAGGAAACCAGAATTGAAAGAGACACATGTACCCCAATGTTCATCGCAGCACTGTTTATAATAGCCAGGACATGGAAACAACCTAGATGTCCATCAGCAGATGAATGGATAAGAAAGCTGTGGTACATATACACAATGGAGTATTACTCAGCCGTTAAAAAGAATTCATTTGAATCAGTTCTGATGAGATGGATGAAACTGGAGCCGATTATACAGAGTGAAGTAAGCCAGAAAGAAAAACACCAATACAGTATACTAACACATATATATGGAATTTAGGAAGATGACAATGATGATCCTGTATGCAAGACAGGAAAAAAGACACAGATGTGTATAACAGACTTTTGGACTCTAAGGGTGGGATGATTTGGGAGAATGGCATTCTAACATGTATACTATCATGTAAGAATTGAATCGCCAGTCTATGTCTGACGCAGGATACAGCATGCTTGGGGCTGGTGCATGGGGATGACCCAGAGAGATGTTATGGGGAGGGAGGTGGGAGGGGGGTTCATGTTTGGCAACGCATGTAAGAATTAAAGATTTTAAAATTAAAAAAAAAAAAAAAAGAGTCGGGCCCGAATGAGTGACTAAGCAAGCAAGCAAACATTAATAACTGGTATTCTAATTAAAATATTTTTATTTTGTTAACATATTTTATTTGACATTAAATGTATACTTAAATTTTCTTCTAGATCATTTGCTAATGATATATTTGTTAAGGACAAAAATTAATTGATTTTCTTGGTTCAAAATTCACTTACAAAAATGAACCAAGACACAAAGGCTATGAATAAACACTGTTCCACCGGATATTATCTACAGTAGCCAAATAATTTACAGATCAGTAATCCTGTATAGTACTGAAGGAGTTCCAGTAGTCAGAGCAGTTAGTGTAATATGTCAAGGGCATTGTGACATGGAAATGCTTGTTCATATAGTCCATTAAGGACAAGTTCCTCTTTCAAATGAATGTGTAAATCTTAGTAAAGTCAGGGAGGTTGAACGCTTAAGTGGTTCTCCCTTCCCATTTTAAAAAAAGTGCACTTTACCACAAATAACAAAATACATTGTGTGCGTAAGTGTTGGGGTAGGGGGAGGGGTGCTGATATGAGCTGAGAGGAGGTGGGGGATAAAGTCCCCATACATCACCCTTGAGCTATTAAAGTTGATATTGGTGGGACAAGGGATCATTCTTTTTTCAGAGAAATGTCCTACTTTTTTTTTTTTTCATTATTTCTTTAAAGGCAACTTTGACTAAAGTGTCAACAATAGTTTTATTTATCTACCATTGTAAGAAGCTTGAGCAACATTCTTTTTGGTAGCATCCAGGATTATAATTCAAAATAAGTGTTTACGGATGTCACTTGTCTGGGTAAGTTTAGCAAACCTGGTCTATCTGTAAGTCCCTGCACCTGGTCCCTCTTTCAGAGTCCCCTGTGCTTCCTGAGTATTTGATCTTTCTTGCGAAGGGTTCTAATACCAAATCCAGTTGTACGGCTTCTTAATATTGCCACATGAATACACACATATACACATACATACATACACATTTCATATATACCTCACTACTTTCCTTCAGACAAATTTAGTATTACATACACCAAAACCAAAAAAAAAAAAAAAAAAATTCATGTGCTCAATATATCAGAACCAAAAGTACCATTAATAAATTCTACCCATCAATAGGGGTTTATTTGGGCTATGTTATGGTACAAAAAAAAGTTGAAAAATAAAGTGAAAATTCCTGATGTAATGTTATTCTAACTGAATAAAAATCATTAGGTAAATATCTGCATTATGCACTAAATTACCATTTTAGACATGCATTTCCCCATTTGCACATACATTTGAAAACCTTTATACTAGTCAGTGACCAATACCTACTGCCATACCTAAAGAGAAACAACTTTCTCTCATACACACAACCCTCCAGGCTGCTGAAACATGAGAGATTATTTTATTTCATAAACGGAACACTTTCAGTTACAAAGCTGTGAACTGGCCATGACTGAATTTTAGTTTCAGCAGCAGCCGTCCTTGAAATAACAGACGGTGGACTGACAGGATCTTTCCACTGGACCTTGTTTCTGAATCCCTTTCCTGTGTCTCAGACTCTCTACTGTAACCATACCCCTCATGTGACGATTCTAATCCAGAGACAACTGGATACCGAGCCATGACAAAGCCCATTAACCTTTCCATCTAGCTTCACAGGCCAGCAGAGGGACAAGAAAAACCAACAAATAACTCTTAGGAGTGCATGGCCAACAACCTCCTAACACCAGTTAGCCCCACTTCACACCGGCAAAAACAATTACAGACTAAAACGCCAGCATCCATCCTATCACCCCTACGTAACAAGAAAATTATGCCCAAGGGAAGAAACTCAAGGAGGTGCCTGCCTTGCGACATTGCAGTTACAGTCCGGGAGGTCTGCATCCGCACAGCCATCGTCTGCCATCCTCGGGCCACAAGAATCTTCCGCCACCACCATGAAGTATCCACTTGCAAAAGTTAGGTTTGCAGAGCAAAAGGCTGAATCTTGCGTGGGGATGAAAGGTTCCCTGGTCTGTGTATGGAAGTATGAAAATGCTCCCTCCAGACAAATGTTGGTAAGTCTCTGCCTGATAATATGACACTGAGCAGTGAGTGACAAGTGGTCATGCTTCTAAATAAAACCTACATTCATTAACATGTGCCAGGCTTGATCTCCTGGAATGTAGGCCACGAGGGTAAGAAGGGGAAAGGCTCAGGGTAATCTGGAAGGAGGGGGAGGCTCCAGGTCTAAAGAAAGAAGGGAGCAGAAATAAGACTGGCTACAGACACATCGCCATTCTGGAAGGACCTTCCCCCTTTTCTAGCAGGCAGTCTGTTAAGTTGGAAAAGATATTTGAAAAGACAAATTACCCAAACACAAACAAGCAAAACCGCAAACTGTAATAGCAAAAAGGAGCAACTTCTATTTTTCTTCAGTTTGCTTGCCAGCTAAGTGATGTAAGTAGGAGTCTAAGGGGTTGTTTGGGAAGATGGGATGGGCTAGAAATTCTGCTCAAAAGTGATTGGTCTTCACCTTGACAAATTACTCATCCTCTCAGTACTTCAATTATATGGTGTAAAAGGTTATCAGGAGGATTAAATGAGGTGGTACCTGTAAACCACTTAGCACCTCCCTGACTGTAACTGCAATGTTGAAAGGCAGGCACCTCCTTGACTTTCTTCCTTTGGGCATAACTTTCTTGTTACTGGGGGTGATAGGATGGATGCTGGCGTTTTAATCCATAATTGTTTTTGCCAGTGTGAAGTGGGGCTGACTGGTGCTAGGAGGTTGTTGGCCATGGACTCCTAAGAGTTATTCTTAGCACAATATATTTATTCCAATGAACTAAATATAAGGCAAAGCTTTATAGACAATTTGAGCAGGAAAAGAAATGAAGAAATACCATTCTCCACTTTACCTCAACCTTTGTCCTTTTAAAACTAATGATATAAAGTGACAAAAATAACATGTTCATTTTAAGGTAATTAAAAAAAATGTTCATTCGCTTTGTGGAATTTCAGTTAACTTGAGAGGGGGGATGGAATTGCAAGAATTTCTAAATTTTCTGCACTGATTCTATATAAACTTCATAATTTAAGCTTTTAAAGAAAATAAGCTCCCAAGTGATTCATTACTGGTAATTAAAAAAAGAAATGTGACCAATGCTGTCTGCTTTAAATCCTTTGAGGATTTTAAAATACATATACACAAATGACTTATGAATAAATAAATAGGCAATAAACATTTGCTAAGCTTTTTTTAAGGCCAATATGATGTTTTAACTAAAATAAAACAAAGCACTTGGTTCTAGTTATATGAGTTGATTGCTTTTAAAATAATAATACATTTTCTCTATAAAAGAAACAAACCTGAATTTTTACATTAAAAAAAATCCAGAAAACTTAAGTTAAAAATAAAATTATTTTTAAAATGCTATTAAAGATATAATATTTTTATTCTTTATAAAACAATCACTTCACTGATATATTATTTTCATCAAGATGGAAAATATTGGTTGCAATTCCATAATAGAAGGTAAATTTGTTTTTTCTTGATTACTACCAACATTAAAAAAAACTGAGACCTTTAAAATTTCTTATTGTCATTATTTCCTTAGAAAATTCCCTTTTACTATATTTGCATTTTTCCATGGGTTACTTTTTTTTTCCATGTTCACTATTCTTAGCACAATATATTTATTCCAATGAACTAAATATAAGGCAAGGCTTTACAGACATGTTTATCATAGTAGCAAAAAATGACAATAATATAAAGTTTCATCGGTAGGGAAAATACTAGATAAGTCACATTATATAAAACTATGGAATGATCTAAAAGAATAAGATTGGCACATATAGTATATGAGAGTATACATGATCCTTTCCCCTGTGTTGTCTCACTGGAGAAGTGGCAGTTATTTTAATGAACATTTTGAAAATGAGGAATCCGAGACTCAGAGAGGTTATACAGTAAGCTCTAGGTCACACAGCCAGAGCAAGGTGAACTAAAGCTAGGATGGTGTCACTTCTGAGCTTGCTGCATCAAAGCATTTCCGATTCTGGCTTGACTTTTCTGAATGGATCACCATGAGGCAATACCAGCTACAAATTCCAAGAATTACTTTTTCTTTTTCTTCTAGTTTGGGCAGAGCTCCCACTGGACTGAAATTCCTACTGGGGGCAGCTGATTCAACTTTGCAAAGCCCTCCTTATTCTCCATGAGCCTCTAAACTCCCTCTAGGATGAGAGCTGACATTTATTGATTGAGCTGCTTCACTGTGCTAAGTGGTTTACAGGTACCACCTCATTTAATCCTCCTGATAACCTTTTACACCATATAATTGAAGTACTGAGAGGATGAGTAATTCATCAAATATCACAGTGCAGGTGAAGCAGAAACATTTTATAATTCAAGCAAGTGAAGCCCCAGGCCCAGGCTCTGCTGTATTACTATCTGCATGTAGGGTGCTTTTCACATGCTGTGTCTCAGGCTGAGAAGCTCAACAAAACACTGGAGGGACTACTACCTGCAAAGAACTACATTAGGTTCTGGGGTTACTGTGGCCATCAAGCTTGATACACTGAACATTTCAACAGAGGAAAGAAACTTTCAGTAATCTTCAAAATGGGATATTGATTATAAACAAGGGAACTGCTACCGACCGTGTACAGAAAGCCTAGATAAGAAGTAAAGTAAAGTAAGTAAAGTCGCTCAGTCATGTCCGACTCTTTGCGACCCCATGGACACCAGGCTCCTCCGTCCATGGGATTTTCTAGGCAAGAGTACTGGAGTGGGTTGCCTTCTCCTTCTCCAGGGAACTTCCCAACCCAGGGATCGAACCTAGGTCTACCCGCATTGTAGACAGACACTTTAGCTTTACCGTCTGAGCTACCAGATAAGAAGGGTGTGATCTAATCTGGAGAAAAGGAAGAACATGAAGAAGAATTAGGAGCTGGCTGGTCCAGACAGAGAGAGAGAGGGCAGGAAGATGAAACAGAAGAAGGGAGGCTCTCAGGTGAAGAGCCCTGAATCCTTGCTTTATCACTCTTATGTTTGGGGAATCCTTTTCTTTTTCATCTTTATATCCCCAGAGGTGTCTGGAAACTATGCCCGACTACCTGCTTTGGTAATAAGATGTTATTGGAATCTATTATGTTTCTCTACACACTGCCTAAGGCTGCTTTTGGGATTTTTCGGCAGAGGGCTTTGTCAGAGGCTGTTCTGCCCACAAAGCCTTGAATATTAGTCATATAGTAATCCAGTCCTGAGAGAGTTTGCAGCTTCTGCCATGTGGCAATATGCAGAGGAAGTATTAATAGTTAATACACTTTTGTATACAGGAGGCATTCCATAGTTTTTAAAAATTGTATTTGTTTTTCCTGTTTTTGAGATCCATGAATTATGGTAAAGTGGACATGATCAAGCAGGAGATGGCAAGAGTGAACATCGACATCTTAGGAATCAGTGAACTAAAATGGATGGGAATAGGCGAATTTAATTCAGATGACCATTATATCCATTACTATGGGCAAGGTGCTGCTGCTGCTAAGTCGCTTCAGTTGTGTCCAACTCTGTGTGACCCATGCTGCTGCTGCTAAGTCGCTTCAGTCGTGTCAGACACTGTGAGACCCCATAGATAGCAGCCCATCAGGCTCCCCCACCCCTGGGATTCTCCAGGCAAGAACACTGGAGTGGGTTGCCATTTCCTTCTCCAATGCAGGAAAGTGAAAAGTGAAAGTGAAGTTGCTCAGTCGTGTCCAACTTGTCGCGACCCCATGGACTGCTACCAGGCTCTTCTGTCCATGGGATTTTCTAGGCAAGAGTACTGGACTGGGGTGCCATTGCCTTCTCCACTATGGGCAAGAATCCCCTAGAAAAAATGAAGTAGCTCTCATAGTTAACAAAAGAGTCCAAAATTCAGTGCTTGGGTGCAGTCTCAAAAACAACAGAATGATTTCGGTTTGGTTCCAAGGCAAATCATTCATTATCATAAGCAATCCAAGTCTGTGCCCCAAACACAAACACTGAAGAAGCTTAAGTTGACTGGTTCTATAAACACCTACAAGATCTTCTAGAATGACACCCAAAACAATGTCGTTTTCATCACAGGGGATTGGAATGCAAAAGTAGGAAGTCAAAGATACCTGGAGTAACGGCAAGTTTGGTCTTGGAGTACAAAACGAAGCAGGGCAAAGGCTAACAGAGTTTTGTCCAGAGAACACATTGGTCATAGCAAACATCCTCTTCCAACAATACAAGAGAAGTCTCTACACATGGACATCACCAGATCGTCAATACCAAAATGAGACTGACTATATTCTTTGCACTTAAAGATGGAGAAATTCTATACAGTCAGCAAGAACAAGACCCGGAGCTGACTGTGGCTCAGCTCCTTATTGTAAAATTCAGGCTTAAGTTGAAAAAAGTAGGAAAAACCACTATGTGATTCAGGTATGACCTAAATCAAATTCCTTATGATTATACAGTGGAGGCAACAAATAGATTCAAGGGATGAGATCTGATAGAAAGAGTGCCTGAAGAACTATGGACAGAGGTTCGTGACATTGTAAAGGAGGTGACCAAAATGATCCCAAAGAAAAAGAAATGGAAAGCAGAGTGGAGGCCTTACAAATAACTGAAAAAGAAGAGAAGCGAAAGGCAAGGGAGAAAGGGAAAGATACACCCAACTGAATGCAGAGTTCTAGAGAACAGCAAGGAGAGATAAGAAGGTCTTCTTAAATGAACAGTGCAAAGAAGTAGAGGAAAACAATAGAAAAGGAAACTGACGATCTCTTCTAGAAAATTGGAGATATCAAGGGAACATTTCATGCAAGGATGGGCACAATAAAGGACAGAAACAGTATGGACCTAACAAAAGCAAAAGAGCTTAAGAAGAGGTGTAAGAATACACAGAAGAAATTTACAAAAAAGATCTTAATGACCCAGATAACCATGAAGGTGTGGTCATTCACCTAGAGCCAGACAACCTGGAGTCTGAAGTCAAGTGGGCCTTAGGAAGCATCACTACAAACAAAGCTAGTGGAGGTGATGGAATTCCAGCTGAGCTATTTAAAACTTCTAAAATAGAATGCTATAAAAGTGCTGCATTCGATATGCAAGAAAATTTGGAAAACTCAGCAATGAGTGGCCACAGGACTGGAAAAGGTCAGTTTGCATTCTAATCTCAAAGAATGGCAGTGCCAAAGAATATTCTAACTACCAAACAATTGTGCTCATTTCATACGCTAGTAAGGTTATGCTCAAAATCCTTCAAGCTGGGCTTTAGCACTATGTGAACTGAGAACTTGCAGATGTACAAGCTGGATTTAGAAAAGGCAGAGATCAAATTGCCAACATATGCTGGATCATAGAGAAATCAGGGGAATTCCAGAAAAACATTTACTTCTGCTTCATCAACTACATTAAAGCCTTTAATGGTGTGGATCACAACAAACTGTGGAAAATTCTTAAAGAGATGGGAATACCAGACCACCTCACCTGTCTCCTGAGAAATCTGTAGGCAGGTCAAGAAGCAACAGTTAAAACTGAACATGGGACAATGGACTGGTTCAAAATTGGGAAAGGAGTACGACAAGGCTGTATATTGTTGTCCTGCTTATTTAACTTATGTGCAGAGTACATCATGTGAAATGCTAGGCTGGATGAATCACAAAATGGAATTAAGATTGCCAGGAGAAATATCAACAACCTCAGCTATGCAGATGATACCACTCTAGTGGCAGAAAGTGAAGAGGAACTCAAGAGACTCTTGTTGAGGGTCAATGAGGAAGTGAAAAAGATGGCTTAAAACTCATCATTCAAAGAACTAAGATCATGGCACCTTGTTTCATCACTTCATGGCAAATAGAAAGGGAAAAGATGGAGCTACTGAGAGATTTTATTTTCTTGGGCTCTAAAATCACTGCAGGTGGAAACTACAGGCATGAAATTAAAAGACACTTGCTCCTTGGAAGGAAAGCTATGACAAACCTAGATATCCTATTAAAAAGCAGAGACATTATTTCGCCAACAAAGGTCCATATAGTCAGATCAGAGCTATGATTTTTTTCAGTAGTGATGTACATATGTGAGAGTTGGGCAGTAAAGAAGGCTGAGTGCTGAAGAATTTACTGCTTAGGAACTGTGGTGCTGGAGAAGACTCTTGAGAGTCCCTTGGACAGCAAGGAAATCAAACCAATCAATCCTAAATGAAATCAACCCTGAAGATTCACTGGGAGGACTGCTGGTGAAGCTCCAATCCTTTGGCTACTTGATTCGAAGAGATGACTCATTGGGAAAGACCTTGATGTTGGGAAAGATTGATGGCAAAAGGAGAAGCGAGCAACAGAGGATGAGATGGTTGGATGGCATTACCGACTCAACGGATGTGAATTTGAACAAACTCGGAGATAGTGAAGGACTATCGGGTGTGTTGCAGTTCATGGGGTCACAAAGAGTTGGACACAACTTAGTGACTGAGCAACAACAATGATGAAAGGTGCAGAGTTCTGTGAACATACTAAAATTCACTGAATTGAATACTGTTGATAGATAAGTTGTACGGTATGTGAATTATATCTCAATAAAGCTATTATTAAAATAATAACTTTACTGGATTCCCTGGTAACTCGGATGGTAAAGAATCCGCCTGCAATGCAGGAGACCTGGGTTTGATCCCTAGGTTGGAAAGATCTCCTGAAGTAGGAAATGGCAAGCCACTCCAGTATTCTTGCCTGAGAAATCCCATGGACAGAGGAGCCTGGAGGGCAAATGTCCATAGGATCTCAAAGAGTTGGGGGACTAACAATTTCATTATTGAAGTAACACATAACTAATGTGTGCTTTGTTTTGGTAACGAGTATTTTAGGTTTGGTGAGGAGAGAAGAATATTTTTCTATCGGTGAGTCCAGTTAACTAAAGAAAAGGAAAGTCATCACAACAGAGGAAACAACTTGAATCTGACCTTCCTAGATACCAAGATGGGAAATGTGGAATAAAGCATTCTCTATTTATTAGAAGCTCTGAACAACTAAGGCTACAGGACATTTTCTGTCAGTCCAGGCTCTGGCAAATTGCCATTTGGGTTTTTGCATAGGGTTCAGAAATGAGAGCTAGAATCCTTGAAGACAGTATTACAGAAATTATCAGTTACACTGATGACTGTTAATTACATCGACTCTTAATTAAAGGCGAAAGCTCAGAAATGCTTTCGTCTAGGCTAGCACTGACCAACAGAGCTTTCTGGGATGATGAAAATGTTCTGTGTCTGCAGGATCCAATAAGGTGGCCACTCTCCTCGTGTGGTTTCTGAGCACTGGAAACGTGCCTTGTGCAACTGACCATAATTAAAATTAAATTCTAAATGAATTGTGTTCCATTTCAGCTCATTTAAATAGCCATTAAATAGCATGTAGCCAGTCACTGTTACGTTGGACTGAGTAGGACTAGAAAGCATACTGGAACCTTATCCATTGAGCCCTAAAAATAACTGCAAATTTTTTTGTTATCTTAAAAAGCTGACAATGCTTGGTGAC